>NC_082665.1:59715075-60018106 GCF_025265405.1 Mesoplodon densirostris
GCTGTATTTCTTTCTTTAGAAGATCATCAAAATAGAAACTTGAGATGTGGTTCCTGGAAGAAATTCTCTAATTTCATGAAGTGGTCCATTCCTGCCTTTCTTTATTTCCTGGATAATTTGATTGTCTTCTATGTCCTTTCCTATCTTCAGCCTGTAAGTAAATAATGACAAAGAAGACAGCATTGAAAAGACAGAGAAATGAATCCTGGAACTAACCTTTCTCTTTTTTTTTTTTAATGGTTTTCCTTGGCACTGTTAGTTTCTCATTGCCTCACTGGCCTTCCTGAGGTTTGAGCAGAATCATCTGAGCACTGACTTACCAATCCACTTGCAAGACTCTTCCACTGTGAAAGATAACCATTAAACTGTGCTGACTGATCTGTGGGAGCTGCTTCCTGACCACTGAATCTAGAGCCATCTCTCTCTGTGTAACCTTAACCAGTCTGCCTGTTTTCTGAGCCATCCTGTGGTCACCCACCTCTAATATTAATCTCAACATCCAGGACCTCCAAGCAGACTCCCATGATTAACTCAGAAAATTATACACTCAGTGTACCGCTCTTTCTTACACTTGTTTTAATGTGGTGTATACGTATTCTTTTGGTATGATTTTCGTTTTCTGTTAGTCCTGTCATTTAACCAAGTTCTTTAAGGGCAGAGATTATATCCTCCCAATCTAACTGCTATCCATAACTGATAATACTAGGTATACTTCTCATCTCTCCTGGCATCCCCTATGCCAATTTAGAGAGCTGTTAGTAATCAGAATTAAAGTTTGGTCTCTTCTGCTTTTACCTGTTACTCAGTTTGGATCACGTGTATATTTTCCCCTCTATATTTTCATTTTATAAAATGAAGGTTTCTATTACCACATTTAAGAAAATGTGTTTTAATTTTCTTTAAAGAGCAAGTTCAGGCATTTTGATCATACATAGAATTTCTGTTGACACTAGTCCTCTATTTGAAGCCTCTTAAGTATATCCAAATCAGTGTGAAAGTGGGATGAAAAGGAGGGATCAAGAGGGCACTGAGGTAGAAAACAGGAGTTTGATTCTTTTGCACAATTTAAAAGATTAGAACTAGGCAAGGGCAAACTGCTCTGTAAAATAGAATAGTGTTACCATACTGGCCCAAAGGTAAGGACCTGGGCCAGGGGATCACCTGAAGTTGCTTTCAGCTCTGTGATCCATTTTATTAGTAAAAGTTCATTCCATTTAAAACGTGTCCTCTCCTAAATTCTTTCACTTTGTTTTTCAGATCTGAGAATTCCTCCCAACGACATAATTATTCACATCCAATAAGTGTATATTTGTTGTGTTTTATTTGTATCCAACAGACTAGCTCTAAATTTATATCCCTTTGCTAAATCCCTAGTACCAAAGCAGGAGTGCAACTTCCTGTTGTTACAGCTTATTGCTTTGTTCTTCCTTCCTGATTGTCTACAGCCACAGATATTACAAAATAAATTACTTGGCTTATATATTCTGTGTAGTGCTATGCCCAAGCCTAGTTGGAAAGAATTAAATAGAGATGCATGGAAGTTTGGGGGCAAAGAGCCGTGATACTTTATTTATTCTATACTATTGCCTGGACAGAGTGGACACAGTTCCCCAGGCCAGCAGGCTGTTTTGTTAGGTACATTTGCAGTGCTGTAACTGTGATTCATCAGAGCCGCCACTTCCCCACTCTTAACCAGCCATGTACTTTTCTTATCTCCTCTTACTTGTCTTCTAACCAGGGGTTCACAAACATTCGTCTGCAAAGAAAACCTTAAAACAATGGTTCCCATAAAAATTCAGTAGAAAAAGAGCAATATTGTATTCTTGGAATTTTTGCTAGTTGTTATTGGATTTTACTCTTATTTCTTTAATTCAGCTGCATATTAGTCGTGTTTGCTGGTTGTATAAGATTGTGGATACTCTTTAGGGTTGGTCAATCTAAAGTGACAGCAAGGAGGAAGGCAGTAGGATTTGCTTTTAGAAATTATTAATATTGTCAGATCCAATTATGGCGGCAGTGATAAATTTCATATTTTCTGGGCCAAAATGTATATATGTTCAGATTAATATTCTCATATGTGGAATTTGACTAAATTCACAAAAAGAAACCTTAATAAAATCTGGCTAACACCTTTCTAAGTGTTTAGAACAATGTGAATAATTCCAAAGGACTGTCAAATATAAGTTTGGTAATGAATCACTGGTATTGAATCACTACAGTTCAACCAGGTAAATTGATTTAATTCCTAGAGCATTAAAAACGCTTAAAAACCTATACCTCCATCTTCTTAATGTATAAATGGGCCTAACAGTACTTGCTTTCTCTCTACCCACAGAATCAGTGTTAAAAGTCTCTGAGAGCTTGGAAAAGAATGCTTTATAATCATTGTAACCATTATTTCTGGACCTAAACCTATAGAGTTTATAAGTATTTCCAGATCTGCACATAAAGATTATTACACGGGCATTTGCTGAATTTCAGCACATTTTCAAAGCCTGTACAATAATTTGATCATATCTACGTAAGTTTAACAAGCAATAAAAATAGAATTTAATCCTCTAGTGAAGTAGCTGCCCTAATAACCCCTCTGGGTTTTGACCAAAAAGCTTTTTTTGTCAGGTTAACTTGCACCAAGCTGGGAGATTTCTGAGGTCAGTGCTTTGCTTGGATTGTAACTCTATCTTCTCTTTCTTTCTAGGCCATGGCTGTTATCTTCTCAAATTTTAGCATTATAACAACAGCTCTTCTATTCAGGATAGTGCTGAAGTAAGTAACTTGTTGTGAAAGCATATATCATACTTTAAAATGGCATCGCCTTGTTTCAGGTGATATACCCTCTGAATCCCAAGGCCGGGATTTTATTCCTAATTTGCTTTGTGTGTTGGGCAAGTTGTTTAACCCATCTGGAAAGCAGCTGCAGTGTTAGCCTGTCTGAGTCCTCTGCGATTCAATGTTTGAAATGTATTTTCTTAGCATCTCAAAAGAAAAGAGATGATTGGGTTTTAATTATTTTAATTTTTAGTGCCAGATTTTCAACAAAGAATTCATTAGCTTTTTTTTTTTTTTTGAAGAGTCTCTGTACACTAATAGGGAACCAAGAAGTTCCTAAGATTAATATGTTTGTTATATGGAGTTTGGAGGTGATAAAAAGTGGCAAATTCCTTATTAAACTCCTTGAGATGACTACGTGATTTAAGCTGTAACTGGCAGAGGATTTGCATGAGGAATCTAGTTAAAATTACAATTAATAAGAGTTAACTTATTAAACTTTCCAAGTGCTATCACTAATTCATCTCCAGGAGAACGTTTGAATAAAATAAACATTTTTAGTTTAGATAGGCTCTGCTGCAAAGCAAAGGCCAGAAAGTCCTAAGGTGATACAGGATCTGGGTACTTAACTCCAGTTTAATTTGTTGTTTAATGATGATGATGATGATGATGAAAATAAAATTAACTCTTTGTTATATTTGTTGTGATTGTTTTTATTTTAATTTTACATTCACATTCTCTTTAATTTGTTTCTCAATGTGCTATGTCATAGTGTGTTTTCATAATTGATGTGTACAGAAGGATGAAGGGCTTGGTCCATAGGCACTCATTATTTGTTGAATCCCGTGATGCATTCAGTACATAAATTATATGAAATTCTTGTAAGGTTTTCTTTTACCCTGAGGAAACATTCAATTTAATAGTTGATGTAAGAGATGGGGAAAAAATGAACATAGCATTTCATCCAATTTAAATGCTAGAGTCACTGAAATTTGCTTTTGCTATCACTTCATTTTATTTATGAATTGTGAGAATAATTCAATTCAACTAGCAAGTTAAAGAATGCTAATCCAAAAAAAGTTTTAAAGTCTTTAAAATCAGCATGAGGGCTTCCCTGGTGGCGCAGTGGTTGAGAGTCCGCCTGCTGATGCAGGGGACACGGGTTCGTGCCACGGTCTGGGAGGATCCCACATGTCACGGAGCGGCTGGGCCCGTGAGCCATGGCCGCTGAGCCTGTGCATCCGGAGCCTGTGCTCCGCAGCGGGAGAGGCCACAGCAGTGAGAGGCCCACGTACCGCAAAAAAAAAAAAAAACCCAATAAATAAATAAATAAATAAATAAAATCAGCATGAAAGTCACTTTGTAGGATAAAAGTTGGCTTCTGAGAAAACATATGTAAGCAATAATATTTTTATATTGATTCCTGTGATAAAATTAAGGATGCATTTCCATAAAGGAATAATTGTTGGCCCTGACACACAATAAAATACTCACTATTAATAGGGGAGCGATGGTCTCAAAAACATGTATTTTTTTTGTTTGGTTTGGGGCTTTTTTTTTACTTCAAGTAGAAAAATTTTTTTTCCTGTGAAGTGACAGTTTATGAGTACACATGGTATTATACTTAAGTTATTATATAATATATAAGTATTATGTCAAAATTAAATTAATAACTGAATTTACCAAAGAGAAGTTTAAAGGTATGTATTTCCTGATTTGAAATTGACTAGTAGCTCTACCTATGCCAAGAGTTGGTGGTTTGTTTTTTTTAATGACCCCAGAGCATGAGCAGGGCTGTGGGCCAAGGTGAGGGGCACTTGGAAAAGCCCTGCCCAGGGTGGCCCGACTGCCATGTGGGCAGCTGCCCGGGGAGGCTCTCCACCAGTGACTAGAAATCACTAAGGTCTCCTCAGGGCCTTCCTACCCTATTTCGACTTAACCCCACAATGACCCCATGAGATAGGTGCAGTTAGGCTGAGTCTGTGCCTGGAACCCGGAGCCACTAAGCATTTTGCAGCCCTTGGGCAGCTCCCTTTGGCTGTAGAAGAGAGGGAGTCTAGGTGGATAGGCTGGGGGTGGAGGGACAAACAACGTTATGAGCTACAGTTCAAACTTTTTTTTTTTTTTTTACATATTTTACCTCTTAATATTCAAAGCAGTAATATTGATTCTTAGGCATGTGTTTGCTTTGTTGTTAATACCACTCTGTTTTGAATCCTTAGAAGTTCTTTAGATTAAAGAAACAATAAAATCACTCCATTTTTATTATTTCCACAAACGCTTAGTTCCCAGAATGGGTCTTAGTTTGACTAATTCACAAATCAGCACTTGAAGCTACTCTTATTAAATAGTGGAGCTAAAATGTGTTAATAAATCTAATAATGTCTTTTATGGGAATGCCTTTTAAGTATTACCTATTATTATATTTTAAAATCAACTTTGTTCTATTTTGATCTTTTTGTTGGTGGTAGTGTATGTTGTTTGTTAGTTTTTCCCTATTTAATCTACTCTTTGTGAGTCATTTGATGGTCTTCCGCCCGTGGCAATAAAATTTTGACCTAAGAATAGCTTGAGTTCTATCACAAGTTCTTAATTTATTTGCCATAAATAACTCATTTAGAATATCAAAGCTCTTGTCTTATACTTAACTCTAGCAGAGCCATCAAATACCTTTCCCATACAGGTAAAGGATATAAGGCTATACAGGTAGAAAAAAATAAGTCCAGTGACTAATGTAAAACTTACTTGTAAGAATTTGAAAGTGAGAAAAAGTGAAAAGTATCACCATTCAAATGTCTTATTCTAAACCCCATGTGAATGCATAGATTTCCTCCTTGAAGTATAGTTACTGGTTCAAAGTGGAAATGTGGCAGGCATGCCTCAAGGCCCTATTGGTTTGCTCTTAAGTCTTGGCGAAGTTGTATAATCTTGTTTGCTAGGCTTCAGGGAATAATAATGTCAGCCTGAACATCGAGATTTGGGAGATTAGAGAGCGAAACCAAGACCAGCACTTATTTTTACCTAAAGAATGTATGTAAGTTTCTCTGATTTCTTCAAAGGGAAGGGAAAAAATTATTAAAAAACACATTTTGAAACATATGTTGGATGTCTTAGAAGTTACGGTGAACTTTACTTTCTGAACCAGCAGAAAAAATAAAAGTGCCACTCAGTAATAACAAGCATTTCTCCAAAACCATTTGTTCACTTGATAAATATTTATAATTTCCCATGATAAATCTTCCCCTGGTCACTCTTTGTACTATTTAGAAAGGTATGATGCATGGCTTCTTGAAAAAAGTTATGTCTTTCCACTTAAATATTTTCTTGCTCTTCCTTGGTTTACCACCAGATATGGTAGAAATGCTCTTATCTGACACAATTTGGACCTAATTGTTGAGTTACTAGGAAAACTCAAAGTAGGGATGTCATTTAAAATATATATATACTTTAGACAATTTAACTTAAGGTATGTAAGTGTCAATTCATCATTCTTTTTTTTTTTTTTTTTTTTTTTTTGCGGTATGCGGGCCTCTCACTGTTGTGGCCTCTCCCGTTGCGGAGCACAGGCTCCGGACGCGCAGGCCCAGCGGCCATGGCTCATGGGCCCAGCCGCTCCGTGGCATGTGGGATCTTCCCCGACCGGGGCACGAACCCATGTCCCCTGCATCAGCAGGCAGATTCTTAACCACTGCGCCACCAGGGAAGCCCCATCATTCTTTTGATGAAGAGCCTAAGACCTTTCCTTTGCATACGTGTGGGGTTTGCTGATTGGAGTTCTTTGGCTTCTTTCTTGCTTGAACCTACATTCATTACACATCATCTGTGGTTTCTGGTTTCAATTTCATTATAGTGGAGCAAGCCTTAAATATATTTTTAAAGTAGATTCTTCTGGATTTTTACTATTCATTCCCTAAGCTTAAACTAACTTACCTGTACCTAATTCAAAGGCAGTTTTTTTGTCTTGAGATTTGCCTTTAGTCCTCCCAAAGCATTCAACTTAGTTTTCATGAAAACAGCAATCCTTTTCATTCACTCATAATTTATGATTTCTGTAATCATTAAAATATATAATTACAATAATGAGGTCACCTGGCAAAAACACGTTTTGGAACAGAGACTCTTTGTGAGCAAACAGTTCACTTGGGAGCAGAGGCCTTCAGGTTCAGCAGCCTTCCAGCCAGAGGCATTCAGCTCTGCGCATCAATCTGAATGTTTTACTGGGGCAGTGGAGAGGTCGGTTAAGTGAGTTTCTACCGTTGCATCACCTAAACCGTAAGGAGCAAACTCTTTGGTGCCTAATCAGTCATCATTTATAAGAGTGCAGATCCTCAGCTGACTTTATAGGATGATTTATTGTTTTATTTTCTTTGCTGAAAATCTATTTTCACCCTAATCCTTAATAATTTTTACCTGCCTAGAACATTATCTTGAATGAGTAATTATTTGCAGTAGGTACCGGTTAGCTTATTTAAGGCTTTATTTCCTTGGATTCTTTTTTCTCCATGTCAATATTAGCGGAAGATCTATAGCCGTCAGAATTGAAAACTTCTAAAGGACCTGTAGAGTATATCATTGCCTCATTTATCTTGACGTACAGTACTTGGTTATATAATGATTTTTATAAATTGAGCACCCATTTTTCATCTCTGTCTTTTCGGTTTCCGTTCCATTTGCTTTCTACTACTAAATGTGTACCACCTGCACCTTCAGAAATGTATGTGACTAGCTGACAGTTTCTGACCTCATGGACTATAAGGCTATGTTGGTCTCATCACTGCATGCTAGATCTGGTTATATGAAAGTGTATACACGAGAAGACATATAGGGAGCACAGGTGTGCTGCTGTCTGTGTGTGCTATCTGTGCAGTTAGCGGTTTCACAGCATGAAGCTATATGGAAGCATTGGTGAAATCAGACACATATTCCTGTACAGGCATCCTGGGAACTCAGAATTATACTTAAGAGGTGCATTGGTCCAGAAGGAGAACTTACAAAACCATGGCTCAGACTCTTTCCTTGCTCTTTCATAAATACATGACCTTAGAGAAGTCAGTTAACCTCCCCTAGAACAGAAACTGCCTGACCCATAGTAGGCGCTCAACAAAGGCTCCAAAATTCTTGCAACTTCAGTTCTCACCTGTTGCTTTACACATCTGCCTTTGCTCATGTTACTCTCTGTTCTTGGTGTGCCTCTTCTCCACCTGACTAATCGATCTTCAAACTTGAAGGTGTTGTTCCCCCCAGAAGCCTCCCTGGATGCCCCCACATGAGTCCCATACCCCTCTTTCCTTAGTCAATGTACCTTCTTGTAGCCTTTGTATAGACTCTTGCCTCTTCCTGGGTATATTGCCAACTCCCTTTTCACATGAGAAACTTCAATTTATTTTTCATCTTTCAGCCTAAGTGTCATTTCCTCTTCAAAGCAATACCTGACTCTATTTCCAGACTCAGATGTTGTTCCTCAGTGTACCCCAATTGTTCTGTGTATCATATGTCACACATTATATTGTCATCATTTAGTTCCATGGCTCACTCACTATTAAAGTGTAAATTCTTTGAGGATGGAGACCAAGTCTTTTTTCTCTTCCCAGCATGCCTGGCACATAGTTGCTGCTTACTAAATGTCTGTTGAACTGAATGAATTTTCAAAATGGAATAATAATAATCATCATCATCACATCCTCCATATCTGAAAACTGTGTTGTTAGGCAAAATAAAGAAATAAATAAAGCATTGTTAGGACTTCATCAACTGAGACACTAACAATATTTTTTTCCTTGCCTTATCAAACAGTTTGCTGTATAATATTTTATGATCAGGCCATGAATCTGGGAACTAGCTTCCTCCTTAAATCATTTCTAGGTCATGAATACCTTTGAAAATTTGACAGATCTTTGAAGGATCACCTGGTGGGGGTGGGGAAGACCAGGAATTCACCTATGTAGAAGATTTGGCACACACTGCAAGAATTCACAGATATCAGAAGCTCGTCACATTTTTTCTGGTTCATGGAAACTAGATTGAGAATCCCTGCTATAACTTACTTTATCACGAGATTAAAAAGTGATCGTACCAAACAACTAAGATCAGCTTCCAAGGTAGAAAGGAGGCTTAGTTAAACCTATAGGTTAAAAGGAAACTTAAAATGAGGAGAAATGACTGAATGGCCTTAAGGGACAGCTACTATAAAAGCAGATAAAAAATAAGTTCAAGGGGCTTCCCTGGTGGCGCTGTGGTTGAGAGTCCGCTTGCCGATGCAGGGGACGTGGGTTCATGCCCTGGTCCGGGAAGATCCCACCTGCTGCGGAGCGGCTGGGCCCATGAGCCATGGCTGCTGAGCCTGCGTGTCTGGAGCCTGTGCTCCGCAACGAGAGAGGCCACAGCGGGAGAAACCACAACAGTGAGAGCCCCACATACTGCAAAAAAATAAAAAAGTTCAAGAAGCAGACACACCCTAACGGGTTTCCTTTGAACTTGAATTGTGGGGAATGCTGGCAAAAACAGTATGGTTCATGCAACCAAGTACTCAAGTGATTGAGTTTTCAGTAGACACAGTTGATAGAGGAGGAGGAAAAAAGACTAGTATTAAAATCTCTTTTTTCATCTTTGAACAGGAGGCATCTAAACTGGATACAGTGGGCTTCCCTCCTGATTTTATTTTTGTCTATTGTGGCCCTCACTTCTGGGACTGAGACCTCACAGCATAACCTGGCAGGACATGGATTTCATCATGATGCCTTCTTCAGCCCATCCAACTCCTGTCTTCTTTTCAGAAGTGAATGCTCCAGAAAAGACAATTGCACAACAAAGGAGTGGACTTTTTCTGAAGCTCAGTGGAACACCACGGCCAGGGTTTTCAGTCATATCCGTCTTGGCTTGGGCCATGTTCTTATTATAGTCCAGTGTTTTATTTCTTCGATGGCCAATATCTATAATGAAAAGATACTGAAGGAAGGGAACCAGCTCACTGAAAGCATCTTTGTACAGAACAGCAAACTCTATTTCTTTGGCATTCTTTTTAATGGGCTGACCCTGGGCCTTCAGAGCAGTAACCGTGATCAGGTTAAGAACTGTGGGTTTTTTTATGGCCACAATGCATTTTCAGTAGCTCTTATTTTTGTAACTGCATTCCAGGGCCTCTCGGTGGCCTTTATTCTGAAGTTCCTGGATAACATGTTCCATGTCTTGATGGCCCAGGTCACCACTGTCATCATCACAGCGGTGTCTGTCTTGGTTTTTAACTTCAGGCCCTCCCTGGAGTTTTTCATAGAAGCCCCATCAGTTCTTCTCTCCATATTTATTTATAATGCCAGCAAGCCTCAAGGTCTGGAATACACATCTAGGCAAGAAAGGATCCGAGATCTAAGTGGCAGTCTTTGGGAGCGCTCCAGTGGGGTAAGTTTGTGAGGATGCTGCATTTTTGCCTGTTCTTCCCAAATTCAAAGTGTAGTTATGCAAGAAGAGAAATAGATCAGTGCTGATTTGTCACAGGGCATATTGGATCTCTGTGACTTATTGTTCAACAAACATTTGTTGGACTCCTTATATATAAGGGCTCATGATAATGCTGTCAGGGGTTGAGAAAAAGTATAAATCACAGTCTCAAGGACTTTATGCATTAGTTGTATCATAGAATATTACAGTCACAGAACCAGAAGATGCATCACAGGTTATCTTGTCTAGTCTCCTAGTTTTACAAGTGAAGAAACAGTCTCAGAGAGGCTAACTGGGTTACAGATAGTAAGTGAAAGAAAGAACTGGTACCAAACCCATGAGGTCTGACTCCTAATCCATTCATTATTCTTTCTACTCCACTGTAGTTGGGGAAACAAGCCTCATTCGTAAGAAAAGTTGATCTTTGACGTTAGTAAGTCTTGTTAAATATAAGTCAAAAGCCTGGCTTCTTTCTTTTCCCTGTAGTTTTTCATAAACCAGAGTGTGCCAGAAGGGCAACCTTGTTTATCTCGCTAAGACGGTGGTCCCCAAGGTTCCCAAAAGGATCGCTGCAAATGCATAGTGATCTCTTGGAGGCTCAAGCTAGGAGATATATATTTAAATAAAATATGAAATGGAGTCCTCTATCTAGGTTTAAATTTACAGTTTTCATGAACACACAAAATATGAGATAGTTCACACAATGAACATTCTACTCTTCGGGAAAGTTAACCTATTTCTTATTAGATAGAGTTCATGGCAGAGCTTCCCTCAGTAATGCCTCTGAAGTGTTGATATTTACAACAGATTCTTAAGATGAAAAAATTAGAAGGCTGCTCTGATCTCAGTTAGAATATAGATTTAGAAATCCTGTATTCTTTTCCAACAGTCTAATAACACTGCTTGCCCTACTTTTTTAGGTAGAAGAAAATCAATGTAACAAGGTAACAAGGTAACAAGGCCTAGTTTATACCTATTTCTGCAGCCTTTAGTCATTTCCCTCCAAGACCAGCAGAGGCCGCTCCTTACTTTGCTCTTGTTAACTTTGAAATTCAACGTTACTGAAGTGCATTCCAATTTTTTATCTCATTATATGCCTGAGGTTAACTTTCCAAGAACTTATTTATTTAATTTCATTTAACAAGATTATAGTTTAATTAAATAAAGTCCATGATTTGTTAGTAAGGTTTCTCCTTAGTAATCATCAAAAATGGAACATTTCTGATTTTGTCCTAATTAATTACTGATTTCATGTTTCCTTTTAGGATGGAGAGGAACTGGAGAGACTTACAAAACCCAAGAGTGATATTGAATCAGATGAAGATACTTTCTAACTGGTACCCAAGTAGTTGGCAGCTCTCACAAACCTTATCTTCACATTTTCAGCATGTGTGATATTTATCTTTCCACTTTGATAAACCAAGAACATTTCTAAAGCATAAAACTCTTTGCATATATCTAACCGCTCCCTAAATAATTCCAACCAAAGCTTAGAGTACCCAAAGGCTAAAAAGTTCGAAGGAACTGACATAAGAATAACAGTATGGAGACTGCATTAATGGCCTGGTACTTAGTAGGTCAAGATATATTTGCAGATTATTTTCCTTGTTCCTCCATTCCAGAAAACTTGTAATAATCATGTTAGCTGTACCCTATAAATATACAAATAGAGATCAATTTGCCAGATATTCAGAATTGTGTAGTTCTACTCTGCATGCCATAGTCTTCCCTTTTCTATCATTATAAATATCACCTAGGTTGACCCTTGAATTCTGAGGCCATGGAGATAGTCATTTTGTAATTAAAAGAGATAGTCATTTTGTAATTAAAATCAATGAGACTCTAAAAATTTGGTTGAAGGACCTTAATAACCAGCCACAACATTGATTTGAGAGTAGTGTAGTCTGTGCTAAATGTTTTGCCAAAGAAGCAAATTTTTCAACAAAAATCTGAGAATTTTAATTTTTAGGAATTTGTAGGAAATCTTATTTTTAGTGGTTGTCTTTTGATGTTTTTCTACACAAATAAGCTTCCATTTAGGTGAAAGTTGGTTTCCAGTCCCCACCGTTATCACTTGTATTTTACATCACTTAAACCAGCCATGGTGGGTTTTTTCTCCTCAGTTTGACCACATGACTATTGGATTATTCTATTTCGGAGAACTAATAAGCCACTTTTATTAGTTATTAAATAGAACGTATGACTATTTTAAATCTTTATATCATACTCTGTTCCTAAAGGTTGAGACACTGGCTTCAGAATCATGCCAGGTTGTCAGTAAGACTATTGCCGAAGAGTTCTTTTAAAAGAGTCACTTTGCAAACAAATGACTTTTACTGAAATGTGAATAGTATTACTCTAAAAAGAGGAAGGCCAGTAATAAATAAAGCACTTTATAGTAACCATGTTTCACCCTTAAACTGCATGGTATTTTTTGAGGTATTTTTGCATGCATCCAGTTGAGTCTATGAGGTAGAGAAGTCAGGTGATAGATAATTTAAAAATGAGAAAACAGAAATGACTTGCCCAAGGCCATATAGCTGGATGGTGATAGGACAAGTGTTGGCTTCAGCTAATAGACCTGTGTGTTTATAGAGCACTACACTGTAAATGTGAGCTTTAAGTTGTCATTTTCATGCAGTCTGTACATCTCTTCTTTCCCCTAATTTTCATACAGATAAATATAAGATAATACTATTACATAATCCATCTGTGATATCCAGAGCAATATGAATGGCAAGAGTTGGTGGAAATTTATAAATAAAATAACTATTAAACACTTACCTCGTGTTGTTATATGAAGTGGAATGCAGAGTATTTTTAATTTCAAAACGTAATTTCAAAAGAACTTTTAAAACTGTCTCTTTTTCAGTAGATCTTGACTTCTGAGAACAGCAAAACTTTACCTTATCATAGGCGTTCCATCAGAGTAATTAATGTGAAACAGGAAGATTACTTTATTATGGCAATTCATTTTAAGGTAAAGAAAATCAGCTATAGGAAGACCTTTTAGGAAATAGAGCATACAAAACATACTTATGAAACACATAAAATTGCAACAGTATTACTTGTGAAGGTATCGCCTATGGGATATATTAAATAGCAGATCCCACCAATTCATGGAGATTGATTTTCTCACTTACAGTTGCTTTTTCACCCTCCTTTTCAGGAAAGGATTTATTGCCCAAAGGAAGGTTTACTCATGTTAATTTACAAATTAAGTAGAGAGAGGGAAGGAGCTGGGACTAAAATGTGAAGTTCTGACGTGGATGCACTGGAGTACAGTTGACCCCTCAACACAGGTTTGACCTGTACGGGTCCACTTATATGCATATTTTTTTCAATAAATACAATCACCAGTTGGTTGAATCCTCGGATGCGTAACTGCAGATATGGAGGGCCGGCTCTGGGACATGAGCAACCTCAGAATTGGTCCGCAGTGGGTCCTGGAACAAATCCCCCGCAGATACCAAGGGACAACTGTATTTTGTGGGCGCTACTGTTTTAATAGGAGAGTAACTGGAAGGTGAGAGGTCTAGAAACCATATCCTATCATCTTAGGTGCTCTTGGATCAAGTGTGTAATCTGGGGAGAACGAGTGTCATGTGGAAAAAGAAGTAGACTTCTTTCCTGTTCTAAAGAACAAGTTACAGGGTGATGGTTATTCTTTCCTTATAAGGAAGACTCTCCTAACAAATGATACTTTCCAATAATGGAGAAGACCTTCCTGAAGAGTAGTAGAGAATAGTAGTAAATTCTCAATCACTGAAGTGTTAAGGAGAGATTGTATCAGCAGTATGTTTTAGAAGAGATTCCAGCATTGGTATAGAAGTTGGACTAAGTGATTTCTAAAGTCCCTTCCTATTTTTAGATTCTCTTCTGAGCAGTTTTGACCTACAACCAATGTGCTGAATAGCCTTTGGTTGGACCACAAGTATGGCCTACAGTGACCTGATTCCAGCTCTGTCACTGGTCCTAGGGTCAAACTTCTATCCAGCAATGTGCCTAATCCTGAGGGGAAGCAGCATGTGGCTGTTGGTTATAGAGGGAAAGATGGCTTAGACCCAGATCCCAAATGCTTGGCCAGCTGTGTCCTGCCGCCGTAGGTTTTCAAGGTCCATATGCAGAGGAGACTCAGGGCAGAGTTAACTTTGTTTATAACTCTAAGGCTTTTTGCATCTGAATCCCCATGTGGAAGCCCTGTTGCTGGTGACCTGGGTTAGACCATGTGGGGCTGCAGGGAAACCTTCTGCTCTTGTACAGGCCCAACCTTGACCAGACACAGCCCAGGTCCTCCTTGGCAACTTCTCCTTTTACTCAAGTCCTGATTTTTCCTGCAAACTCTTACCATTCTAGTATGGTGAAGGGGCAGAGAAAGTCAAACCCAAAGGAAAGAGAGTGGTTTTCCTTCTCTAAAGCCGAGAGCAGACTTTCTAAAACTGAGTAATATATATCCCTCCTTTAAAGGAAAAAAAAACCTCTCACAGATCAGTGTTGACCTTTTTTTCACTTTACTGTAATTTAAATGCATATGAACATAAAGTATAAACTTCTTATAGTTTTTATATGAAAACCAAAACAAATTTACAATTAAAGTATAAAGCTATAAAAGCAGTAAATTTTCAATTCAAATAGGAATTTAGTGAGAAGGTGATATTTTGCTCAAATGGAATCACAATAAACTCCCTAACAGATCTGCAGAACTTCTGTCCTCACTTGCTATTTTACTTGCTTCAAGCTCCATCCTGTCTCTGCCAAGAAAGATAACTGAAACCTGCTGACAATGCTGGTAATGCATTTAATCCTGCTGGGATTTATCAACCCGTGTCCCTAACAATCCCATACGGATGTGGTGTGCGTCAAGCTGCCAACTCCCATTGGCCGCGATGCCCTGGAAAGATTTTAAAAACGTCAGCTGTATGTGTTCCCTGAAGCTTTGAAAGAACTCACAAATAAAATTGCCTAGGCTTGGCACTTTTTTGAGGAGTACTTTTTTCCCTACAACATTCTTTGTTTCTTCCTCCTCTTCTTCTTGATTCACTCTTGATCATTTATATTCAATATTTTACTAAAAAACTAACCTTCCAGAGTTTCAAATTTATTTGCACAGGAATTCGTGAATCATGCTCATAATTCTTTTACTTATTTCCTCTTTTACTATAGTTCTGTTTTCTTTCTCATTTTTGATTTTGTGTATGAATGGTGTCTCTTGGTTTTTTAAAAAATAGGTTAATGAGCATTTTCTAATTTTTACTTTATTAAAATTTATTATGTTCTGTTTTTCTAAAGTTTGTTTTGTTCTTTTTCTATCTTCTTCAAATATATTTGTTTTCTTTCTTGCTTGTTAATGAACATGTTTATAACTAGTAGAAAAATTCCTTGGAGTAAGTAGACTCCAGGCCAATCCCCAAAGACTTTAAAGTATAGCATTATCATTGTTATTTTTTCTAATTCTGTTTCGAGTCAAGAGTAGTGTCACTGAAGATTTTATTCATACTTTTGTTAATTTCTAGTTTTTATACACTTGGTTGGAAAATGAGATCTGTGCTCTTCCTGCTGTTATTTGCATATTTTTATTGAATTTATTATTGTAGTTTGGCTCATCCTTTGTGTAAAAGCTTTTTTGGGAAAGTTGATGTTGGTTTGATATTTTGAACCAGTTTGAAAGTTTCTTGTCATATTTTAGATTTATTCAACTTTCATTTCTAGTCTGTTTCACTGCTAGTAGTTACTTCTACATTTTTAAAAGCAAACTTAGAACCTTATTTATAAATGTTTCAACCTCAAAAATGGTCATTGACTCCTTTCATTGAAAGATGAGGAACTTAGGTTATTATATTTCCTCCCAACTCCTCGTTTTTCTTAATAAGCTCTGAGAATTTTATCTAGGTCTGCTATGCTGTATTTCATCTCTTCTAGGACTCATATGTTTTCACATTACCATCTCTGAAATTGGGGTGTGTTAAGCAATGGCATGTTAATATAGCTGCTGCCTCCTGGCAGTAATGAAATTGTCTTTGCTCGCACATGCAGGCATTTGGCACATTCTTACAACTTCTTGATGTTTCAGTCAACAAACCACTTAAAGACCATTTGAGGAGAGGATAAGAGTTCTGGTTGTTGTCTGAAAATCTTTCATTGGTACCTCCTGGTTATATCAAGAACATGCCAGCATCAAATTTTACAGAATAAGTGTCAATAGCTTGGAAGAAGACCCTGGAGACAGCAGAGAAACTCTCTTACAATGCTTCATCATCATCACGTCTCCCAGTGGTGCAGGGAACTATCTGCCTGGAAAACCTCAGACATCTACGACTCTGCGTCAAAAAGTGATTCAAGAGATTCTGGCTCAAAATGTGAAGATATTCTAGAAATAGCTTAATATATTTAACTTATAGTTTCCCTTTTTATGTAATCAGAAAATGCTACATGATAAATGCAAAGTCTTTAAAAGCTCTTTAAAAAGAGGTATAAAATGAAAATTCTAAATGACAAGAAAGTAATATGTTTAATTGTGTTTCTTAGCAGGACATGAAATAGTGGCGTCTCTTAGATTTGATGTTGTCATGGATATGATGAAATTTAGAAGTTCTTTTTAAAATGTTTTATTATGCACCTTTTCCTTCAAGAATTAATAGTCTACCTTTTAGTTTGTAATCCCAATTATCACAGCTAATTAAACTTTATTCGTTCATGACATAATTTGTTTATTCATAACTTTAAATGCCAGTTCATCTCTCAGCTGGGAGCTGTCTTAAAATAGATTTTTCTGTTCTGAAAGTGTTTTCGACTGATACACTTCCTGAGGTTTTAATATTTTTTGGTGTCTAATAACTACTAACTGCAGGTTTTTTCGAGTCATATTATTGTTCAGAGGTTTTGCATTTGTATTACTTTCTATAGCTATTTAATATAATATAAATAATGGCTTGTCTGAAAAATAATTCTTAAGTCACCTTTTTTTTTCCATTTAGAAATCTCCTTTTTTATCATTTAGTGTTGCCAAAAGGTTGTTTCCCTGCTCTATTACATATGTACGTATGTATGTGTGTATGTATGTCTAGGTGTGTGTGTATGTGTATATGCATTTTTTTTCCCCCCCATTTTTGTAGGTGAGCTGATTTCTAAGCCTGGGTGCATGAATGCCTCTGTATAGA
This sequence comes from Mesoplodon densirostris, assembly GCF_025265405.1. NCBI lineage: Eukaryota > Metazoa > Chordata > Mammalia > Artiodactyla > Ziphiidae > Mesoplodon > Mesoplodon densirostris. The sequence continues at coordinate 59,732,436 of NC_082665.1, forward strand.
TCTTTTCTTTAAGACTTCTGTGTACTCATCTTTAAACAAAATTTTAATCAGTCCCAGTATTTCCCACAAAATGGTGTAGGTGAAATCTCCCTTACCCAATTGCTCTTTACCTGGACCCTGAATGGCATCTTTGAAGTAGTGTTAAAGCTAGAAGGTGTTTTTAAAAGGTGGAAGGGAAGCAGGACCATAGAAAATTGCAACGAGGGAACTTTCTGGGTGTGTACTTTTCCTCTATCTCGGCTGAAATGCCTGCTTTGAGTGCCAGTTCCATAGAGGTAGGGCTAGTACTGTCTCCTGTTGTGAGGAGAGGGTATCACTTGACTTTTAGTTTGTTCCTCTGTTTGAGACTGAGCCCCCTGCTTTGATAAGAAGTCAGGCTAAGTGAAGTGCCTTGAAAGCAGCACACACTTTATCTACAAATGTGAAATTTGCTACTAGAATGTTTATATTGTATACTTATATATAATTATATAATATTTGTATATATTCTTACATTTAATATGTTACGGACACTTAACATATTGGATAAAATATTTTAACATTTCATATTTTGTAAGTTTTTTTATGTAAAATTTATACACACTGCCCTGCTGCAAAGATTTCCCACGTTCATATATTTGAAAGGACTCACCAGACTCCACAGAGGACACTCACGTAAGACTTTTATTTAAGGCGAAGGACATGGTGCCACAAGAAAAGGAGAGTATAGACACTGGGGTTCCAAGAGAGCCGAAGCCTGAGCTCCCCAGGGTCCTTATTACACAGAGACCGCACTGTCTCCACTGTCTCCAGCTGGAACTACCAAGATCTGTGGGAGGAACCTTGACTTTGGGAGAGCTCAAAGTAGAATTTCCCAGGATTTTCATGGCCTCTCTAGCCAGCTCATCAGTCAGGTTTACGTAATCTATTAGGCCAGTTGGAAACCATCATTAAAGAAATTAACCCTGGGGATCCCCGGGGTAGTTTCAAACTTTAAACAGCACATCATAAATCCTACTGCCCTTAGTTTAGCCAAGAGTCGAAAAAGATTTCATCATGTCCCCAGAGATAGAGCTTTTCCAATCTAGCTGTAAACCAACTCCATCCTGCAGATATACACCCTTATCTCCAAACCTCCTTCCTCCAATTAGGAAGTTGGGGGGAAGAAGGGCAGGGCATAGCCATGTCACTTAACTTTGGCCTCTCAGCTACAGCTGATCCTTGCCTGAGCAATAGACTACAAGTGTATTTCTTATCTTTCCTAGTGCTCAATTTCCCCAAGTTGGGGATAGTAAGTAGATACACATTACTCAAAAAGTTCATGCTTTGAGATTAAAGCTATTCCCTAGTTTCAATCTTGATGAAGTTTTCTTCTATAAATTCATGCATATTGTTCATTTTAGTTTATTTCAGGGAGGGGGTAGTGTTTATGAATGAATTAATATTAGTGCCACCATCCTTTCATGGACATCCGGACAACTTCTTAAATCTGGGGGAGGTAAGAAGTTCCCAGGAGAAGAAGTGCCTACACTGTGAGTATCCAAAAGCCATTGACTATGATGACAGTGGAGTCCATATGAGGTACTTGCTCAAATCATGTTGAGGCCGACAGAAAGAGCAATGTAATACTTCTAGTCTCCAAAAGATTGAAGAACTATCATCACTTATATCTCCCTGGTCCCTTCTTTATACCTCTCTCCCCATCATTGATTATATATACTATCTTATACTTGAGTGTGTACATGGCTGTTCTCTACTAATCTGTACTGGAAAATGTCAGTTTTGTATTACTGGTTTCTAGCAAAGTACATAGAAAATAATATAAATACAATAAATGTTGGAATCCTCATATAACTTGAACATAACCTGAAAATGAGTATCTTGGATTAAGACCTGGAATGACTAGATGGTTCTCTTCACACCTCAAGGCTTTCAGCCATTCTTGATCAAGTCTTGCCAAATTTGGGTATATTCCTGCCTGTGCCTACCCTGTTGTAATTTGGCTCTCTAAAGAGTATTCACAAAAAGAAGCGAGCCAAAGATAGAAAAGAGGACTAAAGGAGACAAACAGAATGATGGTGAAATCCACAGGAGGAATTCAGTCTTTCTCTAACATTTTTGGGAAGGAAAGTGAGGCTTGATTCCAGGGATTAGCAATCTTTCAGAAATGGTTTGCCAAGCTGTTCCTTATGGCCCTTCTTCAAGGATCTCCTTTTGTGCTGCAGATGTCCTTAGGGTGGTACCTTTAGCATGTCAGTTACACCTAATCAGTTGTAGTCATCTGTGAGCCAGCATGGTTCATGAGAGAGGGGCCAAGGAAAGGAGAAAAGGGCCAGGAGAGAGGAAAGGGATGCTTATGGGGGAGGAGGAAAGCCAAAGAAAATGTTGCCCAGGGTCAGTTTTAGCTGTTTAAAATCACCCCACCCCTTCACCCAGCCTCCTTGGCACATGTATCAACCCATGGAGTGGAGGGTGGAGGACCATTCTTTTGCTTTCTAGAAGGAAGTACTAATATTTAAGGTCTCTGAAGTCTGCCCAGGGACTGCCCAGTTTCCAAGCTTCAGGTGATGCATTTGGTCCCCAAATTAGGAAATTTGTGTTGAAGCACAAGCATATGCTGCAACACAAATTTCCTAATTTGGGGACCACATTAAGGGACTCCTTAAATGTTCAGGAAGCTCACAGTCCTTGCCTGCCTGAATTCCTTGGAAGCTCCAGCCTGGCTGTTAAGGTGATGATGAGGGTTTCTGTGTGTTAGAGGTGATGACCCCTTTAGATCACAGCCACAGCAGCAGTACTGTGCTGGGAAGAATTCAGTGAAGTTGCTTAATACCTTTCCCAATTCCCATAACAATTTGGAACTGGCTTCTGAACTATGAAGTCTGGGTTCTCTGAGAATTAACATTGATTGGATCATAGGAAATCTCTGAGCTTCTCTGAGCTTAGCATTCTACTCCCTAAAGACCAAGAAAGATTCATAAATGTCACAGAGTTAGAAGAAACTTAAATGTCTAGTCCCACTCTCTCATTTGGAGGTAAGAAGCTGAGTCCCAGAGGTAAAGTGACTCATCTCAGGTCAGGGCAAGGACCAGTAGTTTTCCCAAGTCCAGTGGCCCTTTTAAAACACCCATCGAATTCTGTTACAACTCGCCCTTTGCGCTTCATCACCTTCTGTGTAAGTGCCTGAGAATTAGCTTTTCTGAGAGTAAAGGCTTAACATTAATCTTTTGATTGTTAAGGCATCCATGTCAAAGAATCCATCTCGAATAAACATGTTGCCAGCTACACAACTACCTAAAGATCCAGCAACCCCCATGAAGTTCCCCTATTGGAAAGCCCTGGGTGACCTACATAACTGACCCCTTGAGTGACCCTACTTTTCCCTTCATGTGCCTAAATTCCCACTCTTAGGTTTAAATTCACTAATAAAAAGTAAACCCGTGAAACCCTAGGCACCTCACCCTCAACCACAATACAGGCAGAACCCCAGGTCTCTGCTCTCTACCTGCAGCCTCGCTGTGTGTATCCTCCAGGACCTGTGAATAATAAATCTTGTTGGGGTTTTTTGGGGTTTTTGTTTTTGGTTTTTTTTTTTTTTGCGGTACGTGGACCTCTCACTGTTGGGGCCTCTCCCGTTGCGGAGCACAGGCTCCGGACGCGCAGGCTCAGCGGCCATGGCTCACGGGCCCAGCCCCTCCGCGGCACGTGGGATCTTCCCCGACCGGGGCACGAACCCGTCCCCTGCATCGGCAGGCGGACTCTCAACCACTGCGCCACCAGGGAAGCCCATAAATCTTGTTTTTTACAAAGTTTCCTGATGGTTGATGAAATAAAATTCATATTTTATGGCAAGATGAGAAAAACTTAAAATTCTTCTTTGCCTGGTTCGGCCTCCTCCCTCCCCTTTAGTGTGTATTATGCATTTGCACTAACCAGACCTCCTTAGGAGATAACCTTCCTACTTAACCTCGTAAGGGGCCACTATGACCCATGACCCACTACTCATTTTGTACATGTTGATCTGTAAACTGTCAAATGATGCATAACCATTTGTCTCAAAAAAAAGTATGTAACCGAGCTTTGACCTCTAATTGGTAGAACAAACCTCAGAGCTTTCTGAATGACTCTCTCCCAGATTATAATCCTCAGGTTGCCTTGAATAAAAATTTCCATTTCTTTCTTAGATCTGCTATTGATTAAATTTTCATCAACATGGTTGTTGCTGAAGTGCACTTTGCAATCATAATAAGAACCACAAAGGCCAGTCCAGCCACAACATTGGTTCCTATGGGGAAATGTCTGTAATACAGGCCCAGGTGAGTGCCCCCGGGCATTCCTGGCTGATAGCATCACTATTGACAGGTTGAGACCATCAGGAAGCACCACTCCGACCTTGATTCTTGAGTTCTTAATAACTAATAACGTGTACAAAATGAAGAGGAAAGTCTGGCATTAGGGGCTTTGCACCAACTCTGAGAGGACTGAAGAGAAGTAGTTAGCATTTTAACTGAGCTTCACTTGGAGTTAAGAGTACTCACCAACCACACCCTCTGTCCACACACACCAAACCATCAAGTACTGAGCAACCATGGAGCAGAAAGGATTCCTCAGCAGGGAAAGGGGAATTCGTGGTGGCACAGAATTGGACAGAGGTTCTTTTCAAGAGGCTTCTCCTTTTCTGGAATCTCCCTACAGTGCTGAGCACTGAGATCATCAATCAGGGTCAGCTGAGGCCATCATTCACCCTGGTCCTGAGCTATTTTTATCCTCAAGGCTCTAGGAGTTGAGAAGGTGTGAGCTTCGTTATTAACTATAATCCAGAAAATGAGACCAGTGGGTTCCACCGACTCTGCTGTGTCTGGGCCACCAGCCTCTGTAGCAGGCAGGAGAAGGATCTCTGCTGAATTAATATTCACGTTAGAGCCCTGGTATTTCTCTAGTGGAAACCAATTCTTGGAAATTCATGGAAGGGAATTATGACAACCAGCAACTTTGGTGAGGCTGTGTCCTTTACAGAGTTTTCCAGATTTTCCTAAATCAACTGGGTGCTTTTCTTTCTAAATACCATAAACTTTCTCAGAAACTATATTTTATTTATTTATTACCTTTTGTTGTTGCTGTTTTGGAAAGGAAATGCTTTTATAGGAAAAAAACAATACTCAGATTTCAAACAACCTGACCTATACCCCTGGAAGACAGAGATTCAGGTTACCTAATTCTCCAATCCTCCCATTTGGTGAGATTTACTCTGTATTTTTCCAGATTACAGAATTTGAGGACATTTACCAAAAACATCTTCTTCTGAATGTGTCCTTTTGCTGAGCTATGGCTTATACTACAGTCCCCCAAATGATTATACACTACTTCTGCATCCACTCATTAGGAGTCTTCAAATGCATTTGCTAATGATCATCTCAGTGTCACTGAAACCAGAAGAATTCTTGAAAAAGTAATCTCAGGTTATGAAAAAGTGTTGTCTTTCTTTGGGTGTAGGAACTAGAACCTTATTCATATTATTCTATAAGTAAATGTTCTATTATCCCTACCTAGTTTCCTTGGGAGATGAAACTCCCTCATTGTTATATTTCCTGAAATTGAGACAATTTGGGGCCCTTAGAAACTGTCCCTATGTAATTTCAGAAACAATCATAAAGAAAACCATTCTTTTTTTTTTTTTTTTTTTCGGTATGTGGGCCTCTCACTGTTGTGGCCTCTCCCATTGCAGAGCACAGGCTCCGGACGCACAGGCTCAACGGCCATGGCTCATGGGCCTAGCCGCTCCGCGGCATGTGGGATCTTCCCAGACCGGGGCACGAACCCTTGTCCCCTGCGTCGGCAGGCGGACTCTCAACCACTGCGCCACCAGGGAAGCCCAAGAAAACCATTCTTATTGGCAATTTTAAGCTGTGCTTCACCTTGGCAAAATGTAAGAGCAATGCACATCAACCTGGTTCTTGCACCTTCAACCTTCAGGCAGCTGGTACAGACTGTTCTAGAAGGAGAGAGGAGGAAAGCTCTCCACCATGGAAGAGGGGTAGGGTGGGAGCATAGTTTATATAATAATAAAACTGTGTTCTTAAGTCACTTGTACTTTCTGGACCTCAGTTACCTGTAAAACAGGTAAGAATGAATGGTCTTCATGGAGAATAAGGGACAAAACAAGCGATTCCTCAGGTTCATTGAGGTACAAATTCCACTTTTACTATAATTATAACAAAGTTCAGATGATATAAAGACAAACTTGTACAAATAGGCACAGATAAGTTAAATGCTAGTAGTATTCACATGTGGCTTGAATGCAGTTATTAATATCTAGGCTCACTAGAGTTAATAACCAATTTCAAGACTATTTGGAGAATTAGTTCTTAATAACAGTGACCAAAAAATAAGCATCCCCATTACTGATAGAGGCTGGAACTGTCCGGATGCTAAACGCTGGGGAATCTGATCACCTTAGGGCAAGCTCATACATATTAGTTAATATTACTTGGTCTTTGCTGAAAAAAAAAAGAAAAGTAGGAAAGAAGGAAGGAAGGGAAAGAGGGAGGGAGGAAGGGAGAATATTTAGTTTATATGCCATATGTAAAAGATAAATGCTCTATTTCAAAGACAAGGATGATATTCTGCAATCCAGTTACAATTTTATCCACTGTTAATTTAGTAACATTTTCCTTAGAAAACAAAAAGAACCCCTAAAAATAATCTCCTTTGTAATTTGGGTTTTTTTTTGTTTTTTGGGTTTTTTTACGGTATGCGGGCCTCTCACTGTTGTGGCCTCTCCCGTTGCGGAGCACAGGCTCCAGACGCGCAGGCTCAGCGGCCATGGCTCCCGGGCCTAATCGCTCCGCGGCATGTGGGATCTTCCCGGACCGGGGCACGAACCCGTGTCCCCTGCATCGGCAGGCGGACTCTCAACCACTGCGCCACCAGGGAAGCCCTCTCCTTTGTAATTTTATTTTACAAGGTGCCAGTATGATAATGGGCCCATTAGGGAGTCAAATGTGAAGAGTCAAGGTTTCCCATGCTGGGAATTCCATGGTACCTGATAGAACTCTGAAAGTAGCACCTCTAGCTGCAGAGCCAGATTCTGGTGGTGATTTAGAAGTTCCTTTTCCCTGAAAAGACACTAAAAGTTAACAGAAACAGGGCAGGAAGTGGCTATGATAACAAAGCTGAGTTTGGTACTTGCCCTGGCTTTCGTAGCCAATATCACCGGATTCCTGTAGTATCAAACTTCAGGAAAGAAATTCACAGTATAGAGCAGAGCTGTCTTAATCATTTTTAGACTAACATTTCAAAAAGGGTTAAGAAGCTATCTGCTCTGTCTGTTCCATCTGCTCAGATGTTCATCTGAAAATATCCGTGCTGTGATCTTTAACTTTCTTTAACAATCATGGTTTTCACTTACCAATTAATACTAAAAATACTAAAAAGAGAGGTATAAATATTTACGCTATAGAATACTGTATTCCCAATCACGTCCACCATATTAAGAAAAGGAAAATATCCATTTTCAATAACATTATTCAGCACCAGATCCTCTCCAGTTAGACAAACAATTCTTTTAAACATCTTTATGATTTAAGGCTTCAGTAACAACTCATGAGTAGGCAAAAGTTTGCTATTTGTTTAATCTTGGAAGAACACTGAAAGAAAAAGGCAGGGAATGTAGGCAGTGTGGAAGAACTCTCCTTTACATAGCTGGCCACATGTGGCTTCAACAGCTGCAGGGGAAACTGGCTGGGGCTAAGGTTACATATTTCTGTTCAGTAAGGGTATCCATGGTGGTAACTCTCATGATGACGGTAGTCATCCTGGTAACCATCCTGGTATCCTTGATGGTAACTATGGTAACCATAGCCTGCATACTCATCTTCTGGGCAGCGCATCCCCAGTGACTGCTGAATAGCCATTTCCTGTCTCCGGAGTTGCATCGAATCAATTAAATCGTACACAATCACCATGGACCACATTGGGGAAGGATACCAGGATTTCACATTTCCATCTTTTCCAACTAGAAGCATGGAGAAGTACTCTGGGCTCACTTGAAAATAGTTACGTATGTCTTTCACCAAATGGGCTGGTACGTCTTCTCGCTCCACAACAGAGCTCCCTAGAATAGGATTAGAAAAGTTGTTAGCAGATTGAAGAGGCAGCACACAGGAAAGCATCAAAGTGAGAAGAAACCACTGTGAGAATAGAGAGAGGACCCAGGAGTCTCTTCTCGTCAGCTCAAAAATCCAATTAAAAAAGTTTGCTTGTTTTTTCTACTAGCAAAGAAATGTCCCTGCTGTTCTACAACATTATTAGTGTATCAAACTTTGGGGCACATAATGTCTCCTTATAGGAATGTTACAAAGTATAAAACCAGTCCCTTCATTTAATCCTGGCAAGATCAACTGCTTTAAAATTTGTCACTAACAAAGATTCTATTGTTTATATTTCTAAGTTTACTTCCAATTAGCTTAGTTTCTTCTTTGCGGTTACAGTTTTACTTTTGATGCTGTTGTCTTTATAACAAAACTCTTATTTCATTGTCAAAGATGAAAAATACCAATTATCTAAGAGCTGGGAATATATTTAAACTATTATCATTAGTGAAAAGAAGAAAGGGAAGGGAGAAGGGTACTGATACTTTATGGGTATCTGCTCTGTCCAGCACTGTGCCAGGGATTTATACACATTATCTCAGGTAAAGTGCTTGATCTTGGATGGAAGGACTGGGTTTACTTTCTGAAACTTTGAGTCACTGTCAGTTTCTTTCAGCTTCTCTGAGCCTTTTAGTATATGTCCTCATCTGTTGCAAGGGAATCAGTGAGATATGACCTTTGTGCCTCATAAAACTATTTCGAGAATTAAATGAGATAACATAGATGAAAATGCTTTGTAAGCCAATAAAGCCCCATGCAGACAAAAAAGAATTGCTTATTTCAGTTAAGAAAATGGATATTTTTGCTGTCACTTATGATTTTTTTAGTAAAAACAATATTAGTGCTTGTGCTCCCTTTCCCCTTCTTCTACATGCATCCTGTGTACACACACACACACACACACATACAACACACACACAAACACGGGCAAACATGAGGAGGGAGGCTTTTGTGACCTTTCTTCACCTGAGGGGTACACCCACTGCTTACATATAAATTAACATAATTTAACTGAACTTATCAGTAGTTTATACTGTTTTAAAGTAACAACATTTACCATTAATCGGGAACAGTTCTAAAACTCCCCCTACTTCTTCTCCAACACCTAAAAGCTTCAGAACAGTTATGTGGCGCAGACCTAAGAGAAAAAAGAAAGCCGTAGAATCTGTAAGTCTTCATTCACTTCCAAAGACTGGATGTCTGAGAATTAAAAATCTCTAAGTTTAAAAAGAATATAAAACATAACCTGATTAGGTAAAATAATTCATTTTCTTAAATTTTTTTCATTAAAAAATATATTTAAACACTTATAAAATCTTGAAAAAAGACTAATTGCAGATTGTAGGATTAACAACAGGGTCAGATGTGGTCTGGTTTTGTTTTGTTTTTGCAGATTGAAATAGAAGAATTTGCTTTTAAACTGTGATTCTCACTCTACTAAATGACAAAACAAAAATGAAGCCATCGGAACTTTAAAATATCTAAGATGATCTAAGCTGATTAGTGTTCTGGAAAAAAGTCATGCCTAAAGTTATAACAGCTTGCATGGATAATTTAATTTTCTCTCAAAGAAAAGACTACAGACCCTAGCCGTTGTGATTGTTTAAGAAATCATTCTGGCTTCCTCAAAGAAAAGTTTGTCAGTTTAAAGGGCAGGTTCTTAGCACTTTTTTAGAGGACTCAAAGGGGTAGCACAGCAGGCACAGCTTGCTTCCCAGCCTCAGCTAAAGTTTCAGGAAAGGAAAGAAGGTCATGCCTTAGTAGCTTGTTGGAATTCTTTTGAAGATGAAGCACATATGAAAAGATTCAGGAGAAAGAACACAGGAGGACAAGGAGGCTCTAGATTCATCCTATTCAGATTTCGTGGTTTTAGACAAAATCCGAGCCTAGTCATGGTAGTAACTTGGAACTAAATATGAATGTTGACGGTGTTGACAGTCCAGTGAAGAAAAGTGAAAGCCACCATGGAGGGCTCTTTTAAGGAAGAGCTGAAATCCAAGCAAAATGCTATTAGAAAAAAATTTTGTGGCCTTTACTCTTCTCCCAGAGAAGTGAAGCATTTCTATTCTACATGTTGTTGAGTCATGTTTTCAAAAGGGAAGATCATGAATGTAATTATTCTTTAAAAACATGACTTGTTCACATTTCCTGTCTACTGCAAAAGTGTTTGACTTGGGCTCTGTGCAGAGATTCAAAATGAAGCATCACCTAATAGCTGCTGCAAAGACATTTTTAGAAAATTAGCAAACCATGATTTTATTTATATTCTTATTGTGAAGGGTCATTAACTGCTCTAAAAACTTCTATCTTACCCAGCACTGTTGGTGGCTATACATAATTTAAATTTTGCCTAAGAATACTGGCACAATCAAATCTTTACATATATTGATATAATGTCTTAAAGAATTAACCTTGTTAATAGGAGTATAAATAAAAATTCACAAATTTTCTCATTGTTTTTACTGTTATGAGCTCATTTTCTGCCTTCTTTTGAGTTATTATTTCACATCTTAAAATTGAAATGTATTTATAATGTTCAGGTACTGGGTCATAGCAAGGGCCCAGGCTCTGGTAATGTTTTACAAGACTTATACCACCATACCACCTTTTATAAATCAAACACAGTTTTATAACTAATAAATGATTCTTCTTCCTCATAGAAGTATCAAAATAATACAGATGCATCTATGTTCCAATTATGAATTTTTTAATCTGTGGCCCCCTAGCTACTCTTCCCCCCTCTAAAGACTCTCTCAAAATTCTTCCTCTGCAGAGGTGTATCTTACATGAGACTTCAGTTGTGATTTCCACTTTTAAAATTGCCATTATCTCTTTGGTTCAAAACAGAACTTAGTAATAAGTTCTGTGTATTATGCATTTCCTTTCCTTTCTATATGTCCATATTCAAAATGATACCAGCTCTTTCTGACCACTAGGATAATAATGTTTGGTAAAGAAAGCATACATTAGTTTTCAAAACACTGAGCAATTTACTGCAAATAATGATAGTAATAATAAACTGCATTTCTCTTTGACCTGCTTGTCTTAAAGCATAAGGTTCTGTTTAACAGATCTTGCTGTCTTCCTGGTGCCCAGTTATAGATCAAAATCCTTTCTAAGGGAATGGCAATATAGTACAGTGTGCTTCAATTCATTCATTAATTCCCAAAGCCATTCCTGTTTTACAAAAGATATTTAATCTATGGAGAAGCACACAATGTTGGTACCTAATTATTACCTAAGCAAATGATAATACCTGAGTTTTATGATCTTGAGACAAGTTTTTAAAAAGCAAACAAGAAGACAACATAATAGAGATCACTTAAAGTAAAGCAGCAGGTATTTTCAAACACTTTAATGAAGAACCTGAGAAGGCAGAATATTGAGAAAAAAGAAAAAGGAAAAACAGACCCCAGTTGACTGAGATTCCAGTCTGAAGGCAACTTTATCCTCAGTATAACTGAGTAAGTGTCTAGGAATCTACAGTCTGGACTGGGGAATATTTGGATGACCTAATGTTCCATTTTAGAACGGACCAGGAAGAGAGTGGTATGGGAAAGCAGTGATGCTTTAAGACAAGCAGGTCAGTGAGGCTTCCCACTCACCAAAATTGCATGCCTGACCACTGAGGGCAGAGAGCTGCTGTGAATAGGCCCAGTCTTCATCATTAGGCGCTGAGATCACAAGCAACCGCCTCCTCCATCGGAACCTGGAAAAGAAGCAGAAGGCCACAATTGCTGCTTCAAACAATAGAGGCCAGTGTGAAAACGCAGAGTAACTTCGGCTGTCATTTTTTTTCCTGTGCCCGGAATTAAAAAGTTACCCTTAGAAATATTTCATAGCTCCTCAAAGCCTAATACTAAACTGTATTACCAGATTTCTTGCACTTTTTCTTTTGTAACTTCACAGTCTGCCTACTGTGACATTTGCGTGATGTGTCAGGCATGAGTCTGGTCCCCATGCCTGATGAGGTCACTTAGGGAGAGACGAAGCTCTCAGATACAATGAAAACTAGCCGATATTGTATGTTAAATTGTAGCAACAGAAATAAGGGAATCAGAAAATAACTGAAGAAAACTCAGGTTCTGGTAGAGTTCCCTAGGGTTTTTGGGTGGGGCAGGGAGCAGTGAATATATGGACAGGAAATAGTATGGAGAAAAAGAACTGAATTTTAAGTAGATGACAGTGACAGGAAGAAGGAAAATAGGAAAGTGTCTTAAAGGGTCAAGGAGGGTTCCTGGGAAAACAAAGCCCTATGTACCTTCCTCAATAGCCAGTGGCCCTTCCAGGGGCAAATGTTAGTTCTAAAATGTACCCTATCATCATAGTAAGAACCACCACTTACAGAGTACCCCTATGAAGTAGAATGGGGCTAAACCTAGAGCCATAGGATTTTAGATTATATGATAAACTTGTTTCTGCTCTTACAGCTCCAACACGGCAGGGCAGTGGAAAGAGCTTTTGTCTTACAGCCAGGAAGCTTGGTCCACATTTTGTCACTGCCACTTTTTGCATTCCTTGAGCATGTCACTCTGTTCATCTAAGTCATAGTTTTTCCTTAGCTCTAGAATCAAAAAGAGCATCCACCTCAAAGAGGTGTTATAAGAATTAAACTCTAGGGCTTCCCTGGTGGCGCAGTGGTTGAGAGTCCACCTGCCGATGCTGGGGACACGGGTTCGTGCCCCGGTCCGGGAAGATCCCACATGCCGCGGAGCGGCTGGGTCCGTGAGCCATGGCCGCTGAGCCTGCGCGTCTGGAGCCTGTGCTCCGCAACGGGAGAGGCCACAACAGTGAGAGGCCCACGTACCGCAAAAACAAAACAAAAACAAAAACAAACAAACAAACAAAAGAATTAAACTCTAAAACCCATCAATGTAAGTTATGCATGTGATGGCATGGATATAGATCATGCCTTAATCTGCAGGCTTCTTGATTTAGAACTTTGTCCTACTGATGGATAATGTCCATTTCCCCATTAACAGATCATGGACATTATCTATCATGATGTCATACAACAACCAATTTAATCCTTATGTTTGTGTATCATTTTATAGCTCACTTTCACTTACACAATATGTGATCCTCACTAGAGTTCAGTGAGGGCATGCCTTGTTTTCCCCATTTTACAGATAACAAAACGAGGCTTAGAGAAGTGAGGTAAATTGCCTAACTAGTAAATCTAAGAGGTGGTACCAAAATACAGATTTCTCTGACTCCTGGTGCAGTGCTTTCCCTAGTCTACCCCCTCAGAGGTGCTGATGCTTGGCTGGCGCGTGAGGGTCCCAAAGAGGATAGGAAGGAGAGAGGGTATGCATCCAAGGGGCCACTGCATGCATTTGTCTCAAATTCCACCTTCACTGGAGAAGGGTTTTTTGCTTTCTGCCCTCAGTGCTGGTGACTGCTGGGTGTCAGTGCACTCATGGAGCCGGAAGCCAGTTGATTTTATTCATGGCTTCTCTCCCTGTGCCCCTTCAAGCCTCACAGTGAACAGGAGAGTTTTCAGTCCCAAAGAAAATGGCCTCTTAGGGGAATAGTGGTTTGGATGAATGAGAGAAAATGATAGTCTGATGAAATACAACCTCTGAATGGGTGCCTGTAGCAAGGCTCGCCAAGAATTGCTTGCTGTGACATTACATTAGCTTCCTCTGCTTGTTTTTCTTCAAAGGGAAAGAAAAACTAAAATCTCCACTGAGGATAGGAAGATGAATGTATTTGCATAAAGGAGGGGAGAGGAGAGTCTGAGACTGTCTGAGGTTTCCTGGGAAACGGAACAGTGACTGCTCTCGGATCACGAAAAGGGTCTCCTGTATCTTCCCTGCTTCCTTAGGAGGCATGCCAGACCAGCACCGGCACCCCAGCCAGCACCCAAAGCAGGCCTTCCTGGCCTCACACAGAGCTTCAGGGTAACCTGGAGGGAGCTATTTTGGGTGAGGTCTATTTTGGCTTGTTTACCTGTGTGCACCACTGAATGCTGTCAGACTGGAGAAGGATGGGATCTGAGACTCCCTGTCCCAGAAACAATCAAGAGAAGGTCATTTCTCCTAAGTGATGATTCTTTATCCCACAGACCTTTACATTAAGATACAAGGCCCCAGCTCCCAGCATTGAAGGACAAATGTTAATGGAACTAATTTCTGTGGGAAGTAACAAGAGATGTGAATGTGGCCCAGATCCTTATTTTGGACAAATTGTTTTTCCGTCACTTTACTTTGTCAGTAAATAGAAAGTCTACAAGGTATGCATGTGTTTGCTTCTTTTAACTGACATTTCCAAATTAGTGAGCATTTGCCCACTCTTTAGGGCTTCTGTCTCAGAGAAAGGTAATTATAGCCTGAACCATATGAGTGTCACTACAAACTAGACTGGCTTCAGAATCTGGTCAGCTGAAACCAGGCTGTAGAGACCCACCAACAACTCAGCAAATATGAAGGAAAATTCCATTTGGATACTCCTTTATTTATAGAACAGTTAGGTAGAAAAAAAAATTTTTTTTCAGTTCTTTTTGCCTGGGCTTCAGTTCTGAAGGTGTTTATTAAATCTCCTCTTAGCTCTCCTTTGATGACAAAGTTCTCTAACTAAGACCTGAATAAATGGCCCTAATACTACTAATAACCACCATTTATTGATTACTTGCTTTGTGCTAGGTTCTAGCTCATTACCTTTAGTATCAAGTTTACCTTTCACAACAATCTTAAGAATAGATAAATTTATTATGCCCATTTTGCAAGTGAAAAAACTAAAGCCCAAAGAGATTAAGCAATTAGCCCAAGGTCACACAGCTAATAAGTGGAGAAACCAGGAATCAACTTCAGGGCTGTCTTACTCATGCCTTTAAGTAATACACTATTCTACTTTAATTTTTTTTTTTTTTTTTTTTTTTTTTTTTGCGGTACGCGGGCCTCTCACTGCTGTGGCCTCTCCCTGCTGTGGCCTCTCCCGTTGTGGAGCACAGGCTCTGGATGCACAGGCTTAGCGGCCATGGCTCACGGGCCCAGCCGCTCTGCGGCATGTGGGATCTTCCCAGACTGGGGCATGAACCCGTGTCCCCTGCATCAGCAGGCAGACTCTCAACCACTGCGCCACCAGGGAAGCTCTCTACTTTAATTTTTAAGATCACTGATAATTGTCAGCACGATGATTCCATGACCACAGGTCATAGATAGCCATAGGACATATAACTTATAATCATATGCCATTCTGAATATCCATAAAAGATGTATGTTCCTGAAATAGTAGTGAATATAAGAGCTCACAAGCCTCTAACATTAGAAGGAAAATACATTTACATTATGTAGGGCCCTATCCAGTTCAAAAGACTTTAGATGCAAAATATGTATAATGTCTTAAGAATCAAAAAAAATACAAATTCAAATCAGTGATCAACTTGAATGAGCATTGCAAGCTTTGTGAGTGAACAAAAGTGAGATAATGTCAGTTTTCCCTTTCAAGTTTTGAAACCCATGACACTGTGATTATAAAAAGACCCTCTGCCTGGAAATGGTGAAAATAATCCCTCAGAATGTCTGTAGTTGCAGGTCTTATGGCTGGCCTAAATCCTTGGTTATAAATAATATCAATGAACTGGATGGTTACTGCTTTAGAGATCAGGCTATGTGAGTTTAATGGGTTGGTTCAGTGGGTATGCCTCCTTCAGTCCTAGAAGATTTAGAATTAAGAAGAGGAAGTTTGCAAAGAATCAAAAACGTATTAATAATATATATTTCTGAATTTCTTTATATAATTTATGTTCTTGTGAAACTTAAGAGAATTTGGCTTAAAATGATAGCCTTGAAACTCCAAACTGGAATGTGTAATTGAGTATTTGGTTTAGAGGTATAGTTTTGGGTTGAAATCTTACTAAGCGTATACAGTTATTGGAACATCTGAGAAAACTTTAGATTCACTGTATTTACAAGATTAACTTATTAAACTTATGGCTCATTTAAGTACTCAGAAAGTTTTGTTTATTTCAAGGAATTGAAGGAAATATATTAAATGTAAAATGGCTGTTTGGCATAATGACATTGTTTAATTACTGAGTTCATAAGTGAGATTAAACATTATTCAAAGCCCCTTAAGAGTGATAGTTAAAATTTGCCAGGTTATAAATAAAATGATAAGTTTTAAAAGCCTAACTTAAAAGTTTAAGAGAAAACTAAGTGCAGAAATACAAAAGATCATGAGAGATTACTATAAGCAACTCTATGCCAATAAAATGGACAACCTGGAAGAAATGGACAAATTCTTAGAAATGCACAACCTGCCAAGACTGAATCAGGAAGAAATAGAAAATATGAACAGACCAATCACAAGCACTGAAATTGAAACTGTGATTAAAAATCTTCCAACAAACAAAAGCCCAGGACCAGATGGCTTCACAGGCGAATTCTATCAAACATTTAGAGAAGAGCTAACACCTATCCTTCTCAAACTCTTCCAAAATATAGCAGAGGGAGGAACACTCCCAAACTCATTCTACGAGGCCACCATCACCTTGATACCAAAACCAGACAAGGATGTCACAAAGAAAGAAAACTACAGGCCAATATCACTGATGAACATAGATGCAAAAATCCTCAACAAAATACTAGCAAACAGAATCCAACAGCACATTAAAAGGATCATACACCATGATCAAGTGGGGTTTATTCCAGGAATGCAAGGATTCTTCAATATACGCAAATCAATCAACGTGATACACCATATTAACAAGTTGAAGGAGAAAAACCATATGATCATCTCAATAGATGCAGAGAAAGCTTTTGACAAAATTCAACACCCATTTAAGATAAAAACCCTGCAGAAAGTAGGCATAGAGGGAACTTTCCTCAACATAATAAAGGCCATATATGACAAACCCACAGCCAGCATCGTCCTCAATGGTGAAAAACTGAAACCATTTCCACTAAGATCAGGAACAAGACAAGGTTGCCCACTCTCACCACTCTTATTCAACATAGTTTTGGAAGTTTTAGCCACAGCAATCAGAGAAGAAAAGGAAATAAAAGGAATCCAAATCGGAAAAGAAGAAGTAAAGCTGTCACTGTTTGCAGATGACATGATACTATACATAGAGAATCCTAAAGATGCTACCAGAAAACTACTAGAGCTAATCAATGAATTTGGTAAAGTTGCAGGATACAAAATTAATGCACAGAAATCTCTGGCATTCCTATATACTAATGATGAAAAATCTGAAAGTGAAATCAAGGAAACACTCCCATTTACCATTGCAACAAAAAGAATAAAATATCTAGGAATAAACCTACCTAAGGAGACAAAAGACCTGTATGCAGAAAATTATAAGACACTGATGAAAGAAATTAAAGATGATACAAATAGATGGAGAGATGTACCATGTTCTTGGATTGGAAGAATCAACATTGTGAAAATGACTCTACTACCCAAAGCAATCTACAGATTCAATGCAATACCTATCAAACTACCAATGGCATTTTTCACAGAACTAGAACAAAAAATTGCACAATTTGTATGGAAACACAAAAGACCCCGAATAGCCAAAGCAATCTTGAGAACGAAAAATGGAGCTGGAGGAATCAGGCTCCCTGACTTCAGACTATACTACAAAGCTACAGTAATCAAGACAGTATGGTACTGGCACAAAAACAGAAAGATAGATCAATGGAACAGGATAGAAAGCCCAGAGATAAACCCACGGACATATGGTCACCTTATCTTTGATAAAGGAGGCAGGAATGTACAGTGGAGAAAGGACAGTCTCTTCAATAAGTGGTGCTGGGAAAACTGGACAGGGACATGTAAAAGTATGAGATTAGATCACTCCCTAACACCATACACAAAAATTAGCTCAAAATGGATTAAAGACCTAAATGTAAGGCCAGACACTATCAAACTCCTAGAGGAAAACATAGGCAGAACACTCTATGACATAAATCACAGCAAGATCCTTTTTGACCCACCTCCTAGAGAAATGGAAATAAAGACAAAAATAAACACATGGGACCTAATGAAACTTCAAAGCTTTTGCACAGCAAAGGAAACCATAAACAAGACCAAAAGACAACCCTCAGAATGGGAGAAAATATTTGCAAATGAAGCAACTGACAAAGGATTAATCTCCAAAATTTATAAGCAGCTCATGCAGCTCAATAGCAAAAAAACAAACAACCCAATCCAAAAATGGGCAGAAGACCTAAATAGACATTTCTCCACAGAAGATATACAGACAGCCAACAAACACATGAAAGGATGCTCAACATCTTTACTCATTAGAGAAATGCAAATCAAAACTACAATGAGATATCATCTCACACCAGTCAGAATGGCCATCATCAAAAAATCTAGAAACAATAAATGCTGGAGAGGGTGTGGAAAAAAGGGAACACTCTTGCACTGCTGGTGGGAATGTGAATTGGTACAGCCACTATGGAGAACAGTATGGAGGTTCCTTAAAAAACTACAAATAGAACTACCATATGACCCAGCAATCCCACTACTGGGCATATACCCTGAGAAAACCATAATTCAAAAAGAGACATGTACCAAAATGTTCATAGCAGCCCTATTTACAATAGCCCAGAGATGGAAACAACCTAAGTGTCCATCATCGGATGAATGGATAAAGAAGATGTGGCACATATATACAATGGAATATTACTCAGCCATAAAAAGAAATGAAATTGAGCTATTTGTAATGAGGTGGATGGACCTAGAGTCTGTCATACAGAGTGAAGTAAGTCAGAAAGAGAAAGACAAATACTGTATGCTGACACATATATATGGAATTTAAGAAAAAAAAATGTCATGAAGAACTTAGGGGTAAAACAGGAATAAAGACACAGACCTACTAGAGCATGGACTTGAGAATATGGGGAGGGGGAAGGGTAAGCTGTGACAAAGTGAAAGAGCGGCATGGACATATATACACTACCAAATGTAAGGTAGATAGCTAGTGGGAAGCAGCCGCATAGCACAGGGAGATCAGCTTGGTTCTTTGTGACCGCCTGGAGGGGTGGGATAGGGAGGGTGGGAGGGAGACGCAAAAGGGAGGGGATATGGGAACATATGTATATGTATAACTGATTAAATTTGTAAAATAAAAAAAAAAAAAAGAGAAAACTAAGGTCTTGAATTTATAAATTGGATATATTTAACACTATTGGTTAAAATCAAAAGTAAACTTCTAAAGAATTTTTTCTGCCTAAAAAAGGAGAGAAAGGTAAAAGAAGTAAAAAGAAGGGAAGGAAAGGGAAGGGGAGGGGAAGAAAATACCTCAAGGACAACAGCAAGCTCTTATCCTCAATCTTCTAAATCACTGCCATCTAGAAGGATGACCTTGAACTAAAAGTTGATATTTCAGAGCCCCCAGGATTGGACAAGAAGCCATCGGCCCAGTAGAGCCCTAGAGCCCTTTCTCAGCCAGGAGAGTGGCCTGAAGACTGAATGAGCCTTATGTCCTTAGGGAGGCATGCACCTTTCATCTCCACTTCAGGTATTTGCACTGTACTGAAAATTTGGATGAAGGCAGAATCTTGGGTTCCTTTCAGCTCTGAAATCCTGTGGTTTTAGGAGTATCTTTCTTCACTTCAAACTCTGGGCCTCTGAGTTCACACTAAAAATAATTCACATTATATTTTCAAAATGAGTGTTAGATAAGAGCGTGGACTTTGGGAACCAGATTATCCTGGGGCCACTAAGTTCTAGAACTGACACTAGCTCAGTGAGGAAAGTTATTTAATCTCCATTAGCCTGAGTTGTCTTGTCTGCAGCAAGACAGTAGTTACAGTGTTTAGATCATGGGATTGTTGTGAAGATTAAACTCAGGAGGGAAGAAGAAGTGCTTGGCACAAAAGGTGATAACAGCAACCCTGGAGTGGAAGTAGGGCTATTTGCTGTCATTATTCTCATGGGTGAGAGATTTTTAAGATAGGGTTAATTGGAAGCATAGGGCAACATACCTAGAAAATTGTAAACTGAAAATTTGGATGAATGGCAAGTCCTATGCTCTTTACACATCATGTTGTTATCTCTTAAAAGACCCAAGCTTCCTGAATCTAGAGGAATTCAGATTATCCATTTCCTAATCACAGAATTCTTGATGCTTAGGTGAAATTTCTGCATCCTTGCACCTCTTAAGGTCCCAAGGATTTGTAGAATTTTCATCCAACATGAGGGAAGGGATGGAGAAGGGAAGAAGTAGAGTGATGGGCTTCCCTGGTGGCGCAGTGGTTGAGAGTCCACCTGCCGATGCAGGGGACACGGATTCGTGCCCCGGTCTGGGAAAATCCCACATGCCACGGAGCGGCTGGGCCCGTGAGACATGGCCGCTGAGCCTGCGCGTCCGGAGCCTGTGCTCCGCAACGGGAGAGGCCACAACAGTGAGAGGCCCGCGTACCGCAAAAAAAAAAAAAAAAAGAAGTAGAGTGATTTCTTTACACTCTTTTTTGTGTATGTACTAGAGCTTCCCTATAATAGTTTTCAATAAACCATACTCCCCAAGGAATCAGGGAGCTGGGTCAAGAGGATTTCTCCTTTTGAGGTCTTAGTAGAGCTTTTGTTCCCTGCAGAGTTGGAAGGAAGCAGAAAATCAAGCAGTGCTCCAAATCCTGTTTGGAACTAGAAAGGGCACAATAAATATGTAAAATAAAAGTACAGTATACAAAGCCCTCCAAATTGACTGACTGAATAAACTAAGCCTTACAGAAGTTCAGAATTCTGTATCTGTGCCAAAAAAAAAAAAAAAAAAGGCAGAAAAAAAAAGAAAAGACCTATCCAAAGCCACCAAATTAACACTCAAGCTTGGAGCTGACTCCAGCCAGCCTTGCAACCAGAGCAACTTCCAAAAGGACAAGACTAAGCCTGGTGGCTACAGTGCTGTGAAGAGAACAGACGTCTCACAGGGAAGGTCACTCTGCACACACCTGTCTGCTCTGTGTTTCTCTGGGGTTTTCATTAGCTCACTCAGAACACTCTCCCGTCTGCCTCCTTGGGGTCTCCAAAGGTGATGTACCTGGATAGGAAGTTCTCCAGTGACTGCTTCTTGTCTTCCTTGCAAACAATGCCCTCCTTCTTCTGCTTTTCCATGTCTTTGATTCGGGACTGGAAGGTATCAATCACATCGAACACAGACTTCATTGCTATAGGCACCTCATAATATTGCTGTTGAAGAAAAAATAAAAAGTATATAATGTATAAAGGTGTTTCTTCCCTATGTCCAGAGGATAGAGAGCTTGAGAGAATTCAGGGTGGCTCCAGGGAAATCAGAGCCTGGAGGGCTCTTTGATTTATAAATTCTCTCCTGCAGTAGTACCTCTGCTGATTTTTTGAGGTTTTGAATCCACGAAACAAAAGCCTTTACCTTCCATGAAGGTCTTAACTTCACTCTTTTTATTGGGAAGGGTCCATGCCTTCCTCACCACACATATTCTAGGCTCACTTCCCTACCTCTGGGACTAAGCTGGTTCCTCTTCACTATACAACTGGAGAGAAGGTCAGAAACACTGTACTAAACACAAGAAAACAAATGGAATAACATGTTAGAGTATCTGACCTGAGCAATAAGGGTAATTTTCCACCAGAAGGAGGCCTGCTCTGTGGTCATCAGAAATCTACACAAACTCTTTGTGATTCCCAGAAACGATTTTATTGAGTGAGCATTACTTAAAATTAGGTCATGTCTGCTTATGTATTCTCAGAAAAAAAGTTGGATCTAACTTTTTTGGGGATAATGAAATTCAGTTTCCTGCATCAAAGCTGTCTGGACTTAGAACAGCAACCTGAGGTGGATTTGAGGGCTGGCTGATCAGCATGATCAGCATAAGTGCCCTCAATGGGAATTTAGTAAATCGTGGAATGTGAAAGCTGGCCGAGACCTTGGGGATCATCTAGTCCAACCTCTCACATTAGAGGTGGCAAAACACAAATGTGGAATGAATTATTGAAGGGATCTCTCTCCAGATCCAGAAAAATACTGCAGGTTGAATCAGCTATTCTAATAGCCCAGGCAGCTTTTTTTAAAAAGGATTTTCATGTAAGCATGGGCTCTGGAGTCAACCTGCGGGGGTATGAAGTCCAACACTAACTGGGTGAACTTGGGCAAGTTACTTAACTACTCTGGATCTCTATTTGTCCTCTGTGAACCAATGATAATACTTGCTATTTATCTTAGAGGTTTGAGACAAGGATTGTAGACATCTGAGGTGAGTGCTTGACATAATGAAAGCACTCAATAAAGTTAGTTATTACTGTTAATATTATTATGACTACATGGCACAGTTTTTCAGAGTTCAGAATCTCTGTCCTTATCATAGGAAGAAAGTAGGTGTAAAACCCTACTGTCTTGCCCATGTTGGATCAGGAGGTAAACTTCCAGGCCCTTTCAAAGCAGGCTTATGTTAAATCTGGGTTTTCTGAAAACAGAAGCTAAATACTCTTTACTTTTTATCACCAGGGCCTGGCTGGTGATAAACATCACAGCTATTCAACAATTGTCTGGTGAATGTATGACTTTGATGTTACAGAAGAATTTAGTCTGAGTCAAGTAGCTGGGCCATAGGTGGTCATCCAATCCAATATTTTCCATAGACTACATTTCTAGACACAAATTCTACAGGACAATGGGAACTATTTGGACCATTTCAAAACTTTCCCATTTATGAAATAACTTATGCTTAGTCATATGTCTAATAGACTCATTGACAAAAAATTGAGTTGCTATCTTAAGGAATGTCACTGCATCATCCAAAACAGGAACCCATACCTTGATTCTCATGTCCACATCGGTGAGCACCATGAAGAAGTCATTGTAGGTCATTCCATACTCCTTCCTCAGCTCGCTGATAAGATGCTGGTCTACCAAGTCCTCATCATCCACAACACGCATAGGTTTCTCATTATCTTAAGGCAAATGAAATGTGAATAAATATGGATGTGACAAAACAGAAATCAGTGGGAAAACCAAAGGGTGGAGGCCCTGAGCCTTCATCCCAAGTTAATTAGAACAGTTTTCGTTAGTTGCACACATCTGACTAACATTTTGTTTGAACAAGCATTTCCAAAGTGAACAAATAAATATAGAAACAAGTGAATAAACTCATTTTGAAAATCACTCTTCCAAAGATGATCAAACTGCCATCTCCACCCACCCTGGTCATAGTGAATCAGAAGGAGCAACGTGAGAGTGAAGCTGCTGAGTCATCCCTGGAAGAAGATTGCCAACTCACTCCGGGGATGAGTCATCACCCTAACTCACCAGGGAACCAGACCCAGATTCTTTGGTTAAGTTTTATTTCATTTTAAATTTTATTTTAGTTTTGGTTATTTGTTTAAGTCTAAAATCAGTGCCTGTTCCTCCCACTTAGATAATCACTTTGGGACTCAGTGAACTATGTCATTGCAATAGAGAAAAATAAAAAGCCTATGTTCAAATCTGGTCATATGGCTCCAAAAAAAGTCAAGCTATTCATAATATAAATTTTGTAAGTGAGTACAATTTTAAGTAAAATGTTACTGAATTTATGGAAGTTTTTAGTGTTAGGTATTTTTTCAAATAACAAGCCCTGAAAACAAATTATTATAATTCAGAATGGTTCCTAAAGGTGCTACTGGGTTAATGGGAAGTATGAACATGGCAAATTACTATGTCTGGAAAGCATTTTGGAAAGGATAGGACAGCTTTATTTACTTCTTCTCTCCCATACAGGTCACAGTGTTTCCCTCAACCCTATTAAATTTTTATCTGCAAATAATCCCCTGTATTTTAAAAAAAATGTGCAAAAGTTAAAGTTAGCAAATATGTGATAACAGATCGATTACAGAAAGGAATCTATCAGTTATTATCAATACTGCTACCCAATGAATAGTACTACAGTAGAAAAAAACACAATTTTACAGATACAGAGGTTATACAGCTGAGTACCAGACTATTACTCTTTTATTGATATAAAGGGGACAATTACAATTTAAGTATTACTTTGGTTTATTTGATTAGGATTGAAAGTATATAAGTTGAAAGTATATAAACAAAAAGCTTCATTCTCCCAAGCAGATCATAATGAGAGGGGAGAGAATGCTATCATTAATAAAATATAAATTAATTTAAAAGAATTGTTAGGTTCATGGTGTTGGTTTTTGTTTAGTATAGCTCATTGAATAAAAACAGCAACTTGCAGAATAAAATGCATAGTATGATGTTATTCTTAAAAGGAAATAAAGCAAAAGAAAACATAATACATCCATATGGGAATATGCATAGGAAAAAATCCAGAAGGACATACAGCTGATAAAATTGGTTGCCTCTGGGGAGTGGGAAGAGGTGAGGTAGAAAATTTCACTGTTTACTCCATGTAAGTCTATATTATTTAAATTTTAACAAGGAGCATATTTTACTTTGTGATTAATAACAACAATAATAATAATAATGAAGGAAATCTTTAAAAAACTGATTTGTAAATGTCCTCAACAACTAATGTTCTGATTCTAAGACTTTACAAACTAGATTTTATCTTGAACCTAGGAATTGCTATTTTTAATCCATAACATACATTCATTTTTGCTTTTGTTCATCGAACAAAATATTTGCTGCCAGTGTCCTAAGCTGATTCTGTGCTGGATGCTGAATTCAGAGATAAGTAACTTGAACAGAGTTCAAGTTCCTAAGTAGAATCAGAATTAGAACATTTACATCTACCTAACAGATAAAGTCACAAAAACCATTGAATGGCTGAGATGAAAGGAAATTAGAGACTGTAGTGGATTTCAAAAATGGTCCCAATTCTCCACCCTTCCCTATACTTACACTTTGCCCAGTAGCTGTAGCTCCCTGTTATGGTGGATGGGTTGAACTGTCCTACCTCTTGATTCTGAGATCATCTATATAACTTGCTTCGGTCAGGGTTAGCCAGTGTTCACATAAGTGACACAAATGGAGGCTAGAAATGGGCCTGCACATTTGGGATTCCTGCTACTTCTGCCATTACCATGAGACTACATCCATACTAGCCTTGTAGAGGATAAGCCAAGCCAAGTTACTCTGGTCTCACCCCAGCCAGGGCTATCCCAGATCAACTGACAGCCAGTTGACCCCTAACATGTGTGCAAGCCCAGCCAAGATCAGCAGAACCACCTAACCAATAGGCAGCTGACTGCAAACACACGGGCAACCCTAGCCAAGCCCAGCCTAAATCAGCTGAACCTTTCAGGTTTGTGACTCAATGAATGTTTAATGTCATATGCCACTGAGATGTGTGGGTCTTTATTACATAGCCTTATTGTGGCAATAGATAACTGCTACAGACATTATCTGGCCCAACCCAGTCACATTACTGAAGATGAAACCAAGGACTGCAGTGGACACGCTGCAGTGCTGGCCAGATCCTACCTTCAGGAGTAAAGCTGCTGTGAATGTTAGCAGCTGAATCCCTCTCTGAAAACTGCTCTCCTTAGAAAAGTGCTGCCTTTCCCCAAATCACACCCTTACAAAGAGACAGCCCACACTCAGTGGTTGCTGCAGCGGGGGAGGGAGTAGATATAACAGCTGCCCCCTTGCCTCAAAGTGAACAACGCTGAAGGGCCAATTGCATTCACATTCTCTCTCTGTCACTTTGTATCCCTCACCCCTCATAGGCATTATTCCTGAGAATACTCCCCATTAACCTCTTGCATGCAAATCTCAGTCTGTTTCCCAGAGAACCAACCTATCACAGACACCATGAAGGGAGCAATCTGCTCAAGTTCACATTGCTAGTTAATAACAGACTGCAGGTTAGGACTCAGTAACATGACCTCACTCCCATCCAGTCCTCTCTCTACTTTCACAAAATGCAACACACTCAAGGATAGAGATGACCCAAGACCAAAATTTAAACCAAATTTTATTCTACTAAGATATGGAGGGAAAAAAAAAAAAAACCAACTTCATGGTCTGGATTCTCCCTCCAACTAGAATATTTTCTGAAATGATTTGATCAAACTAAAAATGATAAATAAAACATTTTGCACTCCCAGCCTACAGAAAGATCTACATCCCAAAGCAATGTTTGTGCTGAGAGAATCTGCCAAAGAAAAACAATAACAGGCCTGACGAACACTGGATCCAACTGGGATGGGGACAACTCTAGAGCAAGACAGAGTCTACCTCTGGCTGAATTCTGAGGAGGGTAAGCGTGAGGCCAGTTCCTGTCTCCAGCTGCCTACTCCTGACACAGGTCTCTGTTACGCTCTGCATTCTGTCTAAATCAGGGCTGGGTGAACAAGAGGTTCTCTTCAGTCTGGAAAAGCAACAAACATTTGGCAGCTTCTTATTAAATTTATCCAAGTTCTGCCAAAGATCTCTAGTCCTCCTCAAGGGTGGCAGGGCTTAAAGCAAACATTCTTTAGAACACATCCTATAAATTGTCCCTATGGTCCTGATCCACCTAAAATGATTCACAGATCCAAGCCCATTTGGTAGGATTTGGTCATTCCACACAACCTGCCCCTGGACCTAAGATTTTTGAGGAGGGACAGGGGGGAGGATGAACTCTGCTGTGTGCTGATGAGGACTGGCCCTAGAAGAGAAACACCTGCCTAGTTTCCTGCCCTTTAAGAACTCCAACTTCAAAAGACAGTGGTCTTCAGGGAGTAGTAAGTTTCTTCATGTATTTGTTCTTCCATGTCTGACTATAGACAGCAATGACACTGCAGAAAAATTCAGCTCCAATTACAACTTATTAAACACCAACTGTGTGCCAGGCATTGTGTCTGAAGCCTCCCTCTGTGACTGCTGCGTCTCTGTGACATCCATGGTTTCTCCTTTTCCTCCTTCTCATCCCTAAGTTCAGGCCATTCCTCCAATGTCCTGGGACCACTTCAACTCTCCCATTGCTTCAGAAGTTCCCTATTTCCTCTTGCAGTTTTTCAAAGTATGAGTCACTGTCTACCTTCATCATGAACCTGGAGTGCATGTTAAAATTACAATACTTGAATCCAGATCTATCTGGTTCATGCTCCCCGGGGGACACTATTCCTCTGCTTTAATCAATTGTCTCAGTTGTCTAGAAAGACCAATTTGCCAATTTGTCTTGTTTATGAAGAATGTGTCCTGGGGCTTCCCTTGGTGGTGCAGTGGTTGGGAGTCCGCCTGCCGATGCAGGGGACACGGGTTCGTGCCCCGGTCTGGGAAGATCCCACGTGCCGCAGAGCGGCTGGGCCCGTGAGCCATGGCCGCTGAGCCTGCGTGTCCAGAGCCTGTGCTCTGCAACGGAAGAGGCCACTATGGTGAGAGGCCCGCGTACCGCAACAACAACAAAAAAAAGAATGTGTCCTGCCAGGTGCTTTTCTGTCCTACAGACTGACTACTAAACCTTAAAAGTTATTTAAAATTTATTTGAAAAATATGTTTATAAATCTTTAGTGACTTCTCATGGTTTACCAAATAAAGTTTGAATTATTTGTCCTGGTATTTGAAATCCTCTAAAATCGGGTGCCAATCTATATTTCTAGTCCTCTCTTCCCTTCTATCCTACACCCAACCTTCTGCTCTAGATCAAACTTAGCTGCAAATCAGAATCCCTTGAGCAACATTTTAAAAACAGATTTCTGGACCCCATCCCCAAACTGGGTCAGCATCTTGGAGTGGGGAGAGGACCAAAGAGTCTGAATTTTCCTTCTGTTTTATAAAGAATGCCTATAAACTGAGATTAAAAAGACCAACAACACAATAGAAAAATAAGCAAAGGACACTAAAAACAAAGCATAAATGTTCCTGAAACATATGAAAATATCTTCGGTCATACTCATAAAAAGAGAAATGCAACCTAACACTATATCACACTAAGATACCATTTTTCACACACTGCATTCCCTAAAAACATTCACAAGTTTGATCACACAGTCTATTGAAGAGGTTTGGGGAGATAGACGTTCTTACACATTTCTGGTGGGACTGCAATATGATACAACTTGTATGGAGATAAATTTGGTGATATCTACCAAAACTAGATACACTTTCTGTTTGGCCCAACAATCTTACTTCTCAGAATCTATTGTAAAGATATACCCACATACATAGAGTGACATGTGTACAGGTTAATTCTGAAATTGTTTATAAAAACAATATACTGAAAGCAATCTAAATGTCCATCAAGGGGAATGGTTAAAGAAACTGTGGTAGAATCTCACAATGGCTTAATAAAGAATGAGGAAGATCTCTATGTACTCATAAGAAAAGATCTCCAGGAAATATATTTAAATGAAAGAAGCAAAACGCAAAGTAGTCCATATAGTATACTATAGTTTGTATAAAAGAGAAGGGGAAAACAAAAAGAAACTACTTTGTAGCACAGGGAACTATATTCAATATCTTGTAATAACCTATAATGGAAAAGAATGTGAAAAAGAATAGGGCTTCCCTGGTGGTGCAGTGGTTGAGAGTCCGCCTGCCAATGCAGAGGACACGGGTTCGTGCCCCAGTCTGGGAGGATCCCACATGCCGCAGAGTGGCTGGGCCCGTGAGCCATGGCCTCTGGGCCTGCGCGTGCATCCGGAGCCTGTGCTCCGCGACGGGAGAGGCCACAACAGTGAGAGGCCCGCGTAACAAAAAAAAAAAAAAAAAAAAAAGAATATACATATATATATATATATATATATATATTCACTTTGTTGTATACCTGGAACTAACACAACTTTGTAGATCAACTATACTTCAATTAAAAAAAAAAAAAAAGGTCTTTCCTAGCTGAGGTAGTAAGTTTCCTGTTAAAAAAAAAAAAAGAGAGAGAGAGAAGAGGAATATAGGTATTTATATTTATTTGTGTTTGCACAAACAAGCATTAAATGGATAAACAAGGAATCATAAATATTCCTATGGGGGCAGAGAGTAATAAGGTAAAGGGTCAGAAACGGGTGTAAGACTTGTCTGTGTATGCCTTTTTATGTAGCTTTGACTTTGGAATCCAAAAAATGTATCATTTGTTTAAAAAAAAAGAATAAAAACAAAAAGTACCTATGATAGAGTCATCATCTATCAAAAAAACCTACTCAGTTTCAAGGCCCCTCCTTTAAATCCACCCCCTTTTCAAAATTCTCTGATACATACAGTACTGTGATAACTGCAATTGCAAGAGCTTATTCCTCCACCACATTCTTCAAGCACTTGTTTTATACACTTGACTTATCAGGTGTTTTTCACCCCTTGCTTGCAGGTGTTGATCTTGACACTGATACACTTGATGTTGAATGGGATGACTGGACAAGTTAGGGGCAGCCTCTCCAGCCTCTAGGGCATGGAGTGATTGATAATCAAAGACTGAATAAACAGAGAGGGAGACCACAGGCAGTGTCTGGAAATCTGATCACTCACCCAGCCTTGACTCCCCGCACAGGGTGGCAGTGTCTAGAGAAGGCAGCTGCCGGGCATAGTCACCACTGAAGAAAGGAGGAATTGGGGCAAAGGGTCAATTTTTCAGGTGCTCCTGTGGGAAAGCAGCATTTCTGCATTGTTATGGATCCTGATGGTTGTGAGGCTGTCCATAAAGAACAATTATCTTCAACAGGATCGAAGGTAGAGTATTTTAGGCTGAAATGTATTCTATCGGTCTCACTTAGGGAAGTTGTGTTAGAGATTCACCTAGGAATTCTCTACTCACATGAATAAAGGAATCAACACTGTCTCTCCTTGTTGCCACATTACACTTCCATCAACTCTTCCAACTCCCTTTTTTCTTCTTTCAGAAGAAACTATCAGGGCTTCCCTGGTGGCGCGGTGGTTGAGAGTCCGCCTGCTGATGCAGGGGACACGGGTTTGTTCCCCGGTCCGGGAGGATCCCACATGCCGCAGAGCGGCTGGGCCCGTGAGCCATGGCCGCTGAGCCTGCGTGTCCGGAGCCTGTGCTCCGCAACGGGAGAGGCCACAGCAGTGAGAGGCCCGCGTACCGAAAAAAAAAAAAAGAAACTATCAAAAACCTGCCTTTGCCCATAAAAATGTCCTGTGTTCTAACTCTTTAAATTTGGTGATCAATACCAGTGTCAAAATATTTTTCATCTCTACATTTTGCTAAGCATATATATATATATATATATATATATATATATATATATATATATATATATACATGCCTGCTGTGCTTTCCTCCCACTTATCTTTTCATTCTGCAATAAATGCCTTTAGCTAGGAACTCCTTCCCACCTGACAAACTTTGTCTATAATTCATTCTCTTAACATAGACATCAATATTCCTATCTTAGATTGATACTTTAAATATCTCTAACAATTAAGAATGCCTTTATGTGTTAGGTCATTCTATTTTTCCTCTTTTGGTTATGGGGTTTTATTTTGTTTGTGTGTGTGTGTGTGTGTGTGTGTGTGTGTGTGTGTGTGTTAGGTCATTCTAAACCCTCACGTATAATATACTCTGGGCTGGCAAAACCAGATGGGCTTATTCTGCATTGGAATTTGCTCAAGAATGAATAATGACTGAAACCTTAAAATAAGTTTCCTGGTGTTTGTAGGTCCATCATCTATAACTCAAATACGTTTAGCAAGACAGGCCAGCTGATGAGTACAGCCCACACTGTAGTTGGATGTGGGCCTCTGCTTTTAAGGACCAGTTAAAGACTGGAAGAGTAGAGAGTGCTTGATTTATTTTGAGGAAAGTAAGGCCATCTGATAGATTTCCAGCTGAAAATTGGTCAAGGCTGGAGATTGGTTCACTGAGACCATGGCACGTGCCAACTCCTGTTTTCCCATGGCTGACTCCCAGTCTTGGCTGAAAGTACTACAGCCTTTCCCATAAGGGTAACCTGGGACATGACACAAGGAGAGAAAGGCCTTCCAGGAATTAGATGAGGAACAAAATAAAAGGCCCCCAAATCATGTCCAAGCTGCCATTCAATAAGTGGCAAACACCCAAATCACAATACCTGATTTTCAATCAGGCAGAAAAGAAAATCTCCATCCTCTACAGTTCATATTCAATCCAGATGTCTACAAGACAGCAGGATTAATGTTAAAATTTTGCCAAGGCAGCACCAAATGCTTGTAACAGTTAGGACCATGTAGAGGTTGAGGTGGAAGATATAATGATTTTTCCAAACTTCTCTGAAATAAGGAATGACAATTCTTTGTGTGAGTTGGTGCCTAACATATTTGACACTGGGAACACCTGGTGGAGGAAGGTTTTCATCACCAGCCGGCATGTTTCTGTACTGGATTGATTACCTACTTCCTCTCTAGACATCTGGATTATAACCAAGCTCACTGGCTCATGCTACTATTTGAAAATCCAGGAAGCCAGTGGTTGACTCCCAGTTAACCACAGAATATGTGGCTTTGTAGTATTAGTCTCTTGGGCTTCAGTGTTTTTTTTTTTAATACACCATTTAAAAATTTTTTTCTTTTAATATTTGTTTATTTATTTTGGCTGTGCCGGGCCTTAGTTGCAGCACACGGGATCTTTGTTGCGGCATGTGGGAGCATTAGTTGCAGCATGCATGCGAGATCTAATTCCCTGACCAGGGATCGAACCCAGGCCCCCTGCATTGGGAGCACGGAGTCTTAGCCACAGGACCATTAGGGAAGCCCCTCTTGGGCTTCAGTTTTGTCACAAAGAGTAGTAATGCAGCCTGACCCTGAGAAGCAGTTGTGAGGGTTCCCTGTCAACCCTGTGTAATTAGCAGAAAGCAGTTACAAGTATTTTTCAATTATACGTGCTCTAGTCCCTGTGACAGCTCATTGATCTCTAGATGCCTGCCAGATCAAATGGTGGTGATGACCACAATAGTAGTACTTATTATGTGACAGGTAATTACATATAATGTCTTATTAAATCCTCACCATCACCTGTGAAATGTATATAACTATGTTCTAAGCTGAGACTTAGGAATAACTTGCCCAAAGTCACACAACAAATACATTGTGACCATGGATTTGAACCTCTTTATTTAACTCTAGAACTTCTTTTGTGTCTTTTGTTTATATGATTATTGTTATTGTTGGTAAGGACACAATCTCTCTCTCTCTCTCTCTCTCTCTTTTTGTTCTCCCTCCCAGACATACATACAGCACAGAGATAAATGTCCACAAACCAATCACTGATCCACAATGATTTATGAGAGGACATTGGAAAGGATGCTATTTATTTTCCTTTAGAATTATCTCAGGGGAAAGTGAGCTAATAAAAATAGAGAATGCATAACTGAAACTTCAAACCCAAATAAATTGGGGAGACCTGCTGGCCAACACTGTACCTATACTAAACAATACTGTGTTGTGCACTTAAAAATTAGTTAAGAGGATAGATCTCATGCTGAGTGTTTTTATCACAATAAAAAATATGATTTAGAAAGCTAGACTATATTAAAATCAAGTTGACATTATCATGACATAATTACGACTGACATGTGTTCAATGATACCAAGGTCACATGACAGAAAAATATGTGAGGTAACATGTTACATGTAATGAAGTTAAATGTTAACTAATAGAGGGACTTCCCTGGTGGTCCAGTGGTTAAGACGCCACACTTCCACTGCAGGGGGCACGGGTTCGATCCCCGGTCAGGGAACTAAGATCCCACATGCCGCAGTGCGGCCAGAAAAAAAACAGTTAACTAATGGAAAAAGTATGTTTTATACGCTTTCAGATGAAATATATTTTATGAAAAATATGTAGGATACACAAATGGTACAAGAAGAAGGATTTTCATTATAGTTGAAACAACAATAAACAAAAGTAGAGAAATCATGTAAGAAAAAACGTTTTTTTAAAAAAAATAAAGCTCTGGAGATGTAATAGTTATAAAAGAAACTGGGTGAGTTAGAGGTGGGGCTTCTGACCATGAGGCATAATTACTCACAGTAAGTCTTGCCATGTTCCCATGAGAATGCAGTGAGTTAAACCTCAGCTGCCCAACGCTGAGCTGCACGCCTCACACGCATCATTAATATGAAAAATTGTGAAAACTCCACACTCATCCAAATCCCTCTGCTTTCCAAAAGGACTTGGGCGCCATTCAGTCTGTATTTCCAGTGATTTTTCATTTAGCTTCACAGCTTCTCTCAGCCCTGGCTCATTCCCCCCAAGGCTGGCCAGAGTCAAGGGCCCCCAAGGGTCTGCAGGAATCCCATCTGTGAGGGAGTCGCCTGCAGCACAAAGGCTGCAGGAATATCAGATGGTGCTGCTCACAGGCAAGAAGACTCAGGATCCAGAAGAAAGTGTCAGGATACCTCTCTGGCTGCCCCCAACACATTGTATTACTTCTCCCATTTTCCTCCATCTTACTTACTTTCAAACCATAGAGTGCTTGCATATTTTTCATTTTAAAGTGCCCAAAACTTAAACCAGAACCATTCAGAATGGCTACATATCAGTAGTTAGGCGGACTGACCTTTCTTACCACAAGAAAAGAGCCCTCTTGAAACCTGAATTTTCCTTTTGATTCCCCACCGACCTCTCCCATAAGGTGTGCCCCACCTTAGCTGAGAGAAAAGCAATAATATAATAAAGTGTTTCAGAGAACCTAGCTGGAAGTGGTCGATTTTCATGGTGCTGTTGTTGACAGGGCCAAAGATGGTGATCACGGAGACTTTCCTGGTGGCCATCTTGCAGAAACTTTCCAGATACTCATCTCGCTGCTGCACATACATATTGTTCTCAGCCTTGGGAGCAGTGATCAGCTGGAGGAGGGTGAAAGCAAGAAAACAGTAACTCACGGTGATAGTTTCACACAGAGGCAAAAGCCAAAGGGATGATTTGGAATAGAGGGTTGGTAGTGACTGACACCTAAACGAAGAAACTAGATTGTTTTGTTGAATAGATAGTATAATTAAGGCCAAAAGAGATCATTTGGAAAGGCCTTTTTTTAATGACTCCAGACAGCTTAGAGTTTTCTATTCATTTCCACTATTGTCTGCCTTCATTACCAGTCTCCACGTGTCTTGGTTTTCTCATTTGTGAACTCTGCACAGGGATGCTTCTTTCACAAGGCTGATGTAAGCATTACATGATATTTGGCATGCAACAATTGTTCAATAAATGCTATCTCTCTTGTTTTATGTTTTATTTATTTATTTATTTAAATGACTGTATTCCCTCTCTCTCTCTTTTTTTTTTTTTTTTTTTTTTTTTTTTTTTTGCTGCACCACCCATGGCATGCAGGATCTTAGTTCGCCAACCAGGGATTAAACCCATGCCCCCTGCAGTGCAAGCACAGAGTCCTAACCACTGGACTGCCAAGGAATTCCCATTTCTTCCTCTATTTTGATCTTCATTATCTTAATTGGCTGCTCAGACATTCATGAATTCAGTGGTTACCACTATTATTTCATGTCTCACGGGGTTGAGTTTCATAGACAGGCCTTGGGCACTATGGAACATTCGATGGCTTAGAATTTTATCAGGCAACCTTGCAGAGAATTTTTAGGACAGACTTTTGGCCCAGTATTGTCACAGAATATAGTCAGTGTCACACTGGGCCTGCATAGAGCTCGTGGTGGATGTCTGATGTTGGAGTCCTCGAACAGGATGGGTTTTACTCTTTCAGTTCAGCCTTCTCTCCAATTCAAAACTGGTATTTTTCACCTAGCCCCTGTGTCTCTCAAACTCACTTTGAACCTCTGACTTTTTCTCGGGAAAGAGAAGATAGAGCAATAGAAAGAGATGTTTTAGTCACCAGCTATCTGGGAAAACATATTTCATTATTTCGGATAAAATGAGGATACTCTTATTTTTTAGGGCTCCTCTTGGACCCTCTCCCTAAGAATGCCTCAGTGTTTTAATCGAGCCCGAAAGAAAAGCCTTTTGACTCTGGTGATTATTTTTGCTGCCTTTTCCTGAGCTTTCTCCAATTTTACCAGGTTCTTCCTGAGCAGAAACCAGAACTGTGTACCACAGTCCATGAGTGTCTGGGCATGTGCTGTTCACCCTGGAAGTGGAAGGATGTGAAGTTTTATGCTGATGATGACCAGGTCTTTGTTGACCTCTCTAACCCCATTAGCTCACTAGGCTGATGTCTGCAGTAAACACTGTCTACTCACCCTTTGCAGGCTCATCATTAGCTCAGAGGCCAGGATTGAACTGGCAGTGAAAGCATGGAGTCCTAACCACTGGACCACCGTCTATACAGTTTCTTTCATTTGACCAATTCAAATTTGTCAACCACTTTTCTACTTACCCATCTAACCTTATAAAATATTTCTGAAGTGTGTGGCTATTAGCTTGGCATTTTGCAGAGGGAAAGTCACCATGTTGTCAGCCTCTTTATCGAATACTTTATCAAAATGGTAATAAATCTGGTCCCAGCTCATCCTGCTGTTTATTTTGCTCTGTCAGAGATGTGTTTATTGCTGCCTGCAGGCTTTCTCTTCTAAGAATTCTCTGTGCTTGAGAAGATACTGTCCCTCATGGAAATCAAAATGAGTTCAATAGCTTTTGAGTGGAACATTAACAAAGTTTTTCTGGAATGAAGTTTTATTTTGTTTCGTTTTTCTCAGATTGTTATTTATCTTAAATAGACATGATTTCATCTATTTTTTTTAATATGTAGAGAAACTGGAAGTTCATACACTGCTGGTGGGAATGTAAATGGTTTTAGGTACTTTAAATTTATTTATTTATTTATTTATTTTTTGGCTGTGTTGGGTCATCGTTTCTGTGTGAGGGCTTTCTCTAGTTGTGGCAAGTGGGGGCCACTCTTCATCGCGGTGCACGAGCCTCTCACTATCACGGCCTCTCTTGCTGTGGAGCACAGGCTCCAGATGAGCAGGCTCAGTAGTTGTGGCTCACGGGCCTAGTTGCTCCGCGGCATGTGGGATCTTCTCAGACCAGGGCTCGAACCCGTGTCCCCTGCATTAGCAGGCAGATTCTCAACCACTGCGCCACCAGGGAAGCCCCAATTTCATCTATTTTTGATTTTGTGTTTATATACGTTTTCAGATGGACAGGATGAGTAGGAAATTCTTGTTTTAGAAAAATAATTTCCCAAGAGGAAAATAATAAAATTTCCCCTTATTTATTCATTGACTCATACTTAGTCTTAAAAAAGATTTAAGGTGGCTATAAAAAGTTATAGTGATGGTATTTTCGCTTTGTTTGTTAGTTTTTTTTTTTTTTTTTTTTTTTTTTGCGGTACGCGGGCCTCTCACTGATGTGGCCTCTCCCGTTGTGGAGCACAGGCTCCGGACACGCAGGCCCAGCGGCCATGGCTCACGGGCTCAACCGCTCTGCGGCACGTGGGACCTTCCCGGACCGGGGCACGAACCCGCGTCCCCTACGTCGGCAGGCGGACTCCCAACCACTGCGCCACCAGGGAAGCGCTATTTGTTAGTTTTTTAATTAGCTACATGACATTTGAAAATAATTCTTTAGGTTTTCATGGTAGCCCATATCCAGGAGTTTTGTTTTTAGTTGGTATGTTTTAGGTATTTCTTTCTGGCTTTTTTTGTTCACAGATACACTATTTTAAAATAAATAAAATGAATGTTTAAGTGAGAACACACAAGAGTAAAAAAACGAAGGTAAGATTTACTGGTAATGAGTCTGGACTCCCTGTTCTAAAAGAAGGATAGGCCCATATTTAGAATATATGCTAGATGACTGATAATTACCTGCCTCTGTAACTTCAAATCCATACATAGACTCCATTCCATTCATGGACCCTTACAGTATATATGGACAGACCATGATATGACAGGATTTTAAGAGTCCTCAAAGCCCCCTTTGGTCTTTTTCTCCCCCTTGTGCATAATTGAGAATTTCAGAGACTATGTAATCAAATAGAACCTCATTCTCCCCTGCCTGGCAGCTTCTCCCATATATCTCTGAATACAGTAGCCTTAGGCCCTGATACCCAGTGGGAGCTGTACTTAAATAAATAAAGGGCTCTGATGTTTACTTTCACCTCAGGCCCTTTGCCCAAGGAAGCCTTAACCCACCCGTGAGGTGACATTCATTTAGCATGACTCATTTCCTAGCTTCCAGCCCTCTACAACCTGGCCTCAGGCTTTCTCTAGCTAACTTTCCTCCTATTCCTCCCTTACGTGACCTCCCTTATGTCACCCTGTAGCCAGACCAGCCTAAACTGTGAAATGAGAGGAATCTGTGCAGAGTGGCAAAGAGAAAGGGTGATTGCAGTCAAAATTGGAAGGCCTGCATTTTAGTCCTAGTTCAACCCCTGGCTACTCTGTAACCTCAACAA
Source organism: Mesoplodon densirostris (assembly GCF_025265405.1). Classification (NCBI taxonomy): domain Eukaryota; kingdom Metazoa; phylum Chordata; class Mammalia; order Artiodactyla; family Ziphiidae; genus Mesoplodon; species Mesoplodon densirostris. Next base: position 59,769,715 of record NC_082665.1, read on the forward strand.
GGCCACTTAACATTCTGAACCTTAGTTTTCTCATCTTTACTATGGAACAACTTCCCTATGAGCTCATAAAGTAGTGAGAATCAAGCATATACATTAGTATATATATTATATATAATATATATACAGGCTGCGTGCACCAGAGCATCATAGATGTATGTTGCCTCTGAATAATTCACTCACATTCCTTCCTCTGCCTTCACCCATGTCACCCTTCTTACCCAGAAAGTCCTCCCCACCCTTCCACCTCATCAGAATCTGAGTCATTCTTCAAATGCAGCATCCTCCTTAAAGTGTCTTCTAGCCCACAATGCTCACTTTCTCCTTTTAATTACTGTTCTTATTGTCTGCACGGCTCACCTGAAATTTATGTATTTCCTTTTACCACTTCGTTTTATGTTTATGTCATATCTCCCCAACCAGAGGATCCATTCTTCAAGGCACTGAAGCTCCAGCCCCACCATTGCCCTGCAGACAGTAGAAGCACAATTCTGGCCCACGTTCCTCAGGCTACACAGATCATTCCAGCCAGAGGAGTGGTTCCCTGGTTATGAAAGTCTAGATGCAGTCCCTGAACCGTTGGTAAAGACACTCTCCCTTATGTTCAATCTGCTCCTCGAGTTTGCAGCACAGAAAGTAAAAGAGGCTGATCATCTAAATGTATTTCAGCGACTCTTTCCCTGTGTGTTGACATCTACGTCCCATTCATTTTCTAGTGTGGCACTACTTCAAACAGTGTTTAAAATGGTATCCAGTCCCCGCTTCCTAAAAAGAGCATTCTAGAACTTCTCAGTAAACATTATTGTCTAGCGCTTGGCCTCTTTCCAGTTTGGTGGTGATAAATCAGGGCATGTAAAGTGAATTTAGAATTGTGTTGTTCTTTCTCATGTTTCTGTTCCAACTGGTGTGTTGGCACAAGCAGCCTCAGAGTATAATGAAGCCAGGTTGCATAAGTAAAGGGCACAAACAGGAATGTGAAGATGTCAGGGGGAAGATAGTTTAAGTCTCAACTTATTCCAAATACTGTGTTAAGCTCAAAATACTAGGACGGGATTCTGAGAAATAGCATCCCAGCTGGTAGTCTGCCTTAGTAAACCGGAGCTTTATATCCTTTTCTAAGATTAAACCAAATAAGTAGATTGTTGTCCCAATATCCAAATTTCTGAGGTAAGGTTAAAAGTATTAACATATTTGAATTACGGGAGATTCAGTCTTCAAAGAATGCTTAAACTTGAACTTGAATCTATGTACTTTGGCGTGATGAGCCCTCTTGCTCATTGACAAGTAGGTAGATCTCAGGGCACAACATGATGGCTTTTCAGCTACACTCCGGAGTCCAGTGTTTTAGTGATAAACGGCTCATCTATATTCTCACTGTTGTCATCCCCAAACCAACACCAACCAGTCTGAGGGATTAGGTTAACGGGGATTCAATCTATTGTTCTCCACTGACTGTGTGGAAAGCTGGTGAGTAGAGGTGCAAAGAACTATCTGGGTATTAAAGACAGAAGCTCTACATTGGTGCTCAACACAAAATGTTGACGATTGGTGTACCTCACCCTTTATATGAATAATTCAGGGTTGAAAATGAATTTTAAAACATCCGTATTACTAACGAACAGGTTCATTTCTCAGTTTCCCCTTCTGTTTATGGCATATGCCCATGATAAGCTCACACCCATGGGAAGGCAGAACGGGGAAGTGGTTTGACCCTCAGTTTTAAAAATCAAACAGACCTCAGTTCTAATTCTGGCTTTGTCACATATTAGCTATACACCTTGGGAAACTTCTCAACTTGTCTAAGCTTCTGTTGCCTCCTCTGTAAATGGAGTTGATTAGTCCTTCCTCATGGACTGTTGTGAAAATTAATCCACAGTCTCAGCAAAGCACCTTGCAGGATGTGCCCCTTTCAGTTGACAGGCTGAGAGGCAGAGGGTTTGAAGGCTTGACCTCTGGCCTAAGAATAGGACACCTGGCTCTACCTGAAGCTCCTTTTGAAGGCCATTAGGATGCTGTTCACCTGACCATAACCTATACCATCTCTGCCAGTGTTTCTCTAAGTAGTTAAGCAGCAGTTATGTGATGTTTTCACATCTAAAGAATGATATAAATAAATGCAAAGCAGTAGGTTAACTGTAGTTGGGCACCAAGTTACTGAAAATCTGGAAAGGTGAGCTAAAAGGCCAGCACAATTTCTTGGAATGCAAACCTCATTTCAGTTTGAGCACACTGGGTTAGGTTGAGGCCAGTTGGAGGGCTATGTTGTCAGCTGTACTTTAACAGCTTGGAGGCTGCTGAGCCTTAATGAATATTAACTGAATCACTGAAACTTCCTGAATAACATCAGCCATGCTTGACAGGAAAAATGAATGGAAAAAAGATAAATGGCACCAGCAAAATCCTTCACCCAGAGACACTGGTCTCCTCTCTGTCTGGTGAAAAAGACACTTTTCTCTCCATCTTTTGACTTTATGTTGTGTTTCTTTTATCATGTCTTTTCTAATCCATTCTTATTTTAGACATCATTAGCTCTTCAGAGAACACACTTCTGATATGATCATCAGCTGAGCACACATGGGACTGAAATGCAAGACTGAAATGCCTCCTGTTGGTATTTTCTTTCTAATAACAATCCCAGTTCTCTGTCCAGCCCCAAAGAGCAACACTGCCATGAGCAATCCCAGATGGTTTCTGTTTTCCCTCACATGACATCAGCAGAACCTGTCGTTTGAGTTTCATTTGCTAGAAATTTATGATCAGGGATACTGCTAAAAGCAGAAAAGACCCAGCTGGGCTTTCAAATCCCTGACTAAGGGAGTGGAGAGAAAGAGAGAGAAATGAAAGGCATGACTAATATCAGGGATATAGTATGAAAACCCCTTTCTTCTGACCCACAAGCTAGGGGCGGTGGAAGTATTTGCCAGATGGGTGCACAATTACAATCCTGACATTTTACCCATGATTATTTCCTCCCTGGTTAAAACCTGACCATGAGGAACACTATGTCTGCCCTGCTGGCCAAATGGCCAGGGTTGGGTGATATGCTTTAGTAGGCTGGACAAAGTCCCAGGTACTCAGGAAGAGAGCAATAGAGCACACTACTAATGCTTTCCCATACCCCAAAGAGAGCACTTTGCCCCCGGAGTTTCTGTACTAGGTAGAATTCTATTCTGAAATCAGTGATTCTTCTGGTTCTGACTGGAAACCTGTGTACTCTGGGAATAACCAAGCAGCTGTTAAACTACTCTAACAGTGAGCCTATCCTCTGCTAACCTAAGTTTACATAGTTACTTTAAAGCTCTGGTGAAAAACGAGGTAACAACATACAAAAAATATGTAAAAAGACACACACATCGCACACACACATCACACACACACACATGAACCTGTAGAATCAACCAAAACTTAGGCTTTGTTCTAATACATAGATACACACACTATGGATGAAATAGCTCAGAGAATCTGGGGATATGCCCCACCCATGATAAATATCACAAGGGACTCTGCTCTGAATAGCATTTCAAATGCACATTTAACTTTTGAAACCACTAAAGATACATGGACACCAGAGTCACTTTGCTCAGATCATTAATCCAAATTTAGTTGGAAAAACTAAAAGACCCTCTAAGAGATGCCATCTCTTTCAGTGGCAGGAATGCAGGGCACGGAGTCACCTTGTGTCTTCAGCAGGATAGATGCTGTCCTCAATGGCATGGGACAGCTCCTTTCCACCCAGCTAGCTGAGAGAATTATTCCTGACTCAGGTTACCCAACATCCACTTGCTGATCTTTTTCTCTGAATTAACTGCATTATGCCCTTTTCCTCCTAGACAGCCTGGAGTAAAATGTAGCATTAAGAAGCTAGGGGCAAAAAAGGGTTCCTAGCCCCTTTTTAGTGCCCTTCTTGGAAGGGCACTAAAATAGGAGCAAGGAGACATTGAGAGAAGAGGAGCCTTTCTCTACACTGATGAGAACTGCCTGTACGTTTAAGATGGTGCTTATTCCTGTCCAAAGCCCTCTTGGGTCTGACTAGGTTCTGGTATCATTCTTTGGATGGTGGCAAAGCAGTGGGGAAGGCAGCCTTTAGGGGAGAAGATTTTAGCCAGCTGGTTTTAAAAGTATATTCGTGAGGGCAGACCAGCAAGGACCCTTCCCCTCTCCCGTCATACCCACTCCCCACCCAGGCTGCCCTACTTTCCCCTTTGAGTCTTCCAACTGCTGATATATACCTAATTAGGGGGGAAAGGAGATCACCTGCCATTTACCCATACACCTGATTCTAGTTTTTAAGCTCACGCAGAGAGAAACGCTTTTCCTTAATTGTGACCACAGCCAGTGCATTCCACTTTAGGTGTTCTTTTATTCTTCTTTTATTCTTTGCACTTGGCAAAAGGGAGTGGTATCCTGTGTATCTTTCCACTGTCCTGTGGAAGACAGCAGTAAAGTGGGGATGGGCCTGATGGGTTTGGAAGAAGCTAACCCAGAGTACAGGTGCTTCCCTGGGCTCATGGCTAAGATCCCCCAGTCATGGATTCTGTACTTAGGGCCGTGGGTCTGTGTGGATAGAGGTTCATAGAATATCTTAATCAAAAGGAACCACTGGCCTGGCTGGCTTTCCTTGACAAACCTCATGATCTTCCTGACATAGCACCTGTTCAGCCACAGGCTGCCATCCAACAATGTGATTTTAGAAAAATAACACACCAAGCCCTAACACTGCCTCGGCCCACAAAACAATGGCAAGGAGAAGATTACTTACAAGGAGCCTTCGTTTGCCTTCCAAGGGCCCCAGCAGGTCGGTCACCGACTTCCTGGGACTCTGAGCGAAGTGTTTTGTGGGTTTCAGGTGCCCGTCCTTCTCCGTTCTCCCCGCCTTTTTCTTCTTCTTCTCTTTCTCCTGCCTGCTCTTTTTCTCAGCCTTGTCCTTCTTCACTTGCTTTTCACTCTTGAGTAACTTGTCTGCTTTCTCACTCTTCACCCTCTTTTTCTTCTCCTTCTCGGGTTTCTCAAGCTTGTCGTGCTTTTTAGACTCCTTCGCTTTTTTGGGGGCAACATTCCCCACCTGCACCTCCTCCTCCAGCTGAGAGGCGGTCGGCCGGCTGAGGTCATACTTACCCTCGTACTCATTGCTAAGGATTTTGTCCCGGGCTTTCTTTTGGGGTGGTTTCCCCTTCGAGGGCTTGTGAGGACCCGGCCCCACATTCGGGTCCCGGGGGCCGTGCTCCCACCTGTCCGTGCGGTTGTCCTGGAGACGGCCGGCGCCAGCCCTGGTGCTGGGCTCCGAGACGGTGGTGGGAGGGGCAGCCGTGACGCGCTCGAAGCTGGTGGCCTTGCTGGGCCTCCGGGCGGTCTGCGGCCTCTCCCTGGGCTGCTCCTTCCTGGGTGGAGGGTAGAGGTTCTTGGAGGCCACGGGCCCCCTGGCAGTGGCCACCTCGGCTGTTGCGGAGGTCCTGTGAGGCTCCGAGGAAGGGTGCACCCGGGGGGTCCAGGGCCTCTGGGTGGTCGGAAAGCCCATGGGGGTTGTAGGTCTTGCAGTTACCGTCACCAGCCGAGAGGTGGCCCGAGTCACTGCTGTGGCTGCAGCAGGAGGCGGGGTGGTGGCCCGTGGGGTTGTGGGCGGTGGAGGAGGGGCCCCCGCAGCGGTGGCCGCTTTCCTCATCGCCTTCAGCCGACTCTCTCTGGTTGGCAGCACTTGTGCTCTCCTCTGCTCCTCTTTCCTCTTCTCGCTGCTCAGGCCTGGCCTTCCTGCCTCTCCGCCATTGTTCCCCTCCTCCACCACCTGGCCCTCTACCCCGGAGGCCTTACATTTTTGCACAAAACCCTTCTGCCTGATCTTCTCTATCCTGCGGATGGGGCCCTGGTCGATGATCTCATACATGGCCTCCAGCCTGACCGGATAAGGGTAGCGCTCCTCCACCTGCAGCGTCTTCTTCAACAGCACCATACCAAACTTGCCCTTCTCCAGCTTCAAGAAGCTCATCAGCTTTGGGATGAGGCTGGGGTCCAGGGGCTGCTCCAGGACCCGGCCCTCAGTGGTGATCCTCCGCACCTTGCCTCCTTCCTCGCCTGCCTGGTGGAAAAGCACGATCTGCTGGATGTGCCTTTCTGCCAGCTCACAGTACACGTCGTCCTTCAGCAGGCTCATCATGAGCCGGTAGTAACCTTCCGAGGCGTGGGGGGCCGAGATGACCCACACCCTATTCTTCCCTGCAAAGCTGGCAAGGATGTTGGGAGAGCTGGAGCCAGACGGGAAGCGCAACATTCTTGCCCGAGCTGAAGACCCCTCATCTCGGACCATCTCACGGGGAGAGCTCCGGGCTGCTGGTCTCCGCTCAGTTCTCACTGGGGCCCCGTGGATACCCAGGGAGGCTGACGGTGCCGTGGCATGAGCCACTCTCAACACCGGTACGCCCCTCCTTCTTTGGAGAGGCTGGAGGTTTGGTTCTTCCGGAGTGGTTCTCTCAATTCCCTGAGACCTCCCCGTGTGCCTCAGTAACCGAGCTGGCCTTCTGTTGACGGGGGAAACCGGAGGCGCTTTCTGCCCTCCGCGGCTCCCTCTATTCATGGCATGCGCGTGGGGTTCTGATCCGCACACCAGCCACAATGCCAGTAGCATAGTAAAGCTGGGTCCCATTTTCCATGTCATCGTGCAATCCACTTTGGGGAGGCAGCAGGGTCAAAAGGCAGAAGGGGGAGGGCAGAGTAAAAAAAGAAAGAAAGAAAATCATTTAACTGCAAACAGAGATGGGCATTATCTCTTTCTCTATCTTGGCCAAGGGGAGGGGAAGGGGGGGCTGGAGAAGAAGGAGGGAGGTCAGGGAATGGAAAGTCGGATGAGATCCTGTTGCATTTAAGTCCCTGTAATTTGTCGGGGCTTAGCAGAGACAGTTATATGAAGCAGGAAACCCATTCAACATGCTTGCGCTGTTTCAACTGACTGTCTGATGCTCCAGAAAAAATGCACACTGAGCATATGAATTATGACAACATTCCCATTTCATTTCTTCAACTAAGCGACAAAGAAACAAACAAACACAGCAAAGACAGGCAGGATTACACACTTACATGGTGGCTCATGGAGATGGAATGCAGAGGCTTTAAAAAGCAATCTGAAGTGTGCTCCCAGGACAGTTCCTAGATGAAATACTTTTCCTCCCAACTCTCTTTCTTCTTTGCGAGGCTGTCCGATACAAAGGGGTGTACTGCAGCTCCAGCTCCCAAAGCCACACGCAGACCACCGCCTGTCTGGACCTGAGGGCTGAGCTTTCTTCTTTTCTTTCTGGCTGTGCCTTTTTACCTTCTTGACAAGTAGAATGAGGAGAAAGGAGCTGTCCTTTTAAGTCTTTGCATCTCCATTTGTCTGCAGCTTCTTTCTGCTCACGCTTGTGTGTCTGTGTGTGCCAATGCCCCCGGCCGACAGTACTGGACGCCCCTTAAAGTGGAGCCCCAGCTATTTCTGAATCTCGCTCTTTCTCTTTTTCGAGTTCCAGGATCCTTCTTATCACCCTTTCCCCCACAGTCTGGCTTAGTCCCTTTGTTTCCGAGCGTAAAAGCACTGGGATTAATATAGTTTCCAGGCTGAGGGAAAACACAGGAATGTGATGTTGAAAAAGGACTTTTTTCTTTTCCTTACGCTTCTCTCCTCCCTTTATTTCTTCCCACCTTTTTCTCTTCTCTTTTCCTTCTCCTTTTTCTTCTTCCTCTTGCCTGGATTCAGTCCCAGCAATGCCAGGACAACCTCAGTTTTGATCCAAACCAAACTCAAACAACAGCAGCCACTGGAAATCAAGGAAACTTCACTAAGAATTTAACAGATCAGCAAAACACCGCCTCCTTCCCATTTCAGCATGGTGAGCCTGAGCCTGGACTGGGGGAGAGAGAGGGGCTGTTCTTTGGGGTCGGGCTGGGAGGGGGGGCGAGTTTTGAAACACTGCACATCATCATAAATCACTTTAGAACAGGATGGCTGAGGACTTAACCCCTTCCCCACTGAGTCATCAGGGCACTATCCCTTCCCGTCTGTACACAGACTGCACTTCGGAAAGCGAAAATTCTCAGATTTCTACATCTGACTGCTTGGTTTTCCTAGAGACAGATACTCATTTGCATCAGGATGATTGGCTGTACATACACAGACAGTATGTACATTTATAGTTCCATGCGTATATTTTTATCTTTCTCCCTGCTTCATGCATTTCATTTGAGGTTGGAAAAGCCCATGGAAAACATGGCTGGGTTGTTTTTATTTTATGCTAACTGGGGATCATATTACTGTGTTCTTGTTCCTAGTTTCTCCTTGGCATGAAAGGAAGCTGGTAAAAGGTTAGAAATGCAGGCAATGGCTGCTGTTCCCCTGAGATTGTGGGTAGCCATTACACAGGGAAAGGCCATTATGACCTCCAATTCTGGGCTCTGGCTAGAGATGGTAGGCTAAGAACTTCTTCAGAGGGCACGAGTGTATGTGCATGAGTGTGTGTGTGTGTGTGTGTGTGTGTGTGTGTGTGTGTCGCAATGTCTCGCTCTCTGGAGGCTTCAGGTGTCCAGAGGGCTTTAGGCAATCCTTAGAAATAGCCATATCAGGTTTCCAAAGGAGATACTGAGGCAGCTCTGTGCATCCACCGCCTGGATCTGCCATGAGGATTCAGCTTTTAGTGTGGAGGGAAGATGCCTTGGGTTATACAGATATTTCTTCCAGCCTCTCCAAGTGCATTCAGTCAGCATCAACTGCTACGGACAGTGGTGAGCCAGGGTTTTCAGGAGGTCCCTTGAAAGCTAGGCCATGTTAATGGCCACCCTCTCTGAATAAAACCTGGTCCCTGCTTGCTCTCTTTAATCAGCCCCATCTCCAACTGGTCATTGACTTTTCCTTCACATAAGCTCTCAGCACTGAATTGAAGATCTGTAGAGGGCTGAGTGTCAGGCTCTCATTCCACAGCGTGAAGACCAAGGGGTGCCAAGAAGGAAGGCCCTCCTGTGGAGCCATCTCAGATACTTCTGAGTCCAGAACAAAGGTGGGCTTCAGGCAGAGACCGTCTGTCTGTCCCCTGGAGGCAGAGATTTCCCCTTTCATGGGATTCACCTGTTAAGTTGATCAAATGCCTTGTGCTGAGTTGGACAGTCCTAGATGTGATTTCCTTTCTCATACCATAATGTGTTCCACACAATCCCTTACTAGATCTCCCCGCTTCTTTCTTTTCTCCTCCTTTTGTCTTCTCCCTGCTGATAACAACTCCTATTCATTGAGCATTTTCACGTGAGTCTCTTGTCTTGGCACTTTCATATATTCTTTTATCTAACCCTTACAGCCTCCCTAAGAGATAGGTGGGATCATCCCCATTTTACGGATGGACAGCTTGAGACTGAGTGAGTCTAAGTAACTGCCTACTGTCACGCAAATACTAAGAGGTGGCCCTGAAATTTGAACCCAGGTGTAGAACTGTCTACAAAGCATTATGTTATCCTGCCTCTCCCTTTCACTTTCTTCCCAGGCCCTCTCTTTTTTCTCTTCCTTCAATTTCTTTTTGTGTTCCCCATATTCATAGAAGAGTCTCATTTATTTTTCTCAGTCAGAGCACTTACAGTTTTAGAGTCCTACTTTCTGGAATAATTGCTTAGCAGTACTTTTTGCCTTTCTTAATAGATCCTTAAACTCCTTTATCCTTTTTCTTGATTGTCCCATGGCTTCCACCAACCTCCCAACGAAGTGCACAACATTTGTCACCTATGCACTGCTAAAGTTGAAATAAAGCCACTTTAGCGACCTGGATTTGACCCAGAGGGGAAGCTTGCCCAACCCTGAGCTGGGTCTTCTGGGGTATTTAGGCTTTCTTCCCTTCTGTGAGCTTCAGCCACTAGATGGCGTGCTAAACACATACGCGGGAGAGGACCTAATACCTCCACCTCAGTGCCTCCCCAAAGCTCCCACACGCCCCGCAGACATATTGGCAACATGTGACTTCTCGTGCCTGCTCAGGATTTTTCAACCTCAACACCCAAAGCCTTCCCTGGGACCTCAGAAAAGCCTCTCAGGGAAGACCAGGGAGCACATGTCTGATAAGGGCCTAGGAAGCAAGTTAGCATGCACCCCTTTCTGAAAAAGCCCATAATGATGTAGGATTTGCAATGACTCTCAATTTCTAGTCCATGATTTAAAAGCCCTGTTTTTAAACGTCTCCCACCTAGATCTTTCCCTTTCTTCTGTAACCTAAGAAAGAAACATTAGCTAATTGCAGAGAAGAGAGAGAAAGAAAGGAGAGAGATTTTAGAGAGGGGGGGATTGATGTTGAGTCAGAGAAAGGTAAAAAGAATAAAATTCAAAACTAGATTTTAGAAATGCTAATTCGGGGATTCACTGACAAGACACTGCCTTGACTTTGGTCACATAGTAATTTGGAGGGAGGGAAGGAAAGAATGTGCAAAACAGATTTGCTTTAGAGACACTGGGATGGGGGTGACTATTTGATGAAAATGAGAGTAAATGTAAGGAGACATTCAGAAGCTGGTGTGCTAACTGATCAGAACCATGCTGACCTAAGGCTGCAGCGACCTGAGACCAAGACTCAGGAAAATATCCTGTCCCAGGCACCCTAGAAGAACTATGGGTTCTGTCATAGTTGGTCCCCTACACAGAGTAAACCTCGGTGGATCTTACTGACTCGATTCAAAACATTGTTCTATTGCCCGAAAAAATCATTTGCTTAAGAGGAAACCAGAAAAAAATTAAAGAGGAAAAAAGTGCAAACTCTTCAGTGTCCTGTACCCCCAGCAGGAAGAATAGCAGAGCCATTTTTTCACATCTTTGTGGCAGAGACACAAACAGTATTCACATCGGGGATAATGCTACGTGGTTTTCCTTTCCATCTGCAGACTGTAATCAATGTTCAGTCTTCAGCCACATTTATGTCATTCAGAATGAAAATGAACTCTTCTCTTTCTCAGCATTCACAGTGTAGGACAAACTGAAGAAATGAACAGCGAAGTCAAGGGGAAAGCCCACAATAACCATGAACTCAGGATGCTGCTGCTGCGGCTGCCCAGAGAAATTCTGAGAAAGGGTAATCCCCAAAAAGAAACACTCTGAAATTGTCTCTGAAATGTCAACAAGCTCGCAGGTTTAATCTGAAGTTGAGGTATGTGTATACGTTTTTTAAAAAATAAATAAAAATAAAAGTTACCTGATACATAGTGGCCAAAACTATTGGGAAGAACAGTTTTCATATTCTTTTTTTATTCGTTTAGTTTTGATTACTTCAGAGGTTTTTTGGGGTGAGAGGGACCTTGAAGGCATTTTTTTCCAGATGGAAAGTTGTTTAATTAAGAAAATGTTGAAGTCCTAATTAGAGCAAATTGAAGGGTTTTGCCATAGCAGAGATTAAGGAACTATGTGAATGACTTAACGGCTCATTTTAAATCTTTAACATTTAAATTTTAAGTCTTTAACCCCTCAATTTGCTGCTTGAAGGGTTAGCTGTGAATTGGGAGGGGGTGACTTGTACTGAGTTCAATGTCAGCTATTAGCCATTTAATGCATACAAAAGTTTACATCAATCAGGTTTCAAGGGGAAAATTCTGAATATGTTGCTCTCCATGCCCTTAAGTATAACCAAGTAGAGAGCAATGGTCCAACTTCTTTCTCCTAAATGTTTGCAAGAGTGCAGACTTCATACCAGGAATGGTAGGGAATGAGGCAGTGTCTTCCCCTCAGAAGCTCACAGCCCACTGGAGAAGATAAACAAATATTAGTCAGTTATACTCTCTGCAGCAGTACTGCCAAATTTATCTTCATGTAAAAATTCAGTGCATGACTATGGCTCCACTCCTCTTGGAGATTTTTGCCTCTTTTATTCCTGGAGCAGGCTTTACCGTGAAAGAGGCTTCCCATGGCAGCTCCTGAGTGGCACCTGGAAAACTTGCTTGGTATATTCTATTGGCTCTAAAATCCGCTAGGGTCCACAAGAGTCCAAGATACTCTGCCTGGCAGGATGTGCTACATTGCCTGACAGGCCTTTCATCCTCATTTTCCCAGTTCCCATCTTGTCTCTGTATCCTGCATTTGTCCTGCTAGGATTGCCCTGTCTTTCACTTGTTTCTCTGTATTGACCCCGCACTTCAGGTTTTGATCACATCACTCAGGACATCACCTTATTTACATGAGGAGGGGTTAGCCATAAGGATGGTAATTCATTCATTCAACAAATATTTATTCAATGCCAGGCATTGCTCTAGTCACTAGGGATATAACAATGAACACACCCTGATCTCATGGAGCTTCTGTGCCAGTAATAGGAAACAGACTATAAGAATATGAACAAATAGGGGCTTCCCTGGTGGCGCAGTGGTTGAGAGTCCGCCTGCCGATGCAGGGGACACGGGTTCGTGCCCCGGTCTGGGAAGATCCCACATGCCGCGGAGCGGCTGGGCCCGTGAGCCATGGCCACTGAGCCTGTGCGTCCGGAGACCGTGCTCCGCAACGGGACAGGCCACAACAGTGAGAGACCCGGGTACCACAAAAAAAAAAAAAAAAAAAAAAAAGAATATGAACAAATAAATAGACCTAGACCTAGACATGTGCTTGGAAGAGATTTTTAAAAGGGAAGGGACTTCCATGGTGGCGCAGTGGTTGAGAGTCCGCCTGCCGATGCAGGGGACACGGGTTCGTGCCCCGATCCCGGAAGATCCCACATGCCGCGGAGCGGCTGGGCCCGCGAGCCATGGCCGCGGAGCCTGTGTGTCCGGAGCCTGTGCTCCGCAACGGGAGAGGCCACAGCAGTGAGAGGCCCGCGTACAGCAAAAAAAAAATAAATAAATAAAAAATAAAAAAAAGGGAAGGGAGTATAAGGTGATGAAAGGAAGGAGGCCGTATTAGATAAGTGTCAAGGATAATGATTCTAAGTGAAGCTAGGGGAGCAAGTCACTCAAGTATCAGGGGAGGGAAAGAACAGTCTAAGTAAGAGGGAACAGCAAGCACATAGACATTGAAGCAGGGGCTGTGTCACAAATGTGTCTCAGAGGAGTGATGTTGAAAGACGTTAGGTGAGGATGTGTCAGAACCTGATACATGGTGAGGGCTTTTTTCTTTCATTTTAAAATTTTATTTATTTATTTATTTATTAGAAGTATAATTGATTAACAACTGTCGTGTTAGTTTCAGGTTTGCAGCACAACATTTCAAATTCTTTTTCAGATTCTTTTCCCTTATAGGTTATTACAAAATATTGAGTAGAGTTTCCAAAAACCTGATACATGGTGTGAAATGGGTGCTACATGGAGAACGGAGTATGGGGGCAAGAATGGCAGCAGGAGGACCAGTGAGGAAGCTATTGTATTAGCGTAAGCGAAAGGTGGGGGCAGATTGAGTTGGGGTGCCAGGGGCCGTGAAGGTGCCGAAAAGTCAGCCTCTTTGGTAGATGTTTTGGAGATAGAGCCAACAAGGGTAGTTTGGGACAGAAACAATCACAATTTTTTTTTAAATTCCCATTTAACACTCTGGTACAAAAGTTGATTAGGCTGTTGGTACATGAGTTAAACTTCAAAGAGGACTGAGCGGGGATTATACATTTGGAAGGTTATTTAAAGTATGAGGCTGGGAGAAATCACTTAAGGAGCAAGTATAGGTGGAGATGAAGAGATCTGTGGCCTGGCGTACAATATTTAGAAGATGAGAAGGTGATAAGGGACGGGGAGGAGGGGCAGCTCGTGGTGGGAGAAAGGCAGGAGCTCATGGTGGTTTATTCTCTCTCACAACTTGAACCATATGTTACCTCTGGCCCTTTCTCCACAAGTCCTTACTACATGTGTCCACATTCAGTTCATTCTGCAATGCGCAGGCCCTGTAACTATCTCTTCCATGGGGTTTTTCCAGAAACTCCAATATGAATCACTTTCCTTTCTCTGAGAAGGTAATCTGTACAGCATCACTCTTCTGATCTTTTTATACTTCATATATGGGTTCTTTCCTTCCAAGCAGATCTTTAAGCTTCTGAGAACATGGAATAGCATTACATTTATTTTGCATCCTTCACAGCACCCTGCATATAGTTAAGACACAAAAATTTACAGTTAAAAGGAGCAATGACAAAACTTCAGAACACAACCCAACTACAACATATCACTTTAAAGAAGGAAAAAAAAGAAAAACTACACTTAATGAACCAGAGGGTCTCTTTATCTCTATTTATTAAATAATAATAGTAGAAACAAAAGACATAGCACTATAAACCATCAAAATTAAAACTTATACTTGCATTGAATTATGGAATTGTGACATTGAGGCAAAACATTTTATGTAAAGTAATATAAACCTTCATTTTATTCATTCATTTATTCAAAAACTATTTATAGAGCACCTTTTATGTGTTGGACATTATTCCAGTGTTGGGAATACAGCAACAGACAAAAATCGCTCCTTTCATGGAATTCACATTCTGTTAGTGAGAGATAAGCACTCTAAAGAAAAACAGTGAAGGGAAAAGTAATAGTGAATGAAGAAATGTACCATTTAAGATGGGATGATCAGATATGATCGGGGCTAGCCTCATCAAAGTGGTTGTATGCTGCATGTCAAGGAATCTTTGGCATATCTTCAACTTTGTCAATTCTTCAACCTTTGATTTTGGAGTTGAGTATTAGCCATAGTCTGAAGGAGCTAAGTCTATTTAATGTGGTAGATGATCAAACTGTATAATTCTGGTTGGGGTCAAAATAATAAATGACTATAAAGTAATAAGTTTCCTGCATGGCTCATTAATTGGTTTTGGAGGAAAAAGCTCTGAGTGCCTGGCACAGAGTAAGTACTTAAGTGTTTCAATGAATGAATAATTGGAACATCACTATCTACAGTCTCCTAAGATGACTGCTTTGAAGTCAACGATATTAATTTGAACTCTGCTGTTTTTTTTTAAAAAAGTCACATTCATTTGTAATCACATCTGAAAAATCTCTGTTAAAAAATGATATTGTTCTAACTTAAATGCTTTTAACCAAAGTCTGTTGCAAAAACTCCAGAATGAAGATCAAATACAATGTGGTCTTCAAAGCAAGTTAAAAAATTCAAAGTCTAATTCGTTCTGAATATGTTAACAGGTAACATTCCAAAGTTTTAAATAATATTTTTATTTACAAGTTAAGTATGGGAAATAAAAACATGTGGTCCCTTTACAAATAATTTGTGATGGTGGATTTTGGCAGAAACCTTGGCATTAACTATTGGGAAAATTCAGTCAGTACAAATAAATGTTAGTAACTGCATCAAAATGAGAGGAACAGCTTAGATTGAAAAAAAATTCCTGATTAGAGAACAGTTTCCATGTTTGGAGATTTCACTCATTCATTGGATAGGATTTGTTTTGTCTCTGAGAAAGCAGCACAAAATTTGCAGCCAAATAAACCTTAGACTGGAATCCCAGTTTCACTGTTTACTAGTTGTGTGACGTGGGCAAAGTGTCAATCAACCTCCCTGAACTTTAGTTTCTTCATCTATAAAAATGTGAATGGTTATTTTTAACATAAATAATAGGATTCAATTTTTTTTTCTAAAGATGGTTTTATTACAGTGTTTCATGTTTCAAATAACAGCAAATTTGCGGCTAACTGCTGTAAATGACGGGAAATTTGTCAGCTCACACAAATAAAACATCCTGAAGTGTGGCAAGCTTTTGGGTTGATTTGCTTCAAAAGTTCTCAGTCTTGTTTGTTTGTTTATTGTGGTAAAATATACACACCTCTTACCATTTCAATGATTTTTAAGTATAGAGTTCAGTGGCATTAAGTACACTCACACTGTTGTGCAACCATCACCACTGTCCATCTCCATAACTTTTTCATCTTCCCAAATTGAAATTCTGTGCCTATTAAACAATAACTGCTTGTTCCTCCCTTCCTCAGTCCCAGGTAACCACTATTCTATTTTCTGTCCCTATGAATCTGTCTCTATGACTGAGAATGGCTATTTTTAACATATGAAACATGCCTAATACTCAGCTTAACGGTGGGGGAAATGGTATCCACACAAGAGCAGTCATAAATTCAGACTTCTAGCCTAAGGTAAAAGGCAAATGAAACAACATGGGAAGGAGCTAAAGGGTCAGACAGAGGTGCTAAGCATCAAACACAAAAGGAATGACTAAGCATTCAAAGGAGACTCACCTATTATGTATTTTGTGCCAATCTGTTATGAAATTGGAAGCCAGAGCAGTGTTTACACTTTGTGTCTCCTGTTGGCTCTCACTTCGAAGGTTGTAATAGTCTTCCAACTGGTCTTCTGGCCACCAGACTCATCCTTTCCAATCCATCCTCCAAATGATTGTCACTATAATTTTCTTCAAACATCAACGTTTCATTCCTGCTGTAAATTCCTCAACAGTGAGCAGGGAACTTCAGAGAGAAAGCTCAAGGCTCCCCTGGCCTAGAAGTGACATGGGAAAGTAGGCACTGATGCTAGCAGTAATGATGGAAAACTGGTGGTGGTGTGAAGTTGGATCAAGTTGAAAGGAGGAATGAGACTTTATGCCTGCAATGTAATACCCGAGTGGAGCTTGGCACCCTGAGATTTCCTCCTGCAAAGAAGGTTTTGAACTTTAACCAACAGATGAATATGGTGTAGAAGATGCCTTAAGGAGCAAGAGAAATGCATGGCTTCAAGGCCATGGTCTTCAGGGAAAAAACACTTGCTACTTTGAGTGTGAGTGGCACAGAATTTACTGGAACTATGAAACCCCTTAGAGACACATCTCACAGGGTAAATTGAATAGAGAACACCACAATATATGAAGGGAAAGCAGAGCCCCAGAGCCTCTGTTTCCAATTAAAGAGCAGCTCAACTGCACGATTTGGAAATTGAAGAGCACTGATTCCATTAATTATGGGTCTTAACGACTTGGCTATAAGAAAGTTTGCCTGAGTGTAAACCTGGAATAAGATGGAAATAATTTATTTTCACCACGGTAGACCTAAATTAACCTAGTTATATTTAAAACTTTGAAAAAGGAAAAAGGCATGAAGAAGACTGTGATTTTAATTTTATTTTTATAAACAAAATAATTTATGCTATTTTTAAAAGATTGTGACTATTTAAAAATTTTTTTGACTTTTATTTTTAATTTAAAGTCTCAAAATAGATAGACATTATAACATGACATATGTACAGTATTCATAATGAGCTAGTATGTTTAAATTATCAAGATTTCTGTGTAAGTGATTATAAATAGAAATATAGCATCAAACAATATTTTAAAGCCAGACGTTATTTTTAAGAGGTTTTTCTTGAAAAACAAATATTTTATTATGTGTAACTGAGTAATATTCACCCAGTTTATCGAAATGACACAAGTAGTGAGAGATTTGAAACTATCTGTTTCACAGATATTCAGAGCATGACAATCCGACGGGTGCTTAAAAAACCAATTTCTTTCCTGTGTTTTCAACTGCAGTAGAGCCAGTTAAATGTTCATCCAACTTTTCAAACTCAATTTATCTCAGTGGAAAAAATAACCCAATTGATTTTTTTGTTCCTCCCTTTCTCCACTGTGTTTTTCCAGCATCCTGATAGCTGTACTTTCATATGCCCAAATACTAGATAACATTTCGGCTTGCTAGAAGGAAAATGTTATAAATATTAGAGCTGTTCAAAGATGAAGAGAGATGTATGCAGAAGCAGTAAGCTCCCTGTTGGAGGTGTTAAAATAGGGGTTCCTTAGCAGAGAATGTAAGCATTAGGTGAGTGGTGAACTCAGGTGAAAGTTTAGCCTTAAAGACTGTAGGAGTCGGGTTACTATGATTACTATGTATGAACTGATTAATTTCCCCGGCTTCTTTCCGAGAAAAATTTACTTGAAATGTTTGTTATCAGAGTTTGTCTCTAAAGGCACAAGGTAGAGAAGCAAGTGTCATCATAACACAGAAATATTTACTAGTGGGCTGTTCACTTACAAAGTTAGTTCCAAAACATTTTTCTCCATATAACAACTTTGCCCATCAATTAGCACCTTTATCTAATAAAAAGTGATAAAGAACTGCTGAAATTACATGCAGAGATATTAACAAATAGATCTGGCAGAAGAGTAAATCAACAAGAATGGGGAAAAAATGGTACCTCAAGGGAAAATTATTTGGATATCAACAGATTAAAATAAGTCTTTTAGAATATCAGTTAAGCCATTGAAAAGCTATTGAATAAGCTTAAAAATGTGATCCTCATGGGGACCGTGCTGTAAAAGTCCAACTGTGAAGTGATGGGTACTAGGTCACGTTATGCAGTTTTGTTGCAAAAATCTTACTCTCCCCCAAATCAATAGGTGAGTCACTCCTTCATCATCCTAAGAATTCAGTGCACAGAGTTCCCCTGTGGGCTAGTGGTTAGGATTCTGAGCTTTCACTGCCATGGCCGGGTTCCAACCCCGGTTAGGGAACTGAGATCCTGCAAGCTGCATAGCGCAGCCAAAAAGAAAAGAAATTTAGTGCACATTTGCAATTACAACTCAATTTATTAAATCTGAAATAAACTTCATATTTTCCTTTCAGATTTCAAGATAAGGTTGCAAACAAACTTTAAATTATTTGCTATGACATTTAGTACCTGTTGAGATGGATTAATTCTAATGACCTTTTTTCAGGATTAAATTTTTGTTGAGCAACATGGACCTCTTGCAATTTCACAAAGAACTCCTCCAAACGATCTGAAAACAAACATGTAAAGTGAGATGCATTGTACTAATAATTTTTAAGAAATTATTTAAACTTTCCTACCATACACAAATCTACAGCAGAAATAGCCGATGTATGTCAACCTCAAAGGGAAAAATCTAAGCCTGTTTAAAAAAAAAAATCTAATCTGAAGCTTTTTTGGAAATCTAAGATAATTCCATTAATTAATTATACCAAAAACAGTTTGTGCAAGGCAGGAAGCATCCCCTGGGATGTCTGTCCTTGAATGCAATGACTATGGCTCATATTTTTAGGTGATTCAGCATACCTACAGTCAGGTATTTCTCCTGGACTAGGTCTGTCCCCCCTCTGCCTATGACCTCTGCTCCATGAACCCTGCCTTGGCCTCTTGACCTACCTCTAGGGTTTCAGGGTCCAGCACATCAGTCTGAGTACCTACTAGAGTCAATTTCTACTCCCACAATCCTCACAGGTATGTTGACCTAAATAAAGAGGTAAACTGAGGCAAACTCAAAAGAATGAGTTTACTCGGGAATAGCGGAGGAATTGCAATTTGGGACAAGCAAATTATAGCAAGCTACAGGTGTCAGTTGAGGGTTTGTAACAGGTTGTATTTGTAGGCAGGGGATGTAGAGGGGAGAGTTCAGTTAGAGTCAGTTAAAATAAAAAAACAAATGAAGACCAGCCTTGAAAACTTCCTGAGCAGACAAAATCAGTCTAGTCACACAAACAAAGCTTGATCCAGCCCACTTTGTGAGACTGACACGACCTGGGTCATCTCTCGTTCGTGCCTTTGGCAAAACTTCTCACGGTTGATGTGAGACAACCTCTAATCAACCCCCATCATCTGAGAGAATTCTCACACTATCAGTTTTCTGTAAATCAGGCGTTTATAGGAAATTAGTCTCTTAGTTCATAAGTTTTATCTTCCTGAAGGCATGTGTGTGAGATTCTCTTTATATCCTCTAGTTTCAGGTTAAATTCTTCCACAGGTATTACCTAGGGTTCTTAAAGTAAATCTGTCTCTACCCCAAGGCTCCATCTTAACAGTAAATTATCAAGAAAGACTTCTTTGGACAGGCACAACTTCTAGTTGACCAGAAACCAATTTGGTTCTTCCCTAGTTACAGAGTGACGCCCCAGGAGAGAGTTGGGAGGTCAGGAAATCCTGGTACTGACGTGGACATTTAGGTCTTCCATAATTGAGCTAGGAAGACTTTGGAGGAAGAGTCAGAAAA
The DNA here is from genome assembly GCF_025265405.1 of Mesoplodon densirostris. Classification (NCBI taxonomy): domain Eukaryota; kingdom Metazoa; phylum Chordata; class Mammalia; order Artiodactyla; family Ziphiidae; genus Mesoplodon; species Mesoplodon densirostris. The sequence continues at coordinate 59,789,610 of NC_082665.1, forward strand.
GACAGAGACTCAAATGTAGACAAGAGCCCAAAGATCAGCCCAAACAGCCTTTCAAGGCACCTTTCTTGCCCTTTACAGAACTTATGACCTCACATGTTGGCCATAAACACACTGGTTTCTGGGCCAAGGCAGCAAGGTGAAGCTTTTGCAGAAGGGCCCTGAGGTAGCGTTCTCCTCTGTGGGAGTTTTTTGCTTATTTGCTCATCACTGGGAGAAAGGGTTTAACCTCTGGCTGCCTTCCTTTATTACATAATCCATTCATCACTGAGGGCCCAACCTAGTTGCTGGTTGCTTATCTGGATGAAAAGAATTTTAAATCCTGGACTTTGAATTCTTTAAAAGCTTATCTGGGTGGCTTAGTGTCATTTTCCTCTATGTTGGTAAATTCATTCCAAATGTGTTTATTTTAATGTGATGACTTTTACAAGAAGTAATAAGACAAAGTCTTCAGCTACCTATCTTGCTCCTACTTAATTAGATCTCCTTGCGTTGGGAGTGGGAAACCCAGTCCCCTGTTTCCTCCTGGCTCTAAATAAACCCAGAGCAAGCCCTGAAAGCTCCTCTGTGGGACATACCAAGGCAGTGTCTCACACTCTCTGGAGTTCATCATGGAAATGTGATAGAGATTAGAAATATGTAGACCCTTCTTCGTGTCTGTCTTCCAGACACCCTGTGAGGGCTGGCAAAAATGTTCTTATTCTCCAAATATTCACTGGCATGAATTTGTGTAATAAAATTACGTTTGGGGTTTGTAGTTGTTTTTTTTTTAAATGAACATCTGTTATTCTCTTTCAGTCTAAAGGTTCTGAACCCAGCTGGGCAGGGCAGCTTGGCTTCTTCCACTACCTCTGCAGAGTCACAAATGGAGCCTGTCATCTTTCAGCTGCTTGTTGATTGGCTGACAGTCCACCGCTCATCTCCCACAGCTGTTTTGGCTCTGAGAGGCTCCAGGGTGGGGAGGGAGTGAGTCAGGGTCAGCTTGTTCTGTGCATGTAGCCCATGGGAGTTCCAGGAGTGGGGATATTTAATTAAGCTGCTCTGATCAGCCATTACTGGACTTTGTGTGTATGTGAAGCAGGCAGAGGGTCTGGTCTGTGCCTTTTAGAATGGTGGGTCATAGCAGCTTAGTGCTTAAATCAATTGTTTTTACCTCCTGGTGTCTCTCTTCCCTATGTCTATGATATACATTATAGATAATGTGACCTGTGCTAAGGCAAATAAGAGATGTAGTTGCAATGAGTGCTTTATTTTCACCAAGGAAATATGCTCTTTGGATCTACATTATGAGTTCCATGTTATTCATAAAAGGAAGTTTATTTTCTTTATGCCTCAGCACCAGCAAATACACAAATGCTTCAAGTTCCACAGACCACTCCAACTCTGATAGCTTCAGGACCCTGGCTTTCAAGAGGACCAAAGTATAAGACCCTAAAGCTCTTTCCCCGAACCCTTGAGCCAAATCATACCAGTAGTCATAACCATCCATTTGACACACTGTTGTAGGATGATTACTCTTCCTGACTCACAGCTCCAGTCTTGTTACTGTCTTGCGCAAACTCCTTTAATGACTTGCAGCTGTCGACAATACAGGTCACACTCTAGCTCGGCGTTCAAGGTCCTCTCTGATCTGATCTTAAACTGCTTGTCCGAATTCTTGTTGCCAACTACTGCCATTAATGCCTTCTTCAATCTGGCCAAAATACACCACATATGTTTTCTTTGTTGCCCCTTGATGATCTCCCCCTTCTGTACTTTTGCTTATTCTGTTGGCTGATCTCAAGTCCAGATGTCCCCTAAATGTCAAGTCCAAATGCACCTGCTGCATAGAGTCTTCCCAGCTGAGCCCACCTCTGCCACCTCCAGATATCCAATGACTCTCCCCACCCTCTCTCAAAGCACATTTTAGTATTGGCAAGGCCAAAAAGTTCATTCCGGTTTGTCCATAAGATGTTACAGAAAAACCCGAATGAATTTTTGGCCATCGCATACTTTATGTCTGGACTTGTGGCTCACAGCGCCCAGTTGCCTACCTCCCCCGGAAGAAGCAGGGAGAACCTGCATCCCATTACTCTTTCTGCCTTCCCTAGGTCCTTGCAATTAGTGCATAGTTGATAAATGTTTGTTACAAAGATAGCCATAGACATTTGTGGAGAGCTCTGAAGTTTCCTGAGTGGATTCACTTAATTCATTAACTCACTTAATTATCATAAGTGAAAGTAGAAAGCACACGTGTTCCCTTTATTAAAAATGAGGAGAGAGGAAAGGGAATTAATTTTTAGTCAGAATTAACTTTTACTTATTTATCAAACTATTATTTGTGTCTTTCTTAATGTCTGCCTCTTCTGCCACATTTTTTAGCTCCTTGAGAGCAGAGCCGTGTCTGTTTTGTCAGTGTTGTATTGCCAGTGCCTAGCACAGTGCCAGACATAGTGTAAAAACTCACTGAACACGTCTGAATGAATGAATGAGTCGATAATATGAGACAAGCAGTGGGCTGAATGTTCTATATGAACGATTTTACTCTCACAGCGGGTGTCATCTCTATCGCACAGGCAAGGAAATTAGGTCTCCAGGGCACACAGTGCTTACTAGAATTGAAACCCAGATCTCATGATTATAGGTGTTATGTGTTTATCATCACACCATCAGTGCCTTTGGTTGTCTTTTTGTTGCTGTTGTTGTTGTTTTCACCCTTATTTGCTTTATAATTCTATTTTTTTTAAAGAAATTTCAAGAGTTACCTTAACTCTTAAATATTTAACTCTGTTAATTATAAACAGTTACAAAATACTGGATAGTATGTTAGTCACTATTGCCAAGTTCAGCAGTATCATTGAGGGTAGATGGGAGTTCACGCTTGGAAGGGAGGAAATAATTTTTTACAGATTTCTCTGCCTCTGTAGTTTCCTTCTTTTGATCTAAGAATGAAACATAATTAAATTCCCATTGCAATTTATTTTGTCCTAAGTGATCCAGAGGAATATTCATGGTTACATTTTGATCACTGTCACTGAAGAGAGGAAATGAACGTATATTGAGCAATCTCCTCATGCCAGGACTTTCTTTAGGTTAATACCTGATGAGTAAGTATTATTATCTCCTCTATTTTACAAGGGAAGACAGTATTGCTTTTATTTCTAAGCACAGTTTATTTTCATATCTATTAAAATTCAAATAAAAAATTGAATTTATCATGCAATTGTCCAAATATCCTGCTTTCTCTTTATGTGAAATTTGGACAAAGATTTTCTTCTGATTAAACATTTTTCATACCTAAAATCAAAAGGGGAAACTTTAAATTTGTAATTTTTCAATCTTCTTTCATAGTGTTTTAATACTGTGGTTGGTTAAGTCGTTAGGCTCGAAATTTTGTGTTTGATTAACACAAGCCTGCAAAAATGGAATTAAGTAATGTCTGAAGATGATGATGACAATGATTTAATGTGTTTGTTTTCTTTTTGTCATAAGATCTGCATATATCTTTAGCTTCTCCTTCTCAACCCACGTTTGGGAAGTCAAGACTGAAACTACTTGCTTTGAAAGGTTTCAACATGATTTCTAAGAGGAAGTTCAGTTTATTCATATTTTGCAAATCTATGTTAATCTACATTTACTACCCATCATCTAATTTGCATCTTTAACATTTAATATTTAATAAGTCTTTAATATTTAATGTGTCTTTAGTCACAGTGTGTTCTGCTTTTTTTTGTGCAGACCTCAATTACTAAACTACTGGTAAGCAGTTAGTTTTCACAAAGTGTATTTGATCAAAACAAAAGACCTTAAGGCCAAAGCTTTATTCTCTAACACCATTCCCCTGAGCCTGCTTGTTTTCCACAGCAAGTTCTTCTTATTATGATATGGATTTAAAGAAAGCTTTTAAAAATATGGCAGATTAGCAACATCTAGTCATTCCTGGATGCAGCCATTACTCTCAAAATGCATCCAAAACTGACGTCACAGAGAATCTTTTATAGAAATTTCTGTTCCTGTGGCTATTCTTGCAGTGCAAAATACTTATGTGGACCCAAATTTTTCAAAGTGACTATTGAAACCATATCATCTCATGTCTTCTTACTACTGTCTTCATGGCCTCACCTCAAATTTTTTGCCCTTTTATAGCAAGAGAACCTTGAAAGAAACATCTGCAAAGGGAGTTTGGGACATGGAAATGCCAACTGTAAAAAAATAAAAACGTACCTTCTAAATTAGAGTTTTCTAAATAATTGCAGCAGTTTAAATAGAAACAGAAGTTCCTTTTCTGAAGATAGGGAAGTGGTCTTTTCTTTGATGGGCCCCTATATCCACACACATACTCCAGGGCTCTAGGTCAGTTCTGCAGAGTCCCCAGGTCCAGAGAGATCAGCTTCCTTCAAGAACCACAAGGCAAGAGAAGGGGTCCTTGCACATGCCTCTAGAGCTCTGTCCATCACCCCTGCCATCTCTGCCTGCATGTGATGAGCACCATTTTCTTTCCTTACCATAGTCCTTAGTCTTGACCTCTCAGGATTTATAACTATCATACACCTTGATGTTAACTGTCATTTCCTGGCCATCAAGTTTAACATCACTTCTCTTCAGTTGTCTGGTTCTGGTCTTTGTAGAGCTCTGGCCTACTTCATCATTACTGCCTATTTTGTAAACTTCTCTAGTCCCCTTTTTTCCACTGGAATTTCCCACCATAATAGCTTTTTAATGCCTCTTCCCACTCAAAGCAGATATAACCCCAGGTGACTGACACAGACGTTCATCCTTCAGATTCTGACAAGCTATACCCAGTGAGTGCACATTATAATGAATGGAGATAATGATTTTTGAAGGCAATAGTTGCCTAACTAATGTCATAAGACAGCCTATATTGTCTATATGCTCTGTCTTTCTCTCTTATTCTCTGTGCGCTTCCAGCCCTTTTTTGCTTTACTCTTCTTTTGATATGGGAGTATGAATCAGAATAAGTGAAAGAGAAGAGATAAAACAAAACCACAAGGCCAATACCAAGGGAACAATTCTGATACCTTCAATTAATGAGGAATAAGCCAGAAAATCCATGAGGACCAGTTGAAAGGTATAATCAAATTTTATACAAACATTAATTTATGTAAATTAATTTTAACCACTATTTCAAAATCAAAATGTGGGTTTTAGGAAGCATCTTGCAAAGACCATGCACAGAGCCCTGTCACTTTCTTTGATCAGTTGGCCACATCAAAAATGTTGTATACAAACTACAGATGAGAGAAACACTTGAATACAGCCTAGGATTGGAATTTCCTAGAAATCTCCATGCTCTCTCTGTCTCTTCCTGGCACAAAGATATTTCTGTGGGGATTGAAACAGGAAATACACATTTATTCATACATATGTGGTCTCCATTATCAGGATTTCTTCTGGAAGTTTTGAGAATTGTTGAGAAGAAGGCCCATGATATTAAGATAGTGCTAAAAATACTAAGAGAATAAATTAAGATGTTAACCACAATAAAGAAGTGGACTTAATATGTGTCAAATTAAAGATGGCCGACATTATAAATAGCTCAAAAAATCATTACAGAAGAACCTGAAATACCAAGTGATTTTTCCAAAATTTTGAACTTGACCAGATGAAGTATCATTTTTTAAAAAAATGAGGTCAAAACATCCATATAAAGAGATACTTGGTCAATTATCGAGTAGCTGGGATCTCACAATGGCTTAATATCTAGAAATTTGGAACTGTTGGATGGTTGGTGGTTATAGGCTCTAGAATTTCATTCCTTTAAAAAAACAATAATTCACACTTTGAGTAACACTGCTTAAAATTTAAGCCATCTGAGTACATGTTGTGAATCTGAATATATTTGAGATTAACCAGTTTCTATGGTTATTAATAGCAAAATGGGGGAGTGGAATCATTAATAAACAAAATGGTTGGAAGAATCATTGGCTTTTGGATTGGAGCAAAGATATGAGCTGCATTGAGAACAGCCTTCTGAAATTTGGTTTCTGGACCCCAAACTCAAAATTCTTTGGGAAATGGAATGAAAGGAATTAGATTCCATAGTACAAAAGGAGCCCATTAACATAATTGAGATAGGCTTTTCTATTTTTATAAAATAAGAAATAATTAAAAGGAGGAATGGGACATATGACAGAGACTGTTAGCTATCTTTTAACATTCATTCTTCCCTACTTTAGTGTTAAGAAACCCATATTTTTTCTTGGAATATAGCAAATATATATATATATACTCAATCTCCCTTTCAGTTAGAGCTAACCATGTGATTAATTTTGGCCCATATATTATAAATGGAAGTATTGTGTGACATTTTAGAAGTTCTTAAAGATCAAAAAGCCCTTCTCTGTCCTTTCTCTATCTTGCTGATGTGATGGTTGGAGCTCCAGCAGCCATATTGACACATAAGAACAAGGACCATCCCTTAAGCATCTTGGAGCAAAAGGTTGGAGACAGACTGGTTCTCTGATGACTTTGAAGTTGCCATCATTCTGGGCTTAATATCTGAAATTATTTTACTTGAGAGAGAATGACACTTTTATCTTTTTTAAGATAACTTTTCTGTGTGTGTTTCAGGGGGAGGGGAAGAATTGGTCCATGTTATTCTCAGATAAACCTAATCCTAACTGATATATTTTATTCTCTCCTCCCCAGGATTCTGCTTGGATGTGGTGTTGGATGTCGAGGAAAGTAGGAGGTAAATGGGACACAGAAGATTTGACATTCATTGCAGCTGCAAACTGTAGGTATAATTCTCCAGAGCAAAGGTGGACAAGAAGCAATTCATCTAGAAATTGAAACAGTTTCAATTCCATTTACTCTTCCTTGCTGCTAGAGTTTGAGTATATATATATAAAATATACACACACACACACACACACACACACATATAAATATAAATTCACAAACTCTGCAGACGTTTTTGATTCTTGCAAGTAAATATTTTAAGGAAATGGGTCAAAACTACACTGAATCTTTTTGGGAGGTTTTGAAAATAGTTCAGAAATTTCTATTTTCAGATTTTGTAGGTATATAGAGAAAGAATAATGCCTGATTACATTAATCATTTTCAGTAAAAAGTCACTTATTAATAAAAGCATTTTCATAAAGCATTTTTCAGAATGTTTCTTTTGAAAAACAATTATTTTCCCACTCATTGTTAAAATATTTTACCTTGAAAGAAGATACTGAATTTACTTTTACAAAAAATATCTACAGGGCTTCCCTGGTGGCACAGTGGTTGAGAGTCCGCCTGCTGATGCAGGGGACACGGGTTCATGCTCCGGTCCGGGAAGATCCCACATGCCACGGAGTGGCTGGGCCCGTGAGCCATGGCCGCTGGGCCTGAGCGTCCGGAGCCTGTGTTCCGCAGCGGCAGAGGCCACAGCAGTGAGAGGCCCGCATACCGCAAAAAAAAAAAAAAAAAAAAAAAAAAAAAAACTACAATGTAGCATACTGTCAGATCTGCTCAAGTCATCATGGTTTTTACATCATTTCACGGTTGACAGAAAGTTTATAGTAAAAACAAGAAAAGCAACATTTTGGACACGTTTTACTGTTTCCTTGTACTGTTAGTATTATCTTTAAGATGAAGAATGTTTATTTTTTGGTTTTGAGGTTTTTTGGCAGAAATATTTTTTAAGCCATTTTTCCATTTTGTGAGCTTTGTCTAGGTTAAACCAAACACTATGTGCTGTAAATACACTTAGCCAGGAATACATAAATTATAATACATTACAATTCTCTGAAAGCAAGCAAATCAGTGAAGATGCCTGTCAGTTCCCCCATGGTATGAGATTCTACTCTTCCCCTGGAATATCTCTGTATGTCTATGACATGTGACTATCTATCTAACTGTCATGCTCAGTGAGGGAAGCCCATGTCAATCTGTACACTAAATCACAGGAAAGAGCTACTTCCCTCATATGTATGTGTGTGTGTGTATATATATATATATATATATATATATATATATATATATATATACACACACACACACACACACAAACAGAAGTTCTAATATTTTCTTCCCACACTTCAGTGGACAGTTTTGCATACCCCTGTGGTATATCCACCCCATTTTGGATGCTACTGGGGAGCTTGAAATCAGCCCCACCTTACAGCATCCATTCATTCAACCACTAATGGCAATACCATAATGTGAAGGTGCCCTAATCATTTCCAAAGTATCTTGTGCAACTAATACAACCCAGTTCAACCCAGAGAATTGATGAACAAGTCCATCCTTCTACCTGCCAGTAATGAGAGCCAACCCGAGACTTTGGACTCCCTACTCCCTATTTTGTTCCAGTATAAGAGTATGTTGGGCTGGAAAGTCGATTCCAGGCCAGCACCCTTCCACTTAGCTGCATTACCTCTGGGTGGTGAGGCACTGACAACTAAGGAGAAGTGAGGCCATCATTCGGTTGCAAGGCCCGTTCTCTATTCCAGCACCTTTCCACCAGTGCTTCTTCTCTCTCTTTTAGGCACAGCCCACTCTAGCCGTAAGTCAGACCTAGAGCACAGAGTTAGGTTTAGCTCAAGTCTGCCAACGCAGGGACCCACCTTCCTCTCCTCCCCTCTAGCCCAGGGTCTGGGCGTCAAAGCAGAGAGTCTTATTCCATCTTTTCCTCCCCAGATAATGAGGCAGTCACCTTCTAAAGGTAGCCACCTACAGTGACTCTAGAGAATATTTCCTATCTCAACCTCTTTCTAAGAAATGTTGGCATCAGTGAGTTCAAGTGCTTTTCTAGCTCCTTACTTGTTGAAGCAGAGAGAACAAAAACAAATTCTATCCCCAGCTGTGCCTACCTTACAATATATTTTTTTAATATTTATTTATTTACTTATTTTGTCTGCTCCAGGTCTTAGTTGTGGCATGCAGCATCTTTTTTTTAGTTGAGGTATGCATGCGGGATCTAGTTCCCTCACCAGGGATTAAACCCGGGGCCCCTGTGTGGAGTCTTACCCACTGGACCACCAGGGAAGTCCCTGCATTACAATATGGAATGCACACTGTGCTCAAGGCACTGTGACATTTACAGTCAACATTTTATTTAATGCTCACACAGACTAATGGGTAGTCATGATTATTAACTCCATTTTACAGACAGAGAAATTGAGGCTTAGAGAGGTTACAAAACTGCTACAGTTCAGAAAATGGAGGTTCTATGATACAAAGTCAGGCAAGATTAAATTCAACATCCAGAAAATAACCATTATACTATATTAAATTCCATAATTATATTTGTGGACAACAATAGCTCTCTACCAGAATTATGCTCGGTGGTAATACTGATAGAATATTTTTTCTCAATTAGATCACAGTGTGTTTGGAGAGGCAGAAAGTTTGTTACAATAGAAATTGGCAAAGGTTGCCTGGAGAATATAGGAAAGAAAGCACCTAACTCTGTTTAGAAGGGCATCATAGGGAGCTTCATCCATGAGGAAACTCTTGAACTAATCCTTGGAGGAAGAGTAGATGTTGGCCAAGGAAAAAAGACTAGTGGGCATACCTGGTGAAGGAACCATTTATGCAAATATGAGGGGGCTTGAGAGAATCTGGCACACTGGAGGACAGCAGACAGCTTTTCATAGTCAGAGCACAGGAAATGGAATTTTGAATTTTGAATGGAGGAGCAATAAGAGACAAGATGGGAAGAAAAGGCAGAGGGAAGAGACCCCTTGGCATGCCATGGTAAAGGTGTTGGACTTGTTCTGAGTGCAGCAAAAAGCCATTGAAGGAGTGAGTGTATCATGATAACATTTGCCTCTTAGATAACTCTAAAAATGGATCAGAGTATTGTATAAGGTGTAGAGCCCTGGGTGGAAATGTTGTATAAATTCATGATGCCATTTCATCCTAAAACTCAGGAGACACCTGAGCCAATGGGACAAACACACAAAACAACGTAGTCCTTTTCACATTTTCGAGCTGATGACCTAGAACCAAACCTGGATTTCTTTTTTCTTTTTAAAAAAACATCTTATTGAGAAACCTCAGTTTCTTAAGGTTACTCACTCACACACTTACCAACTAATTCTTCATTCAACAGACATTATCTTGTCATGAGTTTCCAAGAATGGAGCTCAAAGCTAGAGCAAACTCTTCCCATCAACTTGACCCCAGGACAAACCCATATCCTTTAAGCTAAGCCAGAAGAGGCAGACTCTTCCCCCTAAACAGGAGAGAATGTAGAGCCAGCTCTATGCACCTCTCTCTCCACCCTCCCTCTGCACTTACCTTTGTGCATCCATTTCATTATCAGGATCACAGTGGGAACACCAGTCACACTGGTTCATGTAGAGTCCCTGCCTTCTAGATAATCATGTGTGGTGACCGAGTGCTGAGCAACCCACATGCCAAAGCCCTGCAAAGCTTTCTGCAGAGGGCCCTGCAGACTACTGTGGGCGAAATGCTAAGTTGGAATCAGAACTGCATTGGCTAAAGCATGTCAGCATCTTTACCTTATCAGACAAATCTGAGGTTAATGAAAATCCCCATGTCATTTGTAGAGACATTTCAAATAAAACCCACATGGTGTCCACAAAGGAAACTGTGATCATCCCAGGTCTCCAATCCAGAAAAGGTGAAAATTCTAGCTTCTTGCTTGCACAGATTATTTGGAATCTTTAGTGTTAGACTAGGAGCCAACATACCCAAAGTAGAGTTTTCCTATTTTTCTGTCATGCTCTTCTTTCCAAATTCTACATCGTCACTGCTTTCACTAGTCCCAGCAACAAATTACTTGAGGACTTATGTGTGCAAAGCACTGTTCAGGGCACAGGAGATACAAACATGTATAATAGAGCATCATTGTCCTTGAAGACTTCAGTCTAACTGAAACAGATATAAGGAAAAATGAATAACACAATAAGGTAAAATATGCTATGTATTAAGTACATCATCCAAACAATGGTTTCACAGAAAAGAGGAGAGTTATCAGAGATTAAAAGCAATAGGGAAAAAAGGATAACAGAGAAATAAAATATGAAATGAGAGATACATACCCATTATGGTACATATTGATTATTACATTTAAAAATTTACACTAATAAGATTGTTTTTAGAAGCTATTATCATTTAAGATATACTAAAAAAAAAAAAAAAAAAAAAGCAAATAAACTCCTGATACTGTAACCAAAGTTTCTGAAAGGAGAATAACTACTGACATTTCCATGAACTTTATGACGTTTTCTAGCATGAATAGAAGATCAATGGTAAAAATTTGAGTCTATCTTTCTTATCTATATTGTGGATATTATTATAACTGAATAAGCTAAAATTAACTTTAAAAAACAAAACGTTGTGTTGTAAAATTTGATTAAGTGCTATATACTAAATAAGGGTGAGAGGAAGGGTTTATACTTTCTGGTATAAACCTGAAAGGTATTCCAGTTAAAAAAAAAAAAGTAAATATTTTGACTAAAAAATAATTTCAAAACTAACATAAACATTTTATGATATTATTTTTCAATGATATTTTCATATTTTTGTGTGCACACATATTTACAACATATTATTATCAATCATATAGTCAATAACAATGTTTGGTTATTGGTTTTCTTTTCCTTAACTGACATTGTTCATCACCTAAATAATAATAACAATAGAATGTAATTAGTACATTAAAATGAAAAAATTACTTCCAAGAGGAGAGGACATAGACAGCCTGCCATTGTTCACACAGAAGGTATAGTTTGACTCCACAGCTGGGTTTTGCAAAGGAGGAGTGTGGGGATTATAAAAGTTCAGGAGATCCACAGAGTGAGAGATTCAATCTTCAGAAGGCATATTTTAATGAAAGACTGGTAGGGTCCCAGGGTCGAGATAATTCCTCTAAACTTGCTTGAGGTTCTAGACTTCAGCAAGAAAGCTTAGGTTCCTATCTATCTATGGAGCCCGTATACAAAGGTAAGATGGGGCAAAGATAAGAATATGCATTTGGCTGGGTCATGCCCCCAGCTGTATTTCTTAGGGATCTGCATCTGGCAGAATGAGTTGCCGAAAGAAAAACTGTATTTCCAAAAATGTGCTATAGATATGGAGATCTTTATAATCCATCTGCCTAAAGGCAGAATTGGTCCTCAGATCTGAAATAGGACATTTAGTTGGAGAGTAATGTGTTCTATTTGCATGGGTTGGAGAGATTCAGAGCCAATAGTGAGTCAGGCCAACACAGTGACCATAGTTTGGCACTTCTCAAATTTGGTCCCACAGTGTTATTTCTCTTATTTTCCCCATGTAATTGTAAATTTCTTGAGGATTATTTCTTCCTCTATTTTTACAACCAAGGGTGTAAACTTCCTGAAGTATTACTTTATATTATGTATAGAATACAATGCTATTGTATATTTAGGTAAAGCATATATGTCTTAGAGAATCCTAAGAAAAAAACAGAAATAACCAGAAATGTACTTATGAATCCATAACATAAAAGCATATATATCTTTTTTGTCAAAATGTATCTCTCTGAATTATTTGTGAAGTACATAGTAATATTTTAAATAATTTCATTAACAGGAGAAAGCAGGTGTCAATGAATGTCCTATCTCATTACTCTTACTGAAACTACATCTTCTTATTTGGTATTATTTAACTTCATAAACATTTTTCTCTTGATTATATTATTTCTAATTTCTGGTCTTTTGAAAAAAAATGTTAAGGGATTTCCAACAGAGGAAAACATAAAATTGAAAGAATCTTAATGGTGATGCAAAATGAATGCTTAGGGTAAAATATTTCATAATTTATCATTTAGGATAAAAGATAATTTTTAATTCTGATAGTACCATTAAAACTATACCCAATACCCAACAATGTGTTCCATCATATTTCTCATCAAAATTGGCTCTTTGGATATAAACCATAACCTTCCAATATTGAAATATCATACTGGACAAGTGCAACTATGTACATCCCAATTCACCTGTTGAGGTCTCATTTATGAGAGCAGAGTCTTCACTCTCTTAATCTCTCAAATTCTCTAAACCATCTTGGGAATTCAGTCTGAAAAACAGATATAGAACCCTTTTTTCATTGTCAACTAGTTGTACAAAATATCTGAATGTCCTGTACTTAGTTGCAAATATATGTTGTCCATTGTACTCTTCAAATTAATATCTCTATTAACAAATTGATACGGGTAACTAGATTGGTATGGGATGGATATGTTTCTGAAAGTACTGCCTAGAGAATGGCCTCACTTTTGGCCAACTGTCTTGTAAAGTGCCATATTGATTTTGCTGTAAGGAACATTTGAAATTCTGAAAAGAAATCAATAGGAGGCCCAAATAATTTAGATACTATCGCTTAAATCAGTATATTGCTTTCCATTAGCTATCTGATGTGACATTTTGAAGTACATATTTTGTGATTTATGTTATTATTTATATAAGTTGGTTATAAACACTAAAAAGTGATCTTTTATATACCTTATTTTAAAAGTATAATTTCTTTAAAATATTGGCTTTCATTGTGACTTTGTTAAATAATCAAAATAAAGACTTCTTTGGAAAAATAAATAAATAAAAGCAATAGGGAAGTTTTAGATTATCCGAGAGAGGAGCAACTCAGGAGGGGGTCATGGAGGAATAATATGAACTCTAGGATTGGAAAGTAGTATCTAACATTCATGCAACATTGCCAGACTCTGTTCCAAGCACTTTATACACAAAAATTTATTTTATTCCTTCCAATATAAATTATCCCTTATATTAAATAGGAGGCAAATACAGCACAGAGAGATTAAGTGACTCGCCCAAAGTCACACAGCCAAGAGGTGGCAAAGTCACGTTGTGATCTCAGTCAGTCAGTGTTCAGAATGTGGTCTTAACCACTCTTCCCCTACACCCCATAGAATGTGTGAACAGCAGCCAAGTTTCATCCAGGCACAGCAGGTTGAGAGTAGAGGTGGGCAAGTATGTCCATGGGCAGAGAGTAAAAGCTAAAGGGAGTGGGGTGGGTATACAGAAGTGCCCCCAAACCCTAATATTCTCAGTGTGGCTGACAGACTAAAAGCCATTCACTTCTAGATTTTCAAAGGCAGTTTATTTTATATTTACAAACATCTAATGTCAAAAGTCAAAACTCAAGTAGTAAAATCTTAAATTCAGGCTGCAGTAGTATTGGAGTTGAATGGAAAACTAGGGGAAGTGGTATATTGCATAACTACAAAAATGATAACCAATACGGCCTTCAAACTGTGAAAATGAACAAATTTAGGATTTCTCTAGAATTTGTATTTATAGAATCAATGTGCATGTAAACTCCAACTTTAAAAACATTCATGAATGTTCTTTATGTTTGGTCTCTTAATTTAACCCTCTCCCTCCCCATGCTTCTCATTCCTTCTTCCTTCTGCCATAGGTCAGAGCCAGCGGGCGGTGATGATGACCATCTTGGGCAGGTCATTCCATGCTCTGTAGGGTTCTATTTGGGGTGGGAACACTGAGCCAGCTCACTTCCTCTCCACTCTGGTCCCATCAGCGTGCTTCTGGTTAAAGGAGAAGAGAGAAGAGGGATGTGGCAAAATGGGGAAGTTGGTTTTGTTTCAGGTTGCAGGAAAACCCTGCAATCAAAAAGTGCACCTCAGTGAAATTGACACTTTCTATTCCGGGTCAAATTCACAGACCTCTTTTTCACACCAAAACTTGTCAGCAAAATAATGATCTCATTTGAAGGTGCTGAGAGCAGTTGTTAGATGAGGACTCCAGCCCGCAAGTTTCCTGAAAAGGAAAAAAGAAAAACAAACTGGTCAACACCTGAGGTTTGTTAAGTCCTCCTCCCTCCGCTGAAGATGCTCCTGGGGGAGATGACCATAACTTCATCCTTTTCACTCTTCTCCCAGCTCTAATTCAAAGGACATCAAACAAAATCTTCATATGTGTTTTGAGATTTTGTGTTCTTCTTATATTTTTGTGCCCCTTCCCCACTCTGAGATGTTTAGTATTTTGAAAACTTTTCAGTCATGTGACATTTCTTTGTATCTCTTTGACAGCTTATTTATTTCTGACTCCACTTTAGCGAGTTTGGGTTTCCCAGACTTAAGTCTCACTTCTCCAGGATAGAGTGTAGAGGGGGTTCATGCCAGGAGTGAGAGAAAATATCTTTTTCTTTTATAGTTTGGACCGGGCCTTCCTACACAGCCCCACAGAGCCATGGAGTGCAGTACAGGCATGGCCAAAGGCAGGATGGTTGAGGAGTTACAATCTTCCAAACTGCCTAGAAGATATCCTTTTCAGTAGTCCCACCACCCACAGGAGCAAAGCTGGAGTATGGAGAGTTCTCCCCTGACCTTTGTCTCTGAATAGGTGGTGTTTATTTAAAGTACAGTTGACCCTTGAACAATGGCGGGAGTGGAGGGGATTAGGGGCGCCGACCCTTCACATGGTCAAGAATTCACATATAACTTATAGTCTTACAGTCCATGTTCCACATCTGTGTTTCCACATCCGTGAATTCAACCAACTTAGAGGACTGTAGTACTTACTATTGAAAAAAATCCACATATAAGTGGACCTGAGTAGTTCAAACCCGTGTTGTTCAAGAGTCCACTGTATTGTAGAGGAGGGGGAAATTTCCTCCCACCCCTTTTGAGTCCTTTTGGCTGGCCTAATAATTCACTTGACACAAGACAGATTAACAGGAGAAAAAACTGATTGAATTAGTGCACAGAGGTCTCATAGAAATGGAACCCCCGAAGTGACCAAACAGGCTGTTTATATACCATTTTTAGACAAAGAAACAATTATTGGTGAAGATTTAACAAAAAAATGGGCTTATGCTTGGGGTAGCCAACTAATGGAGAAGTAACAAAGCTTGCTTATACAGCTTTCTTAGCCTTGAATTCCCTAACTCTGGTGATAAGGATGCTTTCTATCCTCCTGGTATGGGGAGGATACCTTCATAGGAGAGATTTATTTCCTGCTTTCAGAGGGAAAAAGGGGCCAGAATGGGGTTTTTAAATATCACTTTTTCCCCACTGGTTCCTTCTCAAATAACTAAAATTCAAAATAATCAATATGCCATTGAGCCATATTTTGGAGCAGCTTGCCCTGGGCCCCAACAGTGCTCACGTGGAAGTCTCCATTTATAATTGTTTAGAGCTCTCTGGAAATGAGAAAAAATATATAAAGTTGCTTAGAATTCTCTGGGGAAGAACACAAGTAGGCGCTTATTGCTTAAAATAAATCTTGTTGATGAAAGAATGAAAGTAATAACCACCAGCATGCTGAACAGAATTAGAAGCAGTGTGATTGCTGGGAGAAGCAATGGGTCAAAGGGAGCCCTGGAGATGGAGGGGAAGGAGGAGAATGGACAGGGAGTAGGGGAACCAGGCATGTGGCATGACTGGCTGCTCGGAAAGTCTGGGGAGCCTGGTGATGGGTGCATCTCAGCCTGGTCTCAGAGAGTGAGGGCTCTCTGTTTCCCGGCTGGCCACAGGGCCAGACAAGACAGTTCAGCCTGGACAAGGGGAAGAAGCAGAATGGAGGTACTGGCCAAAAGGTTTTCTGATAGCCAAGGATGGTGACAAGCTGGTCTGGGGTGCTCAGACAGAAATATCTAAAACAATAATTTGGTAAATCCGAAGCTAGACAGTGTTGATCCATATCCAGTTTATAACTTTAGGTGTCCTCATGATTTTCTAGGAAAAAAAGTTATCACACAGTTTAATTCTCTTAATTATTTTCCAGTCTTTCTTCAATGCTCCATGTTAAATTTTTTTAAAAATCTCTTCACCTGTAGCCACCTCGTAACTGAGTCTTCATTGTGAGATAATTTTGTCTTTTTCTTCTATTTCTTTCCTGAATTTGATCACTACTCATTTCATTTCTTCCTGACTGGGTTTTTTTTTTTTTTTTTTGGTCTACTTTTGCTTTGAATCTTTAAATTTTTGATTCATCCCAAATACTGGTAAGCAAGGCTTGAAGGCGATGAGGGGAAGTCTGGTTGGTATCCGTGGAAGCCAGGGCCATGCAGAGAAAGCAATATTTGCAAAGACACTCAGGCAGGCACAAACCCAGCTTATTTGAGGAAAATCACTGAAGCCAGCATGGCTGGAGCAGGGGAGTAATAGGATTGTCCTTACTACATGTCAGACTATTTTATGGGCTTTTAAAATATTAAATGTTTTGTCCTCATAACAACACTATGAGCAAGATAAGATTATTAGCTTCATTTTACAGATGAGGAAATGAGACACAGGTTGGTTAAGTTATTCACCCAAAGACACACAGAAAATAGAGCCAGGGTTTGAATCTGCATAATCTATGGAAAGAAGGAGGAGGAAGAGGAAGGGGAGGACGTCAAAGGTAAGGGGGTGTCCCACCATTGTAGGGACACTTGCAGAGCACTTCGGGAACTCTGGTTTTTACTCTGAGCAAGATGGGACACCATGGGAAGATTTCAATCAATGGAGTGATATGATTTGATTTACATTGTAAAAGGATCTGTCTGGTTGCTGGGCTTAAAACAGACTGTAGGGACTTCCGTGGTGGTTCAGTGGTTGGGAATCTGCCGCCAATGTGGGGGACACGGGTTCGATTCCTGGTCCGGGAGGATCCCACATGCCACAGAGCAGCTAAGCCCATGTGACACAACTACGGAGCCTGCGCTCTAGTTCACACGAGCCGCAACTACTGAGCCCGCGCTCCAGAACTACTGAAGCCCGCGTGCCTGGAGCCCATGCTCCGCAACAAGATAAGCCACTGCAATGAGAAGCCTGCGCACCGCAACGAAAAGTAGCCTCCCGCTCTCCGCAACTGGAGAAAGCCCGCATGCAGCAACGAAGACCCAATGCAGCCAAAAATAAATAAAATATAAATAAATTTATTTTTAAAAAGTCATTATTGCCAAATAAAACTAATGGTGTTAAAAAAAATAAAACAGACTGAAGCAGTGATGCCTGCTAAGAAGCTATTAAAGTAAATATAGGTGAGGTTGTCAGATCACCTGATAGTCACGAACTCAGTTTTTTTATGTAAAATGATCCATCAAAAAAAAAAGAAATGGCAACTGATTCAGGCCTTTCTGTAATGTTGTGATTGCTAATCAAATGACATGTCTACTGACCCCTCTGCCCTGTACACACATCTCTCCTCTTGTAGGAGGGGACACTGTGGCCTGTACCTTCCTTCTTCTCTCTCAAGACCTGTTTCCTGACATTTGAAAATGGATATTAGTCATCGCTGGAGTGAGGGGGTGACCTAACAAATAAGAGGCTTGGCAAACACTGTCCCACGGGGGATTTCACTTCACCCCCGTACCTCACACTGCACGAACGATTGGAGAGAAGCCCCATGTGTTTCTCTTCCTCCTGTTCTAGCCCTTGGCCTCCCACATGCAATCGTAGAGAGGGCGCGGCTGGGACAATCCAGACTGGTGTTTGGGATCATCCCAGTTCTGCTTTTTCCACCCTTGAAGACCTGAGATCCTGAGGCATAAATTTCCCTGCTGCCAATGCTACCTTCACATTTATAACTATGTTTTGCAAGCCCAAGTGACGCAGCTGTACAAAGCTTGTGGGGAGAGAAGTGTGCAAGCCTTTTAATCTCCCCCAAAACAGAACCACACAAACTGAGGCAGATGAGTCCACTAGCCACCAGGGGACATCCAGTACTGGTGTGAGGAAATCTCCGTGGGGTTCCTGAGGGATGCACTGAGCTTTGGCCTTCGCTTCAATACCCAAGGGCTGAGGTTCTGTTCGGGAGGAAGGTCCTTGTCCACTCGCTATGCCTTTCTTACGGATATGGTCCCAACAGCTACACATAGATTCACCTTAGGAAGTCTGCTTCTACTAGGATATGCTGACAACTTTATCTTCTCAGCAGCTGATCTAAGAGTTTCCTAAGGCAGAAATGGCTTTGATGGGCTTGCGACGAGGCTAAAAGCCATGGTCTAGGTTTTAAGTAGAGAAAGAAAATTTTTAAAAGACTGGGATCAAGCCTTGCAGGACAAACATGAGGCATGATGGGAGACTCGTTGGGAAGGGGAGAGAGCCTTAGAGAAGCTCGTGTTACCTGAGGTGAAGGGATTGAGTAAATGCGGTGCATTGGGAGGTGTGCCCCTTTCCCACGAATCCCCCAGATCTTTGTGAAAACTAAAAACAAAATTCTGGCTATTTTTAGTGTGATTGAATTTCTTGTGAAAGCTGGTAAATGGCCTTGAGCTTCAAGGTTGGCCTGGGGCAGAAACAGTCAGCCTGCACAACCCAGGGAGAGACTCGAGGTCTAGGCTAAGCCATTTGACACGGGCGGTGATGTATCAGGCACAGAGCCAGGTGGGCCCTTGCAGGACACGTGTGCAGCCAGATCTGGACTCTTTCTGCCCCCCATTCAGCCCTCCTCCCTGGCTCCTGGAGGTCTCTCTCCTAGTCCTAATATTTCTATTTCAAGCCAGTAAGCTCAGTTCCCAACCATCTGAGAGTTTTTTCTGAGAGGTAATACAGTGAGGTGGTCATGCGTGAACATAGGAGGGCAGGATAGTCTGGACTGAGATCCTGGCTTGGCTAGTTTTAGCAGTGAGTTCTTGGTGGAGTCTAACCAGGTCTCAGGTTCCCCAGCTATAAAATGCTATAATGGGGTTATTGATCTCCCAGGGATGTTTTGAGTATTAAAAAGGCTGATACATGTAAAGTAGTTAAAACTTGGCCTCTTTCATGGTAAGCTGTTTATTATTACTTAATGCTGAGAGGAATAAGGGAGTTTAGTCACAATACCACAACTTTTATTTTTTTGATCACTGAATTAAATTTTTAAAAAATTTCAACCTAGAGTCATAATTCTCTGTTATTTACAAAATTTTGGTTTTGAAGTATAATTGACATACATATATATAGCTGCATATATTTAAAGTATACAGTTTGATAAATTTTGAGTACATATATATATACACATATTATATATATGAGGTTATATACACCCATGAAACCATCATCAAAATCAAGAAAGTGGACATATACATCACCCCCAAAATCTTCCTTGTGGTCCTTAGCTGTCCCTCCTTCCAGTCTTCCACACTCCCATCCACTCCCTGTTACCAGAAAACAACTGATTTGCTTCCTGTCACCACAGATTAGTGTGCATTTTCTAGAATTTTATATAAATAGAATCATGTGTGCTCTTTTTTTGTGTCTTCTTTCACTCAGAAGGATTATTTTAATATCCTTTCATGTTGCTGCATGTATCAATAGTTCATTCCTTTTTATTGCTAAGTGGTATTCTGTTGTATAGATACACCATAATTTATCTATTCACCTGTGGATAGATAATTGTGTTGTTTCTAGGCTTAGGCTACTACAAAAATAGCTGCTATGAGTATGTGTATACATCTCTTTGTGTGGACATGGTTTTTGTTTCTCTTATGTAAATACCTAAGAGAAGAAAAGGCTAGATCATAGAGTAAATATATCTTTAACATTTTAAGAAACTGTGAAACTGTTTGCCAAAGAAGTTTTGTCATTTTTACATTCCCACCAGCAGTTTCTCCATATCCTCATCAATGTTATATATGGTCACTCTTTTACTTTTTTTTTTAACTATTTATTTTATATTGGAGTATAGCTAATTAACAATGTTGTGATAGTTTCAGGCACACAACAAAATGACTCAGCCACACATATACATGTGTCCATTCTCCTCCAGACTCTCCTCAGTGGTCACTCTTTTTCATTTTAGTCATTCTAATAGGTGGTGTTAGCTCCTTGTGACTTTATTTGCATTTCCCTAATGACTAACAGTGCTGAGTATCTTGTCATATACTTACTTGTCATCTGCCTTATTTGATGAAGGGAAGTGCCTGTTCAAGTACTTTGCCCATTTTTAAAAACTGGATAGTTGGCTTTCAGATTATTGATTTTTGAGAATTATTTATATGCTTTGCCTACAAGTCCTTTTTCAGATATATGCTTTGCAAATATTTCATCCAGTCTGTGGCTTGACTTTTCATTCTCTTAACAGTGCTTTTTAAAGAGTAGAAATTTAAAATTTTTCATTAAGTCCAATTTATTTTTATTTTCTTTTATGGATAGTGGTTTTGGTATTGGACAGAAGAAAATTTTGCCTAACCCAAGTACAAAAGATTTTATTCTATGTTTTATAGCTTTGATTTTACATTTAGGTCTATGATCCATCTGGAGTTAAGTTTTCACATGGTGTGAGATATATCAAACCTCTTTTGCTTTGTTTTGCATAAAGGTATCCAATTATTACAGCATAGTTTGTTTTTATTTTCTAATTTGTTAATATGGTTAATTACATTGATTGATTTTTGAATATTAAGCCAGCACTACACACTCATGGGATAAATATAACTTCCTCATATTATATTATTCCTTTTACATATTTTTGGATTCAAATAGCTAAAATTTTGTTTAGAATTTTTTTTTTTTTTTCGGTATGCGGGCCTCTCACTGTTGTGGCCTCTCCCATTGCGGAGCACAGGCTCCGGATGCGCAGGCTCAGCGGCCGTGGCTCACAGGCCCAGCTGCTCTGGGGCATGTGGGATCTTTCCCGGACCGGGGCACGAACCCGTGTCCCCTGCATTGGCAGGTGGACTCTCAACCACTGCACCACCAGGGAAGCCCTGTTTAGAATTTTTGCATCTATGTTCATGAGGGATGTTGTTCTATAGTTTTCTCTTTTAATAGTCTTTGTCTGGTTTTGGTATCAGTGTAATGCTGGTCTCACAGAATGAGTTGAGAACTATTTCCTCCTCTTCTATTATTTTGGAAGAGTTTGAGAAGGATTGGTTTTAATTTTTCTTTTAACATTTGATAGAACTCACCAGTGAACTCATCTGGTCCAGAGTTTTTCTTTGTTAAGAGGTTTTTTAAATTATTAACTCAATCACTTGTTATAGATCTGTTCGTATTTTCTGTTTCTTCTTGAGTTAATTTTAGTAGTGTTTGACCCATTGGTTATTTAGGAATAGGTTGTTTAATTTCCACATGTTTATGAATTCCCCAAATTTCCTACTATTATTGATTTCAAATTTTATTCCATTGTGGTCAGAGAATATATTTCACATGATTTCAGCCATTTAAAACATATTGATCTAGGTACACCCTCCAAGTCAGGTCTAAGTGAAGGTTGCTGAGATAACCCTCTGGCCTTTGTCAAGTTTTACTCTTGGCTGTTTGGAGTTTCTTTAGAAGCTAAGTTGTCTTCTGCAGGCAGAATGCAGCCAATGAGGGCTGGGCTTGGCTTTCCTATCTGGGTTTCTTCCTGGCTCAGATCACAAATCATTTGAATGGGATAAAGTTAGAAATGCCCTTATTTCTCTGGTTGGTGGAGCTGAAGGACATTCCAATCCCAAGCACACTGGTGCAGTAGGTGGAAATGAATGTAATGTTAAATTTATCAGGTTACTTTGTAAGAGCCGTTTTACAAAATTCAAATGAACATTAGGATAGATGTGGCTGGATTTCTGATGGTGCGTTTTTTCCATTACAGGTTTAATTTCTTTATCTGGCATCCAGCTGACACCCCTCTCACTGACTGTGTTGAAATTAGGACAATAAAACATTCCCTTCCTTCAGAAGTCTCAGTGAAACTACTCTTCATAACAGGGCTGCCTTTCCTGGCCTCTACCAACCCATTAGGATGTTTCAGAATGTTTTTTACTTCTTCTCCGAAGCCCTTAGATACAGGAGTTCGTAGAATAGTGTACTCAAATATTTTGAGGCAAATATGATTCAGAGTCCACTTTGGGGTTATTTATCTGAGGAAATGTCTAAGCCAGTAAAGTTGAGATCAAATTGAGTTCTGCAAGTAGAAGGGAAGTGAACTAAGTAAATAGAACACATTGGTACCTAGAATAGCCTGCAGTTTCCTCTTTGGCATTCTGTTGCATGATCGTGGTCAGATCAAAGAAACCCGTAGAGGTTTTGTTTTCACCACTTAGAACCAAGAAAATTAAACTCAGCTAGTAAGGATCTTGTGATATTTGCCATAAAGAAAAAGGTGCCATTTTTCTGTTGTTGTGTTCCTTTAGCAGCTGCCACCAAGCAAGGGGTTTGCCTTAGTTGTGAATATGTTTGACCCATGGTATTTCCCTGACTCAATGAACCAAGAATATAAATTAAATGTTTCTTTAAAAGTTTAACTTCATATTAAATATCAAGTTAGGGGAATTAATATCTAGTTACAAGCTATGCATAAGAAAGAGTTGTTAAAGAAGAACAGGATTTCAAAGAAACACAAATCTCTACATTGACATAGGGACTGTTGTACATTATTAAATTAAATCTTTGCAATTAGCATTTAATTCAATCTAACTCTAGTTCAAACTCTGAGACATAAAAATAAAACTCACCCCACTTCCTTTCTAGATTCAGAAACTCGTATCCCAGATTCAGAAACGGACATATACGTATGAATAAATAAATATACACATACACCTTGTGACTATAACCTACTTAGGACAAAATCATTACAGAATGTAAGCAATTTTAGATGCCATTTATACCCCTTAACTGCTTCTGAGTAAAAAGAAGCTGTTCTTAACAAAAATGATGAAAAGAAAATAAAAACTTATTTTACCTGTGACCAAGAATGTGAAGACTTTATAATTGTAAGCCCCCAAACTATCTCCTGTCCTTGAGGAAGACATAGTGCAGGTATCCCAATGGCTAAAAGCATTAGGTTAAAAATGCCCTGAAGTTAAGGACTGAAAACCACAAGGAGGCAGACAGCATCTGGAGGCAGTCACTCTACAATGAGTAAACCCATACACCACCCTGTCTCACCCTTCTACTTCCAAAGTCATCAGTATGGTTGCTGGTGTTTGTAACAGGATTACCTACCAGCGGGAGAGAAGGGGAGAAGGGAGAAAGCTGGTGTCAAATAGCTCCTGCCCTCCTGTCTCTGCCCCATCATCAATTGTGGTTGGAGGAAGCTGAGTTCTAGCCATCACGAGAGCAGTGGGATATCATCTCTTACCATTTCACTCACTACACAATCTTAAGAAGTCCCTTTACCGAGTTGGGTCTCAGCCTTTTCATTCACAAAACAAGATGATTGCCCAGGTGGTCCTAACATCTGTCCAAGCTCTCAAGACTTGGAGATCCTAGAACTGGAAGCAATCACCATGAACGTATGATGTAAAATATTAAGTAATGAATATAAAACAGAGACTATTAAAGTAGTCAGTAGGAAAAACAGAGTCACATACTGAAACACAAAATAAAACAAATGAATGACAAAGATTTACTTTTTAACCTGGATGAGCTCAGTTAGTTAGCATCTCTTTCCATTACAGCTGATTATCTTCACTTTGCAACACTAATCCTCCTCCTGAATTGGTCAGCTTAATTATTAGTGATCTCAGAGACAGAAAACTTTCCTGGGGAGATTATTGTTCTATTTTTATGGATCCATGGCTGTTTTTATACTTAACTTTAGTCAGACACCAAAGAACATCTGGTGTTTTATAAAATGTCACCTTTGAATAGAAATTTGGCAATCATATGCTGAGTTCTGGAAAATGACATACTGTCTAACCAGAGTCCATGTGTGGGTTGCTGTAAAAGATCTGAAGGGAAAGTGACTTGATCCAACCCACCCAGAAACCCCGACTGAGGGCTCCACTCTATGATGACTTTTCTTACAAATGGACATATACCGCATTCCCCATCATCATTTCAGACATAATCAGCCCACTGATACTGGCTGGTACGTGAAGTAGCCTGCCAGATCAGGGAGGCAGGAGTAAGGATAGGGAGAGAGAACTGGATTCCAGAGCCACAGAGTATTAGCGCTGGTTGGGACATTGTGGCTTAGTTCTTGTCATTCATAAAGCATGGTCACCTAGATCAATGGAAAGAAATGACTGATGCTACTTTACCTTTTTTTACATTTTCCCTTTTTTCTGGTGAAACTGAAACCATGCACCTCAGATTGGGACTTGAACCCACGGGCCGGGACTCGAACCCAGCCAAAATCCAGACTGGGACTTGTACCCATGGTCTTTTAATTAGAATCACTCACCTGGTGTCTGGACTTACTGAGGCTCAGGTTCTTTGTGTCTCAGTGCAGAAAAAATTCAGAGAGAGACAAAGTAATAGGTAAGAAGTGGATTTATTTAGAGAGATGCACATTCCATAGACAGAATTAGGTCACTCCCAAAAGGTCCCTCCCAAGAGTGGCCCCAGGGCATGAGATCATTTTGGAAAGTGAGAGCAGCCAAGGGAGAAACACACTCCACAGACAGTGTGGGCCATCTCAGAAGGTGAGAGGCCCCGAAATATGGGGTGGTTAGTTTTTATGGGCTGGGTAATTTCATAGGCTAACGAGTGGGAGGATTATTTCAACTATTTGGGGGAAGGGATAGAGATTTCCAGGAACTGGGCCACAGCCCACTTTTTTTTTCCTTATAAATTTATTTATTTTATTTATTTATTTTTGGCTGCGTTGGGTCTTCGTTGCTGCACGTGGGCTTTCTCTAGTTGCAGCCATTGGGGGCTACTCTTCATTGCAGTGCATGGGTTTCTCATTGTGGCTTCTCTTTGTTGTGAAGCACAGGCTCTGGGCACACTGGTTTCAGTAGTTGTGACATGTGGGCTCAGTAGTTGTGATGCACGGGCTTAGTTGCTCTACGGCATGTGGGATCTTCCAGAACCAGGGCTTGAACCCATGTCCCCTGCATTGGCAGGTGGATTCTTAACCGCTGCACCACCAGAGAAGCCCCACCACCCACTTTTTGACCTTTGATGGTTGGCATCAGAACTGTCCTGGCACTGGTGGGTGTGTCATTTAGATGCTAATGTATTACAATAAGTGTATAATGAGGCTCAAGGTTTACTGGAAGTTGAATCCTCCGCCATCTTGGACCTAGTTGGTTCTAGCCAGTTTATGTCTACCCTCAAGGGCTATGTCATTCTTTTAGAGGTTGTGCCCTGCTCCCTTCCCTCCTGTTTCAAAAGTGTTTGGAGTATCTTTAGCCTCTGGATCTAGACTGCTTGAATTTAACTCCTTACCCTGCCCTTGCTCACTGTGAAAACTTGGGCAAGATACTGATCCTCTCTGTGTCTTAGTTGCCTCATTTTAAAAATGGAAATAAAAATAGCACCCACTTTATAGAGCTGCTGTGAGAATTTAAGGACTTAATATATGTTAAAAAAAAAGCACTTAAACTAGTGTCTGGCACAGAATAAACACTATGTAAATATCAGTCATTGTTGTGCTAACCTTCAAAAAAGAAAATTCATTGGTAAGGTATAAAATTTCTTGAATAGGTTATTTGAAAGATTGTCAGACTTAGAATTTATTTCCTTGGAGAATTCTTAATTCTTTTAGCACCTGGACCACATCTGATTCTTTCTGCCACCTGCTTCTTTATGGATGGGAAAAAAGCAGATGCTTCTCAGTCTCAAAACAAATGGTTTCTCTCACTATGGTGCTTCTCCTTTTCTATGCTTGGGTCTGCTCAGGAGAGAAAGCAACTTATAGGTCTGAAATTAACATTTTCTTTCTCTTATGGAGCTTCACTGTCTCAAACAATGAAACTATCCTTTTTCCCATTGAAAATGGGCTTTGTCCTGCCAACCAGACAGAGTTGTGTCTGCCTGGGGATTGACAGCAACTGTGTTGGTGCTGAGCCACAAACCAAACAGAACTCCTAGGGCTTTGGAGTTTAAACAATAGCTGAATTACAAGGGCACTGTCCCAGAAGACACCATGCTTATTTTTGCAGACCTGAGCAATAAAATGGCTGTGTCTTTGAAACCAATTGCCAAATCTTTGCCTTACTGGGATGTGCTTTCCCTTGACAGTAGAGAATTCCCAACATGGGGAGAAAGCAGGTCCCCTATCATAGACCCTAGTATAACTTGGAAAACTATAACCACAGTCCTCCAAATCCCTTGTGTGAAATCGGTGGGGACTGATTCCACCATGCTAAGAAAAACAAATTGGACCAGGGAGGGTGATGTTGTTTTGACTTGCAATTCAGCCAAACAAGAAGATTATTGCAAACTCAGATGGGTGGAGAGTTTTCCAGAAATGCTGAGTAATGGCCAGGGGACACACTATGATCTGAGATAAACAACTTGCCAAAGGTAAAGTCCCACAACAGTAGTTGATTTCAAGTGAAATACCCATATAACACTCCTAGATCCAGCCCTAGGGTTCAAATGGCACTGGGAGACTCATTGGCCCTCAAAGCATTCTAAACACTCATCAAAATCTCCTTCTCGTAGGATGTTTGTTTATCTCCAGAGGGGAAGAAAAGACTGATAAAACCATTTCTTATTAAGATGTTCAGGCCTGAAAGTGAACCTTCGTCAATACTCCAGAGTCATGCACTCTTTGAAAGAGAACTGAAAAAAAGAGTAATTAGTCACCTCTCACAGAAAATCCCAAAGCAGAATTTCAGACCATGTGTAATTAATCATATTTTCATCACCTATGTCACCACGTTCTCTTCACTCACA
Source organism: Mesoplodon densirostris (assembly GCF_025265405.1). Lineage (NCBI taxonomy): Eukaryota > Metazoa > Chordata > Mammalia > Artiodactyla > Ziphiidae > Mesoplodon > Mesoplodon densirostris. The sequence continues at coordinate 59,817,032 of NC_082665.1, forward strand.
AGGCTAACCCTACAGCACTTCCCTAAACAAACAGTCCAATTCTACAAACATTTAAGTGTGGCAATGTGCAAAGATCTGTGACTCCAAGCCAGCAGAATGCAGCACAGAAATTAAGAGCACTGGGACAAGAGTTAGAGCTTGGGTAAAATCCTGGCTTCAGCCATTACTGGCTCTATGAGCTGTTTCTCAACCTCTACTTGAGTTTCAACTTACAAAATACAACTGACAATTTTTTTTTACTTAATTAATTTATTTATTTTGGGTTGCATTGGGTCTTCGTTGCTGCAAGCGGGCTTTCTCTAGTTGCGGCAAGCAGGCGTTACTCTTTGTTGTGGTGTGCGAGCTTCTCATTGCAGTGGCTCCTCCTGTTGCAGAGCACGGGCTCTAGGCATGCAGTAGTTGTGGCTCGAGGGCTCTAGAGCGCAGGCTCAGCAGTTGTGGCGCATGGGTTTAGTTGCTCCACGACATGTGGGATCCTCCCGGACCAGGGATCGAACCCGTGTCCCCTGCATTGGCAGGCAGATTCTCAACCACTGCACCACCAGGGAAGCCCACAACTGGCAAATTTAATCCTTACATGGCTGCATTGGGTATTTCATAAGATGAAGGTTTTTGCACAGTGCCTGGCATGGAGTGAGGGCTCAGTACATTTTACCTGCGTGTGGTATTAAGTGGAACCCAAGTGCAATAAGTGTAAGTGTCTTAAAGCTCAGCTGATGATGACCTCATGAACCACTGAAGGCCTAGCTCCTGGCACAGGGTAGAAAATAAATATTTGTTGAATGATAAAGTTATGAGCTTTTCCCTGCTTCATCTACACTGGATCACTGCCTCTTCCACCACAAGAGAACTTCTAGAGATAGAGGAATGAGTATTATATAGGTGAGGTTGGATGTGGTAATAGGGCTGGTCAAGACTAATGCTTAAAGCAAGAGCCCAGTGGGAAAATAGGAGCCAGGTGTAGCCAGATGTCTGGGAAGGTCACAACTAGGAACCAAGATGGGCTTGAGACTGAGGTGAGGGCCAAGTCCAGGGTACATGAATTCTGTGTGCTGCTTTCTCTGAGGACTTGATATGCCAGTAATTCTAGCAAGCTGAACCCACCAAAGCTGAAACGTAAAGGCTTCTCTCAAGTTTTATCAGCAACTGTCTTGTGACTCATCCCAGGTAGGATATAAAAGATCGTGTTCAATAAGAAGACACTTACTTATAAATTTATGGCTTTCTACCTGATTTTGCCGATTTCCTTCTCCCTCTACCTCCAAGTTCTTCCTTCACAGATATGATGGGAACAGAGAGTGATGGCTGGGATGTTCTATTTCCTTACATATTTGGACTTGACGGTACAATCTGCATTATGAGCATCAGTAAAATCCAGAGTGTTTTCTCCTTGTTTCTGTGAAAACCAATTGCAAATTAAACACATTAGGTTTGCGTTTCAGGTAAATAAAACAAATGGTCTGCACCCAGGTAGGTGTAGACAGGTAGTGCGGGGCTGGCTGGCTTATCACCTGTTAGTCCTGGGTCTAAAATTTCCTTTACTCTAGTCAACCTTTTTGATGCACTCTGTCCTGACTGACCTCTTCTTACCAGGGATTTTCCATCAAAGGGGACATTACTAGCCTTGGGTTTCAAAGCCATCAGCTTTGAGGAGGAGGAGGAAGTACCATGTGGAAGTATGTTTTTCAGTCCTGTAGATTGTGGTTGAAGATTAAAGGCCAACCTGAAATAGGTGTATTTTTCTTAAGAACTAAAATTGCTTGTTGCTGTTGGCAAGTGGCCTAGAACAAAAGGATGAAAGAATTTGTTCCTGGAAGCTTTCAAACCCACAAAAAGTCAGCATTTGCTTTGCACACACATGCCTCTGAGGCTCTGTGGGCTCCTGCCCACAGTAGGCAAGCAGTTGGCTCTTTGGCAGCAGCAACTCAACATGCTTCAAAGGATTTCTTCGGTGCTGATTCCTTATTCAGTGTGAGTTCTCTGACCTACGGAGGTCTCACTATGACATCGGCATTAAAAACAGACAACAACACAGATGGCAGAGGAAAAAGACCCTGGCTTTTTTCACACCCCATTGTTCAGCTTTTTTGTTACTGCATTAGTGGTTTTTCTGCTTCTGTTTTGTGGCTTTCTAGTTCTGTAGCTATTCTTTCTTCAGCTCTTTTAGTAAGCATTACTTACACCTTCTCTTTCCTTCCAGTTCCTGACAACCACTAAATGTCCATTCTTGTTATCACTATTAGAAAGAGTATTTATGTCTATGCTAAAATTACATAACCTGGGAGCACTACCTCAAACAAAACCAGCCTCTCAAAGATTTTGGTTGGCAAGCTCATCCAAAGCAAGGTTTCCTGGTGAAATGAACAACTGGCCTTCTCTTTGGGATTCTCTCTCTTAAACGCCATGGTCCTTCTCTTGGAATAGAGCAGTGGTTGTCAACCAGGGGAGCAATTTTGCCCCCCAGGCAATATTTGACGATGTCTAGAGACACTTTTAGTCATCAGCTGGGAGAAGGCCATCCTACAGGCATCCAGTGGGTAGAGGCCAGAGATACTTCTACAATACACAAAATTATCTGACCTAAAATGTCAATGGTAATGTTGGAAATCCTGGGGTAGAGGAAGTGGGGGTGTTTACCCAGGGAAAGAAAAAATTTAAAAGAGTCCTAGATTCTAGGTACTGAATTCTAGGTACTGAAGTGAGGGTGTTTACCCAGGGAAAGAAAAAATTTAAAAGAGTCCTAGATTCTAGGTACTGAATTCTAGGTACTGAAGTGAGAGTGTTTACCCAGGGAAAGAAAAAATTTAAAAGAGTCCTAGATTCTTAAGTATTGGTTCCCATGGACCAGTACCTAACTCAGGACTGGTCCATGGGAAGGTAGGGCTTGCACCTGAGGCAGCAGTAAAGTCAAGGTGAACAGTTTCATTTAGCTGCACTGATACTCCTGTGAGAGACCCTAGGAATCCAAAACAGCAGTGAAGAAACCCACTTTTTTGTCCCATGGGGGACAAAAAATTACCAGTTTATCCCAGATATATGTACGAATTTTGCTTTTATTACATTGTGTGGATACCTGAATCCCCTAAAAACCATCTTACCCATGGACTAAACTTCATTCTCTACATATTAATTGAGCAGCTACTATGTCCCAGGACATTTCTGAGCACCGAGGATATAACAATGAACAAATCAGAACAATTCCCTGGTCTCATGGAACTTGTATTCTAGAGCTGCATTGTCCAATAAAGTAGCAAGTGACACAAGGGCCATTTAAATGTAAATTAATTATAATCAAGTCAAATTAAAATTTTAGTTTTTCAGTCATACTAACCATATTTTAAGTGTCCAAGAGCTACATGTGGCTTGTGCCTACCACACTGTACAGAACATAGAATGTTGCCATCATTGCAGAAAGTTCTATTGGACATCACGATCTAGAGAAGCTTACAACCTAGAGAAATCTCTATCTTTAGTCTCCCACTTTGGTTAAAATGCAGAATGAGCCCATTACATAAACAGTTCTTTTAGAAGGTTAGCACCACAGCCATTATCAGACCTTTGAGTAGTTCTTTGTAGGAATGGGTCACCGAAAAAATAGGTTTTTATGGATATAATTGTTAATCAATTAGGTAGGCACTAATTAAGTGTTTTCATATACAAACTCATTCAATCCACAGAAAAGCCCAATGAAGTAGGTGCTATTATTTTTTTTTATTTAAAAGATGAGGAAATTAAGACAAGGAGAGATTAAGTAATTTGCCCAAGATTTGAGTTAATATTAGTCAAAGATTTTTAAATGGTTTTACAAACAACCCTCTAATCTGAATGACATAACACAATGAAAACTTTATTCCTTTCTCAAGTCACAGGCCAACTGTATATTTCGTGAAGACCATTGTGCAGAGATTCAGAGCCCCAGTCTCCTTCTATGTGGTGGCTTGGCCAACTTTTAAGTTCTCTGAACCCTGTTGTGGATTCTGTATCTAAGCAGAAGACAAAGTAAGAGCTTAAAGCAGGGCTTCCTAACCTCAGCTTTATTGATATTTTGGGCTGGATCATTCTTTGTTTGCTATCTTGTGCGTTGTAAGATGCTTAGTAGTATCCCTGGCCTCTACCCATTAGATGCCAGTAGCAGTGTCCAGTTGTGACAGCCAAAATGTCTCCATATTTACCCAAAGTTCCTGGGGTGGAGTGGGGACACAAATTCACCCACCAGTTGAGAACACTGGCTTAAAGGATCACTCCAGAGGTTTTAGAGAATATGGAAGTGGTCATATTCCTTTCACCCAAATTCTGTTAGCCAGAACGTAGCACATGGCCATATCTATCTGGGAGAGACGGCTGGAAAATGTTCCCAGGAAGAAGAGGAGGTCTTGGAAGATCAGGTAGAGCAATGTGGAATCTGCCTGAAGAATACAGACCCCAGAAAACACACAAAAGTCTTCAGAGAAACTTGCAGATATTGGCAAAGCATTCTAGACAGTACTGGAGATAAAAACACACCATTATCACACATTTTTTTCATGGCAAACCTCATCACCCTATGTAGGTCTCCCAGAATAAAAAGCTGATGCAATAAAGTAGTAGATGTCATATTCCTTAGGTGAATATATTCATTAGGTAACACCAAAATGTAATCCACATTTTGCAATGACCCATGAAAAAGTTGAGCACATGCAGGGCGGGAATGAGTCTGGGATGATGGGAATGTTCCATGAAGCTGTCTAGCCCTAATTATATTCCAGAAAGATGAGCATCTGCAATATGTATGGCCAGGAGACAGAAGGAAGACAGAAATGCATTTTTGGAAGATGGAGAAGTGGAGAATCTTTGGATAAATGTCACAAGTATTGGAGCTTCAGAAACAGGGAGAGGTGGTGGGAAAAAGCTGTCATTCATTTACTACTGACCGTTTCAAATAATATCTTGGCTTAGTGTAAAGACGTTGCAAAATTGATTAACAAATGACAGTATCTGGAATCCCACTCAAAGCACTAGTATTTTTGTATTGTGAAGCAGGTTAGTTCACACCTACTCTATAGAGAAAAAATGCATACCTTTTGTAAGGATCATCTAAATTGCAGTTGGCTCCTGTTGGTGTATGGAAAACCTTTAAATATCCCTTAATTTTCTCTGCTTTATGACAGCCAAATGGAGTCAAAATACTTCTTGAGTTTTTTATTACATGATTTGAGGGAAATTATTTCTCAGCTGCCTAGTTTGTACATTTTTCTCCTTACTATGTAATCAAATTGAGAAGAACTAGAAACTCTCAAGTTTCTACCAACTGGCAATAAACCAGACTCAGAAGCCAAGGTTAGCTCCCCAGCCACACTTAGCTCCAACCTACCCAATCCCTGCCCTAAGGAAAAGATGGCCACATTACATCTCGGTGGTAATAAAAATCAATCAAATCCAGCCTAAGTCACTGGGTTGAAGAAACATAATGTATCCAATAAATTCATATAAAGGCCTATATCTTATTAAAGCTATTGATAGCCTTGTCTTACTAAAGTTAATCATTATATTTTATTCATTTTATCAAATATTTCTTTTTTGTGAAAAAACTATTTGAAGAGTATACCAAATTAAAATTGAAGAGTATACCAAATTAAAAAGAGAGAGAGAAAAAGGATGGGGAAAGAGAAGGAAAAGGGAAAGTGTGATATTTTGAGCAGTAGATAAGTCACATTGAGAGGAGGACTCATTTGCAGTCTTACACAACAGACCTCTTTAGTTGCATTTTCTAGAGAGTGGAAATCAGGACAGACAGAGTTATAAAATAACACCAGATGATAGCCAGAGGCAATGACTAGGTGTTTTTAATAAGAAGCAAATTAGGAACCACAGCTAATAAATACATACACATATACATACATTAGTTCACCAAATATTTATCATGAAACGCTATAGACAAAACACTGTTAGATTGGCAAGTGAGGAATGGAAAAGGTGAGAAAAACATAATACCTCTCCTCAAGAAACTTGAAAAGTAGTGGGGATGTCAGATAAATACACAAGTGAAGGAAATACAAAAGAGAAGAGAAGAGGAGGGGAGGGGAGAGGAGGGGAGGGGAAGGGAGGGAAGAGAAAACAGGTGGAGAAAAAGATACTGAAGGACTGAAATTTCCTGACTGAGTGAAGAAATGTCGTATAGCTGAGATCTGAAGAAGCAGTGTTTTAAGGCAAAATTAAGAATGTCTCCACTCTCTGGGCAAGAACATACTTTGGATTATGATGAAATGGAAATTCAAGGTACTAAGAAGGAAAACCATAAGGTTTTATGTGCTTTTATGACCCATCAAATGCAGTGCCAAGCCATCCCCAGTGATTGGCTTTCTGCCCTCTGCCTGAAAGCAGGTTTCTTCATTTCTACAAAGGCTCTGGGCCCCTGGCCTTGCCTGGCTTCCTTGGCCACCTGAGGCAGAGGCAAAAGAGGGCAGGCCTTGCGTAGCATGATGCTATCCAATAACTACTCTCCTGTCTAATTTGGAATACCATGAGCAGGTTTCTCTTTCCTCTTTCAGAGATACAAAAAGCAAGCAAGCAGAGTTTATAAGCCAAAAATCCCTTTTAATAGGGAATTTGCCAATATTACACGTTCTGTCCTTGGTGTAATATGTATCCCGACTCTCAGACACCTAGTGTAATGGTGAAAAGAATGGATTTGGGAGTTAGATAGTCTGTGTATAAATTTCGGTTCTACCACCTATCACTGTGTGATCTTGGACAAGTTTATTAACTTATCATCAGATTCCTCACCTATAAAGGTGAGATAATTGTAGTACCTACTTCACAGGGTCATTATGAGAATTAAAAGAAGTAAATAAATAAATCAGGAGTTTGGGATTAAAATATACATACTACTATATATAAATTAGATAACCAACAAGGACCTACTGTATAGCACAGGGAACTATACTCAATATCTTGTAATAATCTGTAATGTAAGAGAAATTAAAAAAAAAGAATATATGTATATATATATGTAAGTGTATATATATATATATATATATATATATATATATCTGAATTCCTTTGCTGTACACCTGAAACTAACACATTGTAAAGCAACTATATTTCAATAAAATTAAAAAATTTTTTAAATTAAAATTAAAATTAAGAAGTAAATAGATGCAAATAATTTATAATGATACCAGGCCCACAAAAAGAATTCAATAAATGCTGCTCATTAATAACATTGCTTTAGAAAAATAGCTCAAAATAATATCATGCTAATTCCTAATGCTTCCCATGAGAAGAAAAAATTATGGGTGTCAGGGCATCTCATGTCCCATGGAGGAATCTTCCTGAGTCAATAATAGCCCGTAGGCAAACACTGAGTCAACAATAGCCCATAGGCCCAGGAATACAGTCCTGTTTTCTCTAGAAGGCTGGCATCATAAGCCCAGATTCTTTCTCTCCAACGAAATATCTTATACATCACAATCAGAGGAAGATAGTGGCCCTAAGCTTGGATGCTACTATTTCTCTGGCTACTCCCAACATGTTATCCCTGATTTTCATTATCCAAAAGAGTGACAATTTATCCCAGATTTGTGTCATAGAAAGTTGATGAGCATTCTTCCCTTTGCATCTTTATGCAGGTTATTGATAAAATATCAGAGAGGATTTGGTCACAGACAGACGTGGATTTCTCTACAAGTGTTATTGAGTCCTTCATTCTCTGCAGAGATGTTATTACTTCCCTTCTATCAAAGCTCCCTCTCTCCCTCTCTCTCTTTCTCCACCCTCTTCTGTATAATTTGAATCCATTAGTTCATGACATATTATCTTATTAGTCTGTCCAGGTTTTTTTTTAAATCACCATACCCCAACCTCCCCACAAAAGCAATTGCTCTCACATGTTTAATGGATTTGTGTGTGTGTGTATGTTGCTAAGTGTACTTTCAAAATGTGTATGATTTTTTTCATGTTCATGTATTATTTGAATACATGATTGATATTGTGTTATCTATCCCATCCTATTTCTCTTTTTTTTCACTCAGTACCAACATTTTTAGTTCTATACAGGTTGTTATACCTATATCCAGTCTGTTGTTTCTAACGACTGTATGATGCTCTGTGGTATTCATCCACCACATTTTGATTATCTACTTTCCTCCAATGGACACCTTGGTTGCCTCCAATTTCCTACCACCACTAAAACAGCTGCAATAAATTCTTATGGACCTGTGTAAGACTCTCTGAGATGTATATCCAAAATCCAAATTGCTGGCTTCTCAAAAAACATAATAAATCTAAGAGCTGTCACTTTGCTTTCCAGCATGGTTGCACCAGCTGGAGTAGTCTTAGTTATCACACTCCATAGTACACATCACAGTCATAAGCCCCGTCCCTCTATGTCATCAAATCATGTTCATGAAATCACATTACCACTTAGTACTAAATGTTCTATTAGTTTGTACCCATTCTTTATGCACTAGGGTACAGAGTAAGTCAGGGCCATAAATTTACTTATTGATTCTCTTCCCTGATGTTTTCTTGTTAGAATAACTGAACAATTTGTTATGGTTTTTCCAACGTCCTACTAGTTAATCACCAAATTTTACAGCTTTATCTATACTTTTTTTTTTCTCATTCTCATTCATATTTCAGGTTAAACCCTTTTGAACAGGTTAGGAATTCTCCAGTCAAACACAGTTTTCCTATTCTCATGGGCTAGACTTCATCCCTTGCCAAGGCTCAGATGTTCTGGCATGAAAAGACATGGTCTAAAACACTTTAAAACCATTTCTGTGGCCAATGGTTCACTTCCCCAATGCCTTTTTCTCTTCCAAATGCTTCAATCTGCAGCCTGGACTTCAAAGTCACCAGCAATACATTCCAGATTTCTTTGGCTCTTGTATTATTCATTCCCAAAAGATCAGCAAAACAGCCAAATAGTTGGTGAGTTTGAGGAGAGAGTAGCAATTGCTGCTACTCTTTCAGAAGATTCGATCACCCCTTCCTGAGTCACTTTCTCTATATATTAACTTCTTGATATTGGCTTCAATTCCATTTGATCGCTTGGGATAATTTTTCCTCCTGACTTCTCCCTTGGATTACTTTCTTCATCCTGTAGAAACATATGATGTTTCCCAATTACAACTGTCCACATAACTCAGTATTTTAAAAACATAGTTTGTTTCATAACTTTATAACTTTGTACAATTCATAACTTTGTTTCATGAATCTTGTGATTCCAAATCCCCATTTGTGATGATGGCAGAAAACTAATTCAGTCACTTTCAGATACTTACCCTTATCCAGTCAAATTCAAAATTATTATCTCACGAACAGTCCAGTTTACACAACTGCTTCTTTCTCTTCTTCTCCAAGCCAGTTTGGGGTTAACTGCCCTGGAGAGAAGAAAAGGGAGTGCCTCACTTTCTCATATCTGTCCTGCACTATCTCTCTGCAGTTTCTCAAGTCTCACATAGTCTGGTCCCGGACTCAGCACCTGACATTGACTAGCAGGTGAAAGTTGGCTGGCTGTGACAGCCATTTTCTTTCCAAGAAGATTTTTGGCTTCAGTTGATCCCAGACAGCTATTTCTGTCTCTTCCCCCAGGTAGAAGTCAGAGAGCATCCTCAGGTGTCTCTCTGTCCCATTGGTTGCCCAGGCAGCCTTTTAGAGTTGGTAAATAAATAAACGCCACCAACTAACATCAAAGGCTTTCTGAAGCCACTAGGAAATTACAGAATCCCCCAACTGCCAACCGTGGAGGGAAAGTGGGAGTGGCAAGTTGGAGAACCTTTGCTTCCTTTGAGCCTATATATCGTGCTTCCATGTGGCCTGCAGTTCTAGGGCGGTGCTCAGCAAATTTCATACAAGGTGTGTTATTCCCTATCTACTGCTCTTTGCAGAGAGACCTATCCAGTAATCATCCCCACCCCCGCCCGAAACACACACACACACACACACACACACACACACACACACACACACAATCACCACCTCCACCACCACCACCACCACCACCAACTCCCCTCTCTGTTTTACATTTTAAAGCACTTTGTCTTCAGCCTTCTCCTGAAGTTTGGCAGTGTCTCCTTCCAGGGCAGGACATGGAGGAGGGGCAGGCTTTGATTCCAAACAAAAGCAATAAAACCTCATTTCTCTTAAAAGTTTGAAGAAATGTCCAGATTTTTAATAATTTAATCCAAATAATTTGAATTAATTCTTTTTACTGAACTTGTCATTTTCCTATTTGATATAGATTTTAAATATCTTTGTTTATATTAACTTGCACTCCTATGCACTGAAGGAGGCATTTATAGGGTTTTAAAAATTCATTTGTTATGAAGTCCAGTACTTCCCCTTATTAGGAAAATTTGTAAAAGACTTTTAAATGGGCAGAGATTACTAGGGGTTTTATTTGTTTTCTCTTACTATTGTAATAAATGACCCCAAACCTAGTGGATTAAAACAACACAAATTTATCATCTTATACTTCTGGAGGTCAGATGTCAGAAATGGGTCTTACTGGGGGGCTTCCCTGGTGGCGCAGTGGTTAAGAATCCACCTGCCAATGCAGGGGACATGGGTTCGAGCCTACTGAGCCTGCACTCTAGAGCCCACGAGCCACAACTACTGAAGCCCACGTGCCTAGAGCCCATGCTCCACAACAAGAGAAGCCACTGCCATGAGAAGCCCACACCCCGCAATGAAGAGTAGCCCCTGCTCGCTGCCACTAGAGAAAGCCCATGCACAGCAACGAAGACCCAAAGCAGCCAAAAATAAATAAATAAACTTTTTTTTTTTAATTAAAGAAAAAAAAAAAAAAAGGGTGTTACTGGGCCAAAATCACGGTGTCAGCAGGGCTGGAGGATCCAGAGGAGAATCTGCCTTTTCCAGCTTCTGGAGGTCACAGCATTTCTTAGCTTGTAGCCTCTTCCTCTCTCTTCAAAGCCAGCAGCCTAGTATCTTCAAACCTCTGACTATGACCTCCTCCTCTCCTGCCTTTTCCACTTTAAAGGACCTTGTAGTTCAATTGGACCCACCTGGATAACCCAGGACAATTTTCTTATATAAAGTCATCTGATTAGCAAACTTAAGTCTCTGTGCAATCTTAATTCCTCCTTTCCACATAACATAACATATTCACAGGTTCCAGGAATTAGGACATGAGCCTCTGGGGCAGGGGGCATTATTCTGCCTACCACAGTGTCCTTTGAATGGAATGCTCATTGTTATCTATCTACTGGACACTCTGGGGTTATCTGATTTTATACGAATATTCTCCTTGTCTTTGACAAGGCTATTTCACAACCCTGTAAACTGGAAAAACTGAGAGCAGTGCAAATGATTCTTCTCTATAGAAATACAAATGAATTATATCTAGTAGATATATAATTTATTTCTTCCCTGTAGAAAAGGTAATTCCAAACTATATTTCATTGCCATATAGATATTAAATAGTTCTACATCAATTAGTAAATTAATTTTAGCATTGCTGAGTACCTAGATATGTGTCTGCTCTTCAGAGTTTCCTTTGAATCAGTTTTAATGTCTTCTCATTACTTATTAAATCTTTGACAGGTATTCATTTATCAGTATGAGAATGACGATTTTACCTTTTAAAAGTTAAATTTTAACACCCGTGAAATTACCCAATAGCTGCGAACTATCTGTCTGGAAAATATACCAGAAGCTGATACTCCTTAGAACAGTATTTTCCGATGTGTGCTCAATCTAACACTAACTCTGCTAGTGTTAATAAATGTTCACTGAAAAAAGGGTTTCATTTTAAAATAATTTGGGGGAAGATTTTTATTTACAGAGCCTCTCACAGAGCTAGTATTCCATGTCAAGCATTTCAGATAATTCTATTCCAGATTATTGGATTTTTGTCACATTATAAGCTAATAACAAACCAGTAGCCAAGACTCTCATAAAATTAAAATGTTCATATCAAAACAAAAATTTATTTTCTCAGTTCCTTTGCCTCAATTTACCCAACTTCAAAGTGCTGTTGAGTGTGTTTAACTAAAACCTGCTCGCAATCAGGAGGGTTGTAGGTATTGTAGGTATATCTCAGAAGTGAGGCTATCTCTGATTTTCATTTGATCTGATTTTTTTAGATATTCAAGAGATTAAGGTTGGAATTAGAGTGCTAAATTATTGATTTTTAATAAATCATCAGTGACTCAAAAACTCTGGTTCATTATCCAAGCTTCCACCTTCCTGCTAACAGAGGGCCTGATAGCTGATAGGCAGATAACTCCTTGGTGACCATGAATGAGAGAAAGGTGAGGTATGTAGTCTTTCAGATCAATTAAGATAATAAACACTAATATTATTAGATGTTTACCATTTTCCAGGCCTTGTGCTGAGCACTGTGTATAACTTCATTTAATGTCTGAACTTGTAATATCCTTATCTTACTAAAGAAGAAACCAAACCGTGAAGTCAGTAAGTCACTTGTTCCAAGTCACATGACATGTGAATAGCTGAGCTGGGATTGAGGCCCACACATATACAGCATCATGACACACAGACCCCCAATCCCTTAGCTGATTGGGGCCAGATGTATTTCAGATTTCACAATTTTTAAGATTTTAGAGAAGTAAACAGTTCATTTACTGTATATGACAACACCCCTAGCTAGTGGGGTTGGGAAGCAGCTCATGATCAAACACATGAATGTATCTATAACACAACATAAATATATTCATGCTGAGATAAATGGAGGCTATAAATTACCTTGTATCTACTCAGGTCACATTTCGTTGCCAAAGGAATTGTAAAACAGCTTCCATTTTCAGAGATTTTTGGATTTTAGGGCTCATTAAGGATTTTGGACCTCACTTCTTTTCAAGCGCCCAGCTCTGTTCACTAAATTTAGTATCATCTCTCTCTCTCTCTCCTGGATAGTGCTGACAGAACACTGCTGATTCTTACCATTTTATTTTAAGTTTTGTGAGCCACCAGCCTTCTAACACCAGGTTCCTTTTTCAGTCAGGGTAAAACGCAATTAGCCTGTAAGGGGAGCTCCAGGCCTCCAGTTTCATTCCCCTTCTTCACCACTCCCCACACCCCAGTGCACAAGCATCTGGACGTGTCAAGAGGCCTTTTATTGAGCCACTGTACTAAGACTGCGGTCTCTTTGCCCCAGTATATTCTTTCTTGCGAGTCCATCTTGCCTCTGCATACCTGATGCAATAGATGACCAGGAGCAGCTCCTGCCTGTGGCCCACACTGCCCTGAGAGAGCACGGGGTGGGGAGTTTAAATAGATCAGCCTCCCATAGCCCTTAAGGAGATGCAGACTGGCCCTCCCTTTTCCTTGGCAGGCTTTTGTACCGCCTTTCCTTGCTGTCAGTATGGTACACTTGAGAAGTCAGAGGCATTAATCTAAGCTCAGAAGAACATGGGCAAAACAGACCTTCATTAAATGTAGCAGAGAGAGGCCTCCGCATCCTCAGCCTGGTTCACCAGGTCACCCCATTGGAATCTGGGATACAAGTTCACAGAAGCAAGCCTATGTGTTCTGGTCTTGTCCTTGATGCATATTTCTCATATGAACTTCAGAGGGAGGTGGCCATAGTACAGACTGTTTAGTTAGGACCCTGGACAAACACTGTTTCATTATCATTTAGACACAATTTATAAATATGGTTCTCTAGGGGTGGGCTTTCTTAGTTTCAGTCACATTCCAGGCCTGTTCCCCTCTGTTACACCTTGAATTTGGGTGTTTTCATACTTTCTCAGGCCCACATTTATAGGAACGTTCTGGGGTTATTTCTGAAGATAGCTCATTGCATCCATTTATGTCTTGTATTTCACCGGTTTAGCTTTCAGCGGGTAACTGTGCACCCAGAGTTGGTATTCAAAACCCTGAACAACTGGAATGGCACAGGCACCAACCAATCAGAACACACAACAGATACAGACAACAGAACGGGCTGTGCTGAGCCGTGCTGGTGGAGCCTCACCCTGGCTCATGTGTGTCTGTATAAGAAACTAGCCTATGATTCTATTCTAGCTTCTACTCCTTATTTGGGCCACTCGTGAACTGTATCTTCAAGTAACATTGAGGAAGGGCGGTCAGAGAAAATTTCTATGGCAATAAAACCATTCTAATACATGCTGCAGTGGGAAGAAATAAATAACAAGCCAATGACAGTGCTAATTACTCTTTCTACCCACTTCTGTGTAGTAAGAAAGGAACTCTTTTCTAGTAGAAGCTGATATCTCTCTGAAAGGCAGGCTGTGGCCTCTAAGAATCCGCTTTAACTTCTAAAAGGACAGGTCCTAAGAGACTGCATCAAGCCTTCAGCTCACAAAGAATTGCTGCTTTCACCATTCAAATTATTCAGTCTAGAAAGCTCCCAAAATATATTTCTTAAACCTGCTGACTGTAACTGTTACCCATCCTCCTGAGTTGGTCCCCAACAATGGTCCTCCTGCCCAGTGTCTCGTTCCAATAGAACGAGACAGTTTGGTTCAGAAGCAAAGCACATCTTTATTCTTTGGTCAGAGAACAGAGAGGCGTAAGCTCTCACCCTCATGCGTTTGCTCGCCCGTCTCGAAGGCCGTGGGCGGGGCTGCTTTATCAGGAAGCCAGCAGCGGGGAGGGGGCTGAGCTCTCGAGGGGCGGTGCTTCTCACGCTCCAGACCGCAGGGCGGGCAAAGCGTGCCTGCGCACGGCCGCCTCCGCCATCTTGAAGTGCAGTGTGAGGTGCAGCCGTTTCGCAAGAGGATCTCTGGTCTGAAGCGTTGGAGGCGAGGCCTCTGCACGTGGCACCCTATGAGCAAGTGAAACTAGACGAAGCACTGAGGAAAGAAAAAAGGTTAGAACCTTTTTTTTTTTTTTTTTTTGCGGTATGCGGGCTTCTCACTGTTGTGGCCTCTCCCGTTGTGGAGCACAGGCTCCGGACGCGCAGGCTCAGCGGCCATGGCTCACTGGCCCAGCCGCTCCGCGGCATGTGGGATCCTCCCGGACCGGGGCACGAACCCGCGTCCCCTGCATCCGGCGGACTCCCAACCACTGCGCCACCAGGGAAGCCCAGAACCTATTTTATTATCTAGTTTCTATTTTTATTCCCCAGGATTTGTTAATAGGCTTGGTCAGTGACAAACCTCTCCTCTGTCTTTTGTCCTGTGCCTCCCTCTTGAGGAGTGCTGAGGGGCGAAGGTCCATCTTCTGTAATTGGGTCCTGCTGATTTGGGGGTGTCAGCCATCATAACCTTGGGTAGAAGAGCAGAACTTCTCGCCAGCTGCCTTTAGATATGTTTCGTTGTCACCAGTCCCGAGCCCAACTCTTTGTGTCCCTGAGCACCGCCATTTGGAGTTTTATAGTTACTCATGGCCCAAATATTAGCAAGAGAATAATGGTCATTAAGGGACCCAGGAAAGGTAAAAAACCAAGTGACGCCGGGGAGGGCCTGTTTTACCCAGCTGCGAGTTTGTTCAGTCAAATTAGGCTGAATTGCTTGAAGTCGAAGCCGGTGTCACTGGCCACCATTGCCACAGTGCCTGTTACCTTTTTTATGGTGATAGTGTGATATATGGTTCCCCCCGCCGAGGTCACTAGCACCCCTATGAGTGCAGTGTTTCCTGCAGTTAGTAGTCCTTTCCTGTTTTAGGGTGGGTGTGACAGATCCAACAATCAGTGAAGTTCCACCCTTCCTGAGTATCCCTGGTCACATTTTTGTTGTTTTTCAGAAGAGAAGCTTCAGGTCAGAGGGAGGTTCACACAAGTAGTCGCGGGGGGTGGGGGGAGGGGGTCCATTGCCCCAGGTTGTCTCTCTGGAGGTTGGGGCTGGGGGAGGCCCCCTTCACTCGAGTGTGATGTGCCCCCGGAGTGATCCCCTGCAACTTCAGGGCAGAAGGGGTGGTTAGGATAACCAAGTGGGGTCCGTTCCACCTAGGAGTAAGCCGATCTTGTGGGCTGCCTGTTTTCCAGGTTTTTAGCTTCACCCAGTAAGTATCCTGGCTGGAAAGGGTGGAGGGCCAAATTGGTGGGTGTGGGCAGCACCTGGTTACCATATTCTGTGAGAGCTTTCTTGTTTTCTCCTACCTGGAGGGCATACCGAATTGTTCCATTTCAAGGGTGTTAAGGTGTCCCTTCTCTCAGGCTTGGCAAATGGGTCTACCACATAAATTCAAGTGCACTAAACTTTAATTTATCCCTTGGGGCTAACTGCAATTGAGAGTAACTTAATCCGATTTTCTTGAGTCTCCTGGCATAGTTTGACTAAGGTTCATTTTAAGGTCTGATTGGATCTCTCTACTTTCCCGGACAATTGGGGCCTCCAGGCTGAGTGCAAGGTGCATTTTAAGCCCAGGGCACTTGTTATCCCTTTTGTCACTTGACACACGAATGCTGGGCCATTATCAGTTTGTAGGGATCCTGGGAGCCCAAACCTGGATATTATCTCTTTTTAGTAATACTTTAGCCACTTTGGCTGCCATTTCACTTCTAGTGGGGAACACTTCTACTCACCCTGAAAATGTATCCACTAACACCAAGAGATACCTGAAGTTGCCCAATGCACTTGGTGTGACAGTGAAATCAATCTGCCAGTCTTTCCCAGTCTGATGGACCTTATGTGGAGGCCTCTGGGGGGGTCTGGTATTGGGGTTGTTCATTGTACAGATGGGGCATGTCTCAACTAACTGATTGATAATGCTTTTCGTGCCAGGAGTTACCATGACCTCAACTGAACAATTATATAGGGGTTCCTTCCTGTAGTGAGTTCCTTGACAAACTTCCCTGATGGCTTGACAAGCTGCAGTTTGGGGAAAGAAGGATTGCCCATATTTATTAACTAGCTCTTCAGGGTCTCCTAGATCTCTACTGAAGCCCTATTTCTGGGCTTTGTCTATTTCTTCCTTTGTGTAGACTAGGGAGTAATTGGCTGGATCTGGCCTCTTAGGTATGAAGGGTAATTGTCAACTTACTGGTTCTAGGGCCACCCTTTCGGCCCCTACATTGAATCACTACCACTTTTTTTTGGAAGCTGCACTGCCTCTAGGGATCTCAATATGTTTAAGCCATTTTTTACCTGCTTATTCTCTGCAGTAAGCATACCTCTTTCTTTCCAAATAGGCTGTGTGCATATAGGATGGCATACACATACTGGGAATCTTCATAAACTTTTAAGATCTTCCCTTGGAGGTCACTGCATATTCCGCTAATCTTTTTCCCTTTCTCATAAAACTGTTCCCATCTGTGAACCATTCCTCATCAGTGTTTCGAAGAGGCTCACTTCCTAGGTTGGGGCAACTGGAATAGATCCTGTCTGTGGTTTCTATACAATCATGCTCCATCCAGGAGCTCCATTTCTGTGGGTAGCAGGGTGGCAGGATTTAGCATGTGACAAGTTCTTATGGTAGCCACCGGGTTGTCTAAAAACATAGCCTGAACTTGAATTCACCTTCCAGGGGATAGCCATTCTGTCCCCTTAGAACTTACTAAAGCCTGAACCTGGTGTGGAGTCCATATAGTGATTGGCTGACCCAAAGTTAACTTTTCAGCCTCTTTTAGTAGGGTTGTAGTAGCTGCTACTGCCCGTAGGCAAGGAGGCCACCCCTTAATTGTTTGATCTAATCGTTTATAGAAATAAGCAACCACCAGAGTAAGGGGTCCTGGTTTTTGAGCTAATATCCCAAGGATGATTCCCCTTCTTTCATGAATGAAAAGGTTAAAGGGTTTAGCTAAATCTGGGAGGCCCAGGGCAGGGCCTGGCCCTGAAGTAATTGCTTTTTCAATTCTTTTTTTTTTCCCCTTGGGGCAGTAAAGACCAGATAATTTATCTGGTCCCATTTATAATGAAGAGACAATAGGTTCACACTCAGAAGACTTAATTCCAAAGTAGCATATCGACAAGGAAAAAATTGTCTATCTGTCTATCTATCTATTCATAAAATCACTTAATCTTTGTTTTGGTGGAGACCTTAGAAGTCTTCTGTCCCAACCAGGCATACAAAACATTTTTTTTTCTTTTCAAACACACTTGACAATTTATTTATTCAAACATATCTTGTTTCTACTTGGATGTTTCCAATTAGGGGCAACTCACTTCTTTTCAAGAAAACCTAGTTCAGCAGCCGGCACATATAGACAGCCAGTAAATGTTTCCTGAATGACTACTTGAAGTAACTTACAGCCTTTTAGGATTTTGCAGTGGGAAAGGACCATAGAGTGTGGAAAAATGAGACTTATATTGGTTAATGAGATGTATGTTGTTATTTAGTTATTAGTGACACGTTGGAATAACAACTCCGGCCTCTCATTTCCGGAGAGACAAGGAGAAGCCAGGAGAAAAAAAAGACTTCCTGGGGTGAATGGGCGTCATGTAGAGAAGGGATTCACCTAATTTTGACTTGTTCCAGAGAGGGCAAAGCCAGGGGTAAGAAAACTGGTAGTTGCTTGTAAGCCAATTTCAGCCAAATTCAGGGAAGAGTTTTTTGTGTGTGTGTGTGTGGTACGCGGGCCTCTCACTGCTGCGGCCCCTCCCGTTGCGGAGCACAGGCTCTGGACGCGCAGGCTCAGCGGCCATGGCTCACGGCCCCAGCTGCTCCGCGGCACGTGGGATCTTCCCGGACCGGGGCACGAACCCGTGTCCCCTGAATCGGCAGGCGGACTCTCAACCACTGCGCCACCAGGGAAGCCCAGGGAAGAGCTTTTTAATTGTTAGAATTGCTTTTTCAATTTTTGAAAGGTCCCTTTGCATTCTGAATTCCATTCAAAAGGATCATCGTCCTTTCCTTTCAACTTTTCATATAGAAGTCTAGCATAGTTAGAGATCCAGATGGGCAAAACCTGGCCTAAGCTGTCTTCTAGTTTTAGGAGGGGCAAGGCTGCAAATGGCTACTTTCTTCTCCTGAGGTAGGCTTCTCTGGCCTTCTGTGAGAATGAAGCCTGGATAGGTCACCCTATTTTCTGATATTTGAGGCTTTTTCTTGGACATCTCATATCCTTTATCAGCTAAGTTGTTCAGAGTGGTTACAGTGTTTTTGTCAGAGGCTTCCTTAGTAGGGCTGGTGGTCAGAATGTCATCTACATACTGAAAGAGGATTCCCTTCTCCAGATGTATAACATTTATGTCTTTAGCTAAAGTTTCCTCAAAGATGGCAGGGGAATTTTTGAACACCTGGGGTAAGACTGTCCAGCAGTGTTGTTTTTGTTGTGTGTTTGGTTCCTGCCAAATTTTTCAAAAGCAAAAATTTCTTGTGACTCTGGGGCTAGTGGAATACAGAAGAACAGAAGGCATCTTTTAAACCTAATAATACAGAATACCAGGTCCTGGTGGATGGTAGCGTGACCAGCAGGGTATAGGGATTAGGGACAACTGTATATATATCCCAGGTAGCTTCACTGACTGCCCTAAGGTCCTGTATTATGCAGTATTCCCCACTGGGTTTCTTTATGGGGAGAACTGGGGTATTACAGGCTGACTGGCCTGGTTTAATAAAGCCTTGATCAGTTAGGCCCTGTATAACAGGGGCAGTGCCCAACAAGTTCTCCTGATGGCCATGTATGTCCAGGTTTTAGTTGGACTATCACGAGACTGGCTTCTACAGTTTGTCCCACATGTCCATGGGCCTGGGGAGGTCAACTTGCTCTGTCCAGGGAGGTTTGTCCTCAGCCATTAACATTATCATCTGGTGCCTTTTTTCTGATGCCAATCTCCAATTTGTCTCCCATTAGGTGGATAGTAGTTCTCAACTTATGTAAGGTGTCTCTTCCTAACAGGGATGCAGGGCATTCAGGAATGTATAGGAAGGAATGGGTGAGAGTATGCTCTTCCAATTTGCATTCTAATGGCTCTATGAATGCCCATCCTTGGGCCTTCCCTGATACCCCCATAATTTTACCACTCTTGTGACTGGGTTTGCCTGATCTGGTATTCAGAACTGAGTAAGTGGCACCAGTGTCGACTAAGAATTCAACAAGCTTTCCCCCTATGTCCAGCGTCAGCCAGGGCTCCTTGGGGGTCAGTTGGAGTGTCAGATTAGGAGACCCCTGGCTCCATGATTGTTCATCTATTTGGACCATCTGCCTTTGAGGGTAGTGGCCAGGATCTGCCATTTCCAACCCCCTCCAGGGGTGGCGAAGGCATTCTCCCTTCCAGTGTTCCTCTGGTTTACATATGTCACAGTGATTGGGTCCTACTTTCCTTGGCTTGCTATCCCTTGGTGGGGACCAGTGTTGACCCCTGGAAGTCAGCAGGAGGGCAAAGAGCCATGGTGCAGCTGCTACTGCCTTGTACAGGGTTCAGGAGGATAGCGCTACTGGTGAGACAGTGGGCAAGATTTCCTCGGCTTCTTCTTGCCCACAAGTTCCCATCACCCCTGGGCCACCTAGCACGGTGGAAAGGCCAGCCAGAGGCAATGGGCAGGCAGGCAGGCACAAGTTTTAGTCTCCAATCCCCAGTGATGGCACAGTATGATTCCCTCAAGGGGGCACAGTCCAGATGACTCTGGGGGCTATGCAGTGTGCGTACCACTCCCGACTATCAGGTTGTTGGGCAGAGTCACTCTGAATTCAGTGGAAGGCTGCCACCGTTCTACCCTGTCAGAGTGTACCCAAGATCAGAGGCAGTCATTCCCATGCAAATCTCCAAAACGTCCACTGTCCTCCAGCTGGAGCCAGAGCGAGTCTGAAGCCTAGTAGGTTGGTATAGGCAGCAGGGCCATGGTCAATACCATCTGGGCTGCCAAAGATGTGTTACCGAACTCCCTGAATTGGTCCCCAATAAGGGGTCTTCTGCCCTGTGTTGCTCATGCCAATAGAACAAGACTGTTCAGAAGCAAAAGAGAGCTTTATTCTTTGATCAGAGAATGGAGTGGTTCAAGCCTGTGCTCTAGAGTACACACTCTCCCTGAAGGGCCCTTGGCAGGTCTGTTTTATAGAGTCCTTATGGGGGTGGAGTTCTTGTGGGTCAGGTACAGCTATGCTGGTCACTTCACTCCAGATAAAAGTGCTGGGTGCAGCATCCCTGCACGTGGTCCACCATGCTGAAGTGTCGGCTGCAGCCATTTCACACTAGGAACTCTAGTCTGAAGGGCCAGGTGCAAGGCCTCTGCATGCAGCACCCTATAAACAAGTGAAACAAGACTAAGCACAAAGGAAAAGAAAAAAAGGTTGGACTTTATTTTATTACCCAGATTCTATTTTTATTTCCCTGGAATTGTTAATGGGCTTTGCCAATGACATAACCTTCTGCCCAGCAATGGAGAATACCAGGGGCCAAAAATACACATTTCATCTAAACAGCCTTGAACTTTCTGAAGTGTCAGCTACCAAGCTGCCCTTTGTACATGACCTGTAGTGTCTCACTCGGGAGTATTTTCTGCACACATCAGTCAGTGGCACCTTTTGACAAAGTATGACACTCCACTGTGGATCTATGACACATCCTAAATAGTAGAAAAAAGAAGAGAACTAAAATATGGGAGTTGTTGCAAGAAAACTATTGTGAGCAATAGCAAGAAAACAGAATTGGAAGAGTGGCCCCTTGGCCAGGAATATGCAGCCAGGAGCTCCCACCAGAAAGATTCACCTGGTTCATTACAATATCCAGACATGGGGTTGGCTTCCAAGGCAAAAGCACAAAGCAGTAACATCAGAACAAACATTAATATAGCCTCCCACTCTACAGAGAAGAACACAAATCTTTCAACTTCGTCTCAATTTCCGTTAAGTCCTTTAGAGAAGTTTTCTGATGAATCTGCATAAAACCCGCTTTATAAAAATTGGTTTAATGGCCTCCTTGATTGGGACATTTCTGTTGCATAAAACATGGGATGACTGCCATTGGACAAAGTGCCCCTTTTATATTTCTCAAGACTAGAGGGAATAGAGTACAAAGTATGAAGAACTTTTTCTCCTCTTCCATTCTCTCTTTCCTTCAAGTGCTTATTTTAGGCTCATATTTATAGGTTGAAGGACAGCTCTGTACAGAAATTTGAAAATCCTAACTCCCCCAATTCCAGATCTCCTAACCCAGCACTATTGAAAGTATGTTCACATACCGCAGCTGACTTTTTTTTATCAGGCCCTGACAAGATTATACAGCAATTGAGAATAGCATTTAGAAATCTTTTCAGCCATTTGTCACAATAATTTTAATTTTCTTGAAGCTAATCATAAAAAGAGAGGGGCTTATATTTTGAGTATTCATCCATTAAGCAGTGGGAATTTTTAAAAACCGTTTTTTTGTTTTTTACTTCTAGATAGCTTGAGAAGCACTATCCTGACTTGTAGTCTTTCCAGTTGCCATGCCCTAATCCATAATTATGTGATGATTAATTGTGACCTTCCAATTAGCAATGCCTAGAGTGCAAAATCAGGTACAATGTCCAATAAAAATAATCCATCACCTAACATCAGTATACTTTTTGTTTCTGTTTTTTTAACCTTGAAAACACATTAGCTCATTTTAATCTTTGCTTTCATATGAGATGGGAAAGAAAATATTATCTACATTTTATATGTGATTCTACTGAGCTCAGAAATAGTGTGCCCTGTGTGAAATGACAAGCTGGAGAGGACCAGGAGAGAGTAGAAAGACTATTTACTGTGTTAGTGACTGTGAAGAAATTGCTTAATCTCTCTGAGGTTTACTGTCCTTATCTGAAGCAAGCAGATAATAATACCTTGCAAGTTGAAGACTTGATTTATAAAAAAGAGAATATATGGTAATCACTTTAAAAATTGTGTTATTTGGACTTGTTAAAGATCTCTTCACTAGAACTACAGGTAAAACAATGGTATCTCACAAAAGTAGGACAGTTTTTCCAGGGCCTGGCACAAATCTAATTTTCAATAAATATTAGTGGGATGAATGACTAAATGAACAAGCACAGATTTTTTCCTTCTGTACTGAATCCTTTCTAATGCTCATGGAACTTAACCAAGAGGAACATAATCACACCAGTTTTGTTCCCTGTTACTATATCACTTAGAATTTCAGGGGCTGTGTCCAAGTATACATAGATTTTTGGATACTCAGTTTAGAGATCTTCAAACTCATTCTAATTAAAGAACTCCTTTCTCCAAACTTTTACCCAGAATTCCATTTTTAAAACAAACAATAAATATTCTGGTGGCAGAAATAAGGTGGTCTGGTTCCTCACTCACTTAGCCTCCCTCCGGCCCTGCAATAGCCCCTGAGACACCTTCTTAGACCCCTAGGGCACAGTCTGAAAACCACTGTCTTTCTAATAATGGTGACTGGGTGACCAGAACAAGAGTTTAGTAAGTTAGAAAAAATAAAAGGCAAGCATATAGACTTTTAGGAGCATAACTGTCTCTCCTGAAAATCTCCAAGAAGTGATGGCCAAAAATCAATTATTACATTTACCTTTGAAAGTCCAACCTATAGTGAGTTACCCAGAACCTTCCATTGTTCCACCCAATTATGCCTGCTATATGCTTTGAGAGAAGTGCAAAATTAACTGTTGGGTACAGTGGTTTTAGTTGTTTGGTTGATTTTGTGATCATCCAGAGTCAGCTTTCCTCGAATTCAAAAACAGGAAAACACAAGAAATCAATGAAGAAGTTACAAACCTCTTGATAATCTTTGGATCGTACAAGGGTCAGGTTGTTGGAAACACTGATCTGATGAACCAGAAGAAGTGTACTTTTGGGGAAGTAGAATGAGATCTCTTCAGCAAAAATATTTGAAGGAACATGCTGCAACCTCAGGTTAGGTTCTGGGCAAGACATCAAAGGTCCCAGGAAATTTGCCTTGGCTACAGTGGTTGGTACTGCATGGGGAGCTTGGGCAAATAAAGACTCTGAAAAGGCAGCATCCCAAGGGCCCATCCACAATTCAGAGTGGGTTCATATTCCCCTTGGGTCAGCTGTCAAGATGAGGAGCTTAGCTTTAGCCTTGTTGAATTCATAGAGAAGGTGGGGTATGTAATTCATTCAAGAAAGTGCCAAAATGTTGAAAGAATCACAGCCTTTTGTTCTGAGTTTCCTGGTTGAGTTCTCTTGTCTGCACGGTGAGAGATGCCCCAATGTGCTGCCAATTAGTATGGTTTGAATTAGCAACTACTGCACCAAGGTACTGTCATTCCATTTGTCCTCCCCCATTGATTCCTCTCTCTCTCTCTCTTTTGTGATTGAGGAAACTTTAATATACAAATTGGAAGATTTTAATCTCACTATAGACAAATTTTTGAGTCCTGGAGAGAATGGAGGAGGTGGGTAGGAGGACACAAAATACTCTAACGAATCTAGGAGGACATCTCTTTAATGTTTGAGGTAGCGGTTATACATCTGACTTCATTTTTCCTCTGCTCCAAATGAATCTTTCCTTCAAATCACGTGGACTTGTACATCTTAGAGCAAAGCTGTACAAAGTGACTTGTGAGATAGAGACAGATAATAAAGGAGTCCATGATTGCCACATGAATTTCATCTAGAATAATCTCAGTGCAGTTTACAAGGTCTGTATCACCTTCTAGCCATGGGTTGTAAGTTAAACAATAATACTTTTGCAATAGCAATTTAGAGAGAGATAACCTCAACATTTCACATAAGAACTTTAAAATCACATGTTTGAACATCAACTCTGACGTTAGTAAAGAAACTTGACAAATACGTTCTTAGTTTGAAGCCGTAGGATATTTCATTAAGACTCTGGGAGGGGCTGGAGACTATTTTTTTTCCCATTTTATATGTAAGCAAAATTTAGGCCCAGAAATGTTAATGGCTGTTGTAAATTCTATGACTAGATCCCAAATTTCCACAGTACTGACTCTTGAACTAGCCATTAAGTCAAGCCTTTATTCTAGTGGGATTCTTTGCAGAAGTAAGATTTTTCATTGTCTTTCATAGCACTCAATTTTCTGAGCCTACATACAGAATCAAAAAGCAGGTAAAATTAGACATATTCTAGGACGAAGAAAATTGAGCCAACTTTCAGTATGTGGGGGTTTCCAAACCAAGTCTATACTGTTCACAGATTTTCTGCTACCCATAATATTTTTGAGGAGAAGAGCTTTTAAATTATTAGCTGTCTTTTTGGATTATTCAACTAGAAGAACTAGAAACTGCATGTGCACTCAATAAAGACCCCAGCTGCTGCTAGCCCTATAATTGAGAGTGTTAGAATTTTTAAATCATTTGATTTTGATTAACTCCCTGGGAAAGATGGCATGGGGTGAGATAGAGAGATGTGTAGGTCACAGGGTCATGATAAAATGTTCATTTCCATATGGACAGCCAGAAGATGGACACTGGGAAGAAGTAGTGAACTGCTTGATGGAATATCTTTTTTTTGTTGTTGGAATATCTTTCATGGAAGCAATGTGTCTGTTGGGCAGTTGGTAACCTGAGAGGAAGTACACTCAGGTGGAGCAGAGAAGAAATCCGTAAAGGTCGTGTGAATTTTTATTTATTTATTTATTTATTTATTTGCGGTACGCGGGCCTCTCACCGTTGTGGCCTCTCCCATTGCGGAGCACAGGCTCTGGACGCGCAGGCTCAGTGGCCATGGCTCACGGGCCCAGCCGCTCCGCGGCATGTGGGATCTTCCCAGACCAGGGCACGAACCCGTGTCCCCTGCATCGGCAGGCAGACTCTCAACCACTGTGCCACCAGGGAAGCCCAGATCGTGTGAATTTTATTTTCATTCTCCTAGGCCAAGGGAAAGGAGCCAGGAAGGGAAGAAGCAAACTGAAGTTTCCTCTGCTAGAGTAAAGCAACTCATGCTGCAAATTATGCTGCAAATTCTTGATTAGCATCATATAAAAAGATCTGTGTACTTTTGATGAAAGCCTAGGATGGGCTTGGGGTCAAAGAGAGGTGAAGACTTTGGGATTCTTGTCAACCTTTATACTCCCCTCCTTTGGATCACAGTCTCTAAAGCCAAGAACTAATACATTTTGCCAAAACTAATACATCTTGAATAATAATGGGTATGAAACCCCCAAATTATGACTTTCTAGTGGCTTTCCACAGCCATTATTTAAAATAGGATAATCATACCATATAGGCAAAATAACCAGGGTTTATACTGTTAGATTTCAGTTTGTAATATGAGCAACATGATCAGAAGTCTTTTCATGAAAGACAATATTCTTCATATTAAATTGCTTTTAAAAGTATTCACATATCACAATTGTCTGTTTTTAGTTACTTCAGTGGTTTAGGGTCCCAGATTAATTAGTGCAATATCAAAAGTTTGATCTCAGAAGGTCTTTCTTAATTCCATGTCATTGCCAGGGTGAGTAAGAGCTGCTTGGCCCTAAAATATGTATAGTTTTTGCCTCCTTGTAGATCAACCATCCCATAATCAATACCCATAATTCTAGCTAGAGGTTTTGCTTATGCATTCATTCAACAAATATTTATTGAGCAATATGCTTGGCACCTGGCCCAGTACTGAGGATTAGAAGATAAATAAGAAAAAAGGAAACAAACATTTGAGAACCTAGGCTGTCCCAGGCATTGTGCCAATCAATTTACATGTAAAATGTCTTTTCATTCTAAATCAACCACACAATGTGGTTGTGTACATCATGACTTTTTTTCTTTAAAAATAAAACTCACTATTTTGAAAGTTATGAGTAATATATGATCATTATAAAGAATATGGAAAATATAGAAAGGTACAAAGAAGAAAATTATTATCATCCATAATGGCAATCCCTAGAGATAATTATTATTAACTTGGGGAATCTTTTGTGTATATGAACTAAGACTGTTCTGTGTTTGAAAAATTGTAGTGTGTCTTGAGGAGGTATCTTTTCTGGCAGAGGTGCTGAGGGGATTAGAAACTGAAGGCTTAATGCTAACTTTGCTGTTTATATGAGACTTTGTGAGATTCATCCTCCTCCCCACTCTCACCCCACTTCATCCTCAGCTGGACAATTGCTCATCTTTCTTTAAGTCTAAGGACATATTTCCTCTAGGAGCTCTTCCCTGACATTTCTTCCACACATTCACCCACAAGTTAGGTTCCCATTCTCTGCTCTTGGGGCACCCTGGCTTCTTGTATGTAGCACTCTTACAATTGTAACAAAACAGTCAACTCCTATTCATCTAATGAACACTTCTCTCTTATTTATTGTTACAGCTTCACTCCCTAGCAAAGTGTCAGGTATATAAAATATTCTTTGGATTAACTGAATGAATGAAAGTTTATGGTGTAAAGACCAAAGGTTCTATAGGAATTGTGTCAGCACCAGAGGCTGTGAAAGTGGGCTAGGACCTGCTGCTCTAAACTTGGGTTCATATGTTGACGGGGGCAGAGGAGTGAGGGAAGTGCATGCCAGGATGAGGAGCAACATGACACAGAAGCTTGCTGTGGAACCTTGGGGAAGAGACTAAAGGATATGCCAATGAGCCTAATTTACACAATGGATTAACTTCTGAAATTTCACTTTTTTTGGCAATTGATTCATTTTCCTGTTTATACACTAAATTCCAAGACATGGATACACGCATACACAGACACACGCACACACACACACAGATGTAAAATTAGCATTTAAAAATTGTATTTAAGAATGCCTAAAGATTTTCAAATACAAGAGTATCTGAAAATAATATTGTAATAGTCTTAATCTCACACAATCAGTCAAATACTTTACCAAATTGTCAGCAACACAAAGAGCCTAGAAGCTTCCTGGAATTAGGAGAGGTGGAAAAGAACAAATTTCTTATTTGAGACACCCTTAGGACATTTTTTAAAAGGAATTCATTAAAAGGAACACTTTTGAGCAAGTGCTTTCTTGTGATATCTTTTGCTTTTTGGCTTCTTTCCAAACCAGATGAGAAGTATCAGTTAAGAAGTCTAAAGTCTGCTGCTTAGAATTTTCTTACATTTGCAGTAAGGAGATGTAGTTGCTGTATGAGTTCCGCCCTCCCTACTGTCATTTGCCTTAGCATTCCACGTACCTTGCGGATTCAAGGAGTGTCGGCAGAGCTGGCAGAGCCTTTGCAATTACCTAGTCCAGCTCCATCATTTTGCAGTTGAGGAAAACAGAGGGATGAAGAGACTTCCTAAGCATTCATGCTAGCTGCTGGCAACTAGAACTCAGGCTTCTGGAGTCCCTGTCCCTCCAGTGTCCTTTGCCTGATCATACAGTCTCCCAGGATGAGCTGTCTTGCTATGTGTTTTGAGAAAGGAGGGTGAGGCAGTGTTCAGAATTTGAGACTGACCAATCACTTATGTGACCATGGCCACAATTAGTCCAAAGGGACCCAGACTTCCATGCATTTTAAAGAGCCAAAGGAAGTATAATGTTCTAGCGCAGAAATAAGCAGGCTTGCAGTGCTGCCAGGTATCTGCAAAGGAGCTTCATACAGCCTGATGGACCTCAGATCTGGAATCACTATCACTATCCTGAGATGAAAAAAGAAAGTTACAGGAAAGAGATTTGGAATGACATTAACTGGTTATTTAAATTAAATTTACAGAACTGGATCTTCATCACATCAACATTTGGAGAGTATATTTTTCACCTTCTTTAGAGGGTATTTTGAGTATATCAGCAATAACAGATAAAAGTAATATTAGACAAAAAGGGAAGACCTCCCCATACATGTACCACTCCCATTAAATTCAGAAAAGAAGAAGAAAAGATATCGAAGCCACACTTTGAAAAGAAACAGTCGGGTCATTTTACCACTTCAGTTACATCTTGTGGGATGTTGAGACACAAATGGAACTCTTGTAAAACGTGCAAATGACTGAAGGCTCATCACACATGACCTAATGAAGATGAATATATGTGAAACAACCTAAGTAAAGGTAGCCTGTAAAGAATGGCAGTGCCCTGAACCAGGTTCTCCTGTGCTAGGGGAATGTAGAGAACAGACTTTCATTCTTCTGTGAAGTAAAAATAAGAGTCGAGGCTGGGCCATGTGCCTGGACAACTCACCCCTGGAGCTCAGCACATTTGGGCTCTTGCTTTACAGAGAAAAGCAAGGAATAATATAATCCTCCTAGTCCTCGGGCCACAAAGATCCTCAAACCCATTCTCAATCTGTCAGGGTGCTAATCGGTTTTGAACATTCAGTCCTTCTTTCCAGAAAGTTTTTTCTTTAAATAAATTTATTTATTTTATTTTTAGCCGCCTTGGTTCTTCCTTGCTGTGCACGGGCTTTCTCTAGTTGCGGCCAATGGGGGCTACTCTTCGTTGTGGTGCGCAGGCTTTTAATTGCAGTGGTTTCTCTCATTGTGGAGCATGGGCTCTAGGTGCACGGGCTTCAGTAGTTGTGGCACTCGGGCTCAGTAGTTGTGGCACACTGGCTTAGTTGCTTCCTGGCATGTGGGATCTTCCCGGACAAGGGCCCGAACCCATGTCCCCTGCACTGGCAGGCGGATTCTTAACCACTGTGCCACCAGAGAGGTCCCAGAAAGTTTTTCCAGAGTAACCCAGCCTTCCTCCAAAGTGCGAACACAGCCTGACTTCTGTGTTCCTTCAGTTGGAATTTTCTTGCCATACATCTGGCTGCCTGGTTTGTTTGTTTCCCCACTAATTTAGAAGCTGCTTAACAAAAATCTGACTCTTGATGTGATATTGGCCTGTCATTTTCTTTTTTGTGCAGTATTTTGTTCTGCTTTTGATATCAGGGTGATGGTGGCCTCATAGAATGAGTTTGGAAGTGTTCTTCCTCTGAAACTTTTTGGAATAGTTTCCGAAGAATAGGTATTAATTCTTCTCTAAATGTTTGACAGAATTTGCCTGTGAAGCCATCTGGTCCTGGACTTCTGTTTGTTGGGAGTTTTTAAATCACAGATTCAATCTCAGTACTTGTGATTGGTCTGTCATATTTTCTATTTCTTCCTGGCTCAGTCTTCAGAGATTGTATCTTTCTAAGAATTTGTCCATTTCTTCTGGGTTGTCCATTTTATTGGCATATAGTTGCTTGCAGTAGTCTCTCATGATCTTTTGTATTTCTGTGATGTCAGTTGTAACTTCTTTTTCATTTCTAATTTTACTGATTTGAGCCCTCTCCCTTTTTCCCATAGCTGCCCCCTGCCTCCCCAGGAGACCCTCCAAGACCAGCAGGTAGGTGGCCCAGGCTCCTATGGAGTCACTGCTTTTGCCCTGGGACCTGGTGCATGTGGAACCTTGTGTGCATCCTCCAAGAGTGGAGTCTCTGTTTCCCCTCGTCCTGTGGAGCTCCTACACTCAAGCCCCACTGGCCTTCAAAGCCAAATGCTCTGGGGGCTCCTCCTCCCAATGCCAGACCCCTAGGCTGGGGAGACTGTCGCGGGGCTTAGAGCTCTCACTCCTGTGGGAGAACCTCTGCGATATAATTATTCTCCAGTTTGTGGGTTGCCCACCTGGGTGGTAGGGGGTTTGATTATATCACAGGTATACCCCTCCTACCATCTGGTTGTTTCTTCTTTATGTCTTTGGATATAGAATATCTTTTTTTTAGTAGATTCCAGTCTTTTTTTTTTTTTTCAAACGCCAGTAGAAGGCTGAATTTTTTTTTTATTATTATTGAGTGCAGTGATTTTTATGAGGTAGGCGCTATTGTCCCTGGTTTACAGCTGAGGAGACTATTACTTTTTTTTTTTTTAAGAAGATGTTGGGGGTAGGAGTTTATTAATTTATTTATTTTAATTTTATTTTTTTGCTGTGTTGGGTCTTCATTTCTGTGCAAGGGCTTTCTCTAGTTGTGGCCAAGTGGGGGCCACTCTTCATCGCGGTGCACGGGCCTCTCACTATCGCGGCCTCTCCCATTGTGGAGCACAGGCTCCTGACGTGCAGGCTCAGTAGTTGTGGCTCACGGGCCTAGTTGCTCCGTGGC
Organism: Mesoplodon densirostris; assembly: GCF_025265405.1. Classification (NCBI taxonomy): domain Eukaryota; kingdom Metazoa; phylum Chordata; class Mammalia; order Artiodactyla; family Ziphiidae; genus Mesoplodon; species Mesoplodon densirostris. Next base: position 59,847,774 of record NC_082665.1, read on the forward strand.
ATGTGGGATCCTCCCAGACCAGGGCTCGAACCCGTGTCCCCTGCATTAGCAGGCAGACTCTCTGTTAACCACTGCGCCACCAGGGAAGCCCCTCCAGTCTTTTTTTTAATCAGTGGTTTTTCAGCAGTTAGTTGTGATTGTGGTGTTCTCTGGTGTGTATATCTGTCGGTGGTCTGCAGCACTTTGCTCTGTGGTGTTCATAAAGTGGCTACGTATATGATATATATAAGGAAAGCTGGCTTCTACAGTGTAAAGGGTTATTGTACTCTCTCTAAGCTCTCCTAAAACTATGGCTGCAATACAGACCCTGAGGTAGTGAGGGCTGTGGGGAGCAAAGAGTGAGAGAAGATTATGGTTTAAAAGTTCCTAGGAAACTAATTTACATGATCCGTATTTACTCTCTTATAACCCATATAAAATGAAACCTGGTTATTATTCTTGCTGTGAAACCAGGTGCAGCCAACACAGTTAAACCACATCACCCTGCCTCAGAAACTTTCAAAAATTTACTAGATCTTTGTTGTAATTTTCTTAAAACTTGTAAAAATCCTCTTTAGGCAGCTTTTCTTCTCCCCAACTTTCATATCGCCAAGGGCACCTTTCCTCAAATTTTCATGAATAAACTCCTCCATCTAGTTATATGCTGATAGATTAAAGAACAGGTTGAAGCTACAAAGAGGATCCATATACATTACCTCACTGTTTAGCTTGATAAACATTTATTGAGCACCTGCTATGTACCAGTAACTGTTCTAAACGCTGTGGGTACAAAAATAAATACAACACAATCCCTGCCTATTGAAATGAAAATAGCAGAGCAGGCAACATAATTGTCTCTGAGTGTAGATTCTTTCTGCACTCAGAGATTAAAGGAGGCTGTATAGCTGGTAGTGATAACATCTGAACTAAACCCAGGACTATCTAAATTTTGGATCATAACTCTCTAGTTTTCTATCCAAGCGTTTGTTTTTCACAGATTGAAAAAAAATGTGAACTATTTGGAAAACAAAAACAAAACAATGTGACAACAACAAAATCCTTTTAGTTATACCCAATTAGAATTCTTAAAAATAAGTTAATTAAAAATAATAGTTACAGCCAACTGGAATTTGACATATCTTTCTATATGGCATTTTACTCAGTTGAGCCTTTATTCAGTAGAACTTTCTGAAAAGATGAAAGTGTTCTGTGCTGTTCAATACAGTAATCAGTAGCCACAGGTAACCAGTGAGCCCTTAAAATATGATTAGTGCAACTGAAGAACTGAATTATTTAATTTATCTTATTTTAATGAATTTAAATTTAAATAGCTACCTGAGGCTCTATCATGTGCAGATCATGGCAACATTGGGATGACATGGGAATTTTACATCTTTTACTAGAGGAGACTTTTTCTCTTAACAGATAGAAAAGATATTTAACCTGCTTTCATATTCTGTGGCTTGGAGGTAAAAGTGCAGTAGAAAGAGAAACAGACAAAGATGCTGACAGGCAGAAGCACAAAAGGATGCAGCCTTTCACAAAACAAAATAAATGAATGAAAATGGTCATGGCCAACCCACATGCTCATCACTGGTAGGAAAACGATCCTCTCTCCACAGAAAGAGACAATTACACTTGCACCAGTGGGGAAAATAAGCTTGTGCTTACAGAAATCTGTTTCTAAATGAAACAGCTTGGCTATTTTTATCTATTCAAACCTAGACATATTACTGAATATTAATAAACTCTGTGGTGTAAAATTAACTGGCTGAATGTGGGAGGGAGAGAATTTTCTCTTTTTCTCTAAATAAGAGACAAGCACAAATGAAACCATAACTCTTTGGCTTGTGCATACCAAGTAAAGATTTCAGTCCTTAAAGATTCAGGTGTCTGCACAACAGGTGGCAAAATGTTCTTTTTCTATCATTAATTCCCATAATCGTCTGACTTGCACATGGTAGTATCTATGGATTTTTCTAATAAAAATAACAACTTATTCATTTTGCATTTCCACAGTATAAAATATCCAAGCTGCTCAGTGTGATAAAGTTCTACCATTAGCTGTGCTCCTACACTGAGGCTGCCTAGGAGATTTGGTGAGCAAGGTCCAGATAACTTAATAAAAAAGAGAAATTTATAATGGAATCACTGACACTAATTTTAATTCCAATAGCCCACATAGATGCCATCAAGCAGAGGGCATATAGAGGCCAAGACTCACGAAATTCTCACAATGCCATAATTTTCTCCCTTAATTATAAGGAATTACTCTAGAGATACAAGACACAATATATAGTAATACAAAGGTAACAGGATATGAATTTTTAATTTGGAAATTATTCCATGTTTTAATATGGAAATGTCACTACCTGTTTTCTGTTTTTCTTTGCTTCTGTGCATTGGAAGGAGTGATTCAACCCATTCTAGGATAGAGGGAACTTTCTCTGCCCTCCTTTTATTTCCATCACTCTCCACCCCTAGGAAGAAAAGCAAACATTTCTCCTTCCCCCCCCCCCCAGGAAGTGTCTAATGACTAAGCCCTCCTATGCTGTAAAGAGAAACTAGTGTTTAGTTGCTAGTAGTTTGAGCTCTGGATTTCATAGCTATTGAAGATTATTGCGTGAAAGAAAAGTAAATAGTATAGGACTTTGAGCTTGATAAAGGGTCTAGGGCTGTAGCTCTGGAAAGTACTAAAATTTGGGAGCAGAAGGAAAGAGAAAAGGGAGTCACTGGATGGGGAGAATTGTCTGGGAAAAGGATGGACTGGAAAGGGTGGGGAAAAGGGGCACTGACCTTAAACTACAGGATGAGTAATTGGAAAAAAGTACTGAATATGAGAGGTATCATAGTCCTGTCCACCTACTACCCAGTATTCACATAAATGAGAATCATCCCAAAATCGGTATCTAGGACCTCAGGGGGAATTTTTCTCCATCTGTACCAACACCTCACTAAATTGACTTCCCTGTGGAAACAACAACCATCCTTGCCACAGAACTTTCTTTGTTATTTGAAGTGACAATGTATGGACTATCTTGCCACTATATCTATCCCAGGACATCTTAAGCCCAAGGGACTCCCTGGGTTCTTCTATGAGTCATGGGATGGAACTTCTCTAACTTGGAAGGGCTGAATTGTATAAACTTACATCTCAAGCTAATTTTTAAGTGGAAAGCTCTGTGATGTAAGGATAGTGGTTCACTGATTGCCCCTCTAGTATCCATTCCCTCTCCCATCTTCTCCAAAAAGATTCCAAATATTTATTAGGTGTCCACTATCCCTTTTCTTTTCAGTCTATATTACTTAGGGGAAGCTGACCCTATCTCCACTTCAGGGATGCGTTCTTATTGATTGACATGGAAAGGACTTTTATTTCATGATTGGAAGAGATGCTACCACTCTCTCCTGCTGGACATGAATAAAGAAGCGTATCACCTTGATTCCTAATGAAAGCCATTTTATAAACAAAAGAGAAACCAATCTTAGGTTGATACAATAGCTTTGACACAGAGAGAGATGGAAAATATTTTCATGTTTGAAGACATTGTTGAACCATTAAATCAGCCATTCCTGAAACACATCTTACCTATGGATTTATTCATTTCCTTATCACTTAAATCAATTTACTTGGAGTTGTCTATTATTTGCAGCTGAAAACTGGCTTAAAACCTTATTAGAAGAATTCAGGAAGTTGATGAGGAAGCTTCTTTATTAAAATAAAACCCAGAATGTTCAATGATTAGACAGAAAGGAAAATCATTTCGTGTAAAAGAGATGGGTAGCTAACTGATACATTCCCAAGGATCTCAGTCTTCTGCATGGAGTTCTCTGAAGTAAGACACTGTAGCCACCACCACACTTTGCCCTAGAGATATGTAAATTCCCTCTTAAGGCCAGATGTAGACACAGTCAAGCTGAAACTTTAAAGAAGACTTTGTTACATGCCAAGGGAGAACAATAGGGACACGAGCAAAGAATATACCAATAAATAAAGTTTATCTGACTTTTAAAATATATAACCACACCATAGCTAGATGGTGCCTGGGTTTGCAGACCTTATCCTGTTTCTTGTCCTAATATCTCAGCTGATCTAGATTCACATGTGATCCCACTCAAGTTTCTAACTTCTTCCCTATGGGTCTCAGCGTGGATGGCACCACTGTAGATTCTGCCCACCTGGAGTTCCTTCTTAGGCTTTCGATAAACTTCAGCATAAGAGTTCTATTCAAGTTCTATTCAGGAAAGCCCATCTCTGGATGTGTTTCTCAAATTCTGACCCAAGAACCCTCCACATTAGAATCAACAAGGGTGGCTACATAAAACACAGCTTCCTGGACCTTGCTCTAAGGGATTATGATACAGTAAGTGTGTGGCACCCAGGAATCTGCATTTAAACCAATTTCCCAAGTGATTGTGATCAAGATAAAAATGGAAAGCACTGTTCTAGGAATACCTTTAACTTTTCTAAAATTAGCAGTAGGGGTAGCCTATCAATTATACCATCATGAAACAAACATCATATAAATGCAATTCCTCACAAATGCATATTTAGTGGTTATTTTGAACTTTTAAATCTAGCTTTTAACTACAATTCTAGAAGCCATTTTCCATATCCCTTTTTTCCTTAACCAATCCAAACATAAACTTTTACCCAGAAGGATAGGTACAATACTACAGAATATTTGTTTTATTCCTGCTTTTAAAGAATTCTAGCTGAAGTTCAAATATACATTTCCTTATAAAAAGAGAATGTCACAAGAAGAAACAAATGAAAACGTACACTGTCAGTGAAAAATAATTTTGTTTTTTCAATAAACTCTAAAAATTGCTAAACACATGCAGGATGCTGACACATTCAAACTCAAAGATGACTAAAAATAAAAAGGAGTATTTCAAGAAGTAACCCATGCACATGCCGAGTCACTCCTACCCATAACAGAATAAGAAAGTCCCTCCTGTTCCAAAATATCTTCCCCACCCATTTAGTCACCCATTCAGCCACCCACTGCCTTCCATTTCTACATCACATTTCTCTATTTAGTTTAGGGCTGCTGTAACTTCAAATCATTATGTGGAAAGAGTAGCATATAAACCAATTGTAAACTCTTCTACTAGAATGTATGTAACAATACTTAGAATAACTGATGTAATGACACCCAGGTCAGGTAAATTTCAGTGGGTAGGAGGTTGTCTTAAGTTGGATTCTATTTATTTGAGGTCATATCAAATGAGTCACAAGTAGGACAATGAGGAAGTGAAACAGGGAAAAGAAAAAAGCAATAGAGGGTGTGATAATGAGCAATTTACTACTGTGGCAACTGGGGCTTATCCCATAGGAGACCTCAGAGTTTTCTCAAACAAGGTGTAAGGAGCTGGAGTATTTTTTCACCAACTCCACCATTGTTTGAGGGATGTTCCAGGGCATTATCTCCCCCGAGCACTTCCAGTGTTCCACTTGTATGGACTGAGTGACTTGAGTCTCAGGGGCTTGAAAGAGAAATCCATCAGTATGTAAGAAACTGATGAGTGCTTAGGGGATATGGGTTGGGTTCCAACAGTGTCTGCTGCAGTCTACCCTTTGCACCACTTAGATCCCCTTGGGCCCTATGTTAAATTGACTCAGTCCCATCATTGATTCCTCAAGGAGGTGATTCATTAAAACTTAAAGAGATAAAAGGAAAAAAAGACATTAGTAAGGTTGATGGGGCAAGATACAGTCTCCATTGGTGCAGTTGGTCCCAAATTCATAATTGGTAATCATCATCTCCATCCTCTACTACGTGTTAAACAGTTTGGCTTGTCTTGGTTGCTTGGTGTGATAACCTAGACCTTCATCCCTGAGGGGTCTAAGCCCTTGATTACCATGCTCTTGTTAGACTGAGACTGCTTAAAATGCCTGTTTATGATTATTATCATATATGAAATCAGTAAAGAGTGACCCAGTGGATTTCCTGGGTTCCAGATATTTTCTTTCCTGTTGGTATTAAATGTTAGCAATCCTATCTCCTATCTCCTGATGGTAATCAGGGCCAGTTACCCCTCCCACTATAGAACTCTTCTTTGTCTGTTAGTCAGCATGAGAAGTCCAAAATGACTATGTGGGAATCATAACATTAGGATAGGGAATCTCAAAGAGAGGACTGAAGAGTCCTGGAAGTTCCCAAGACTATTTCAGGGGACTCATAAAGTTGACTATTTCCAACTACATATCTGTAAGACACCAGATTTTCTTCATACGCTTCAACCAAAATATCATCTCACAATAGATTGAATGCTGAAGCAGGTGTGAGAATCCACCTATCTTCTATTACATCAAAGATTGCAATGATGTAAAACAAGGCCATTTTCCCCTTAAATTTTTTTCTTTGGAAAATATTTGTTCTTCATTAAAATGTGTCATTTACTTTAACATGTAATGGGTTTGCAATTGTTATTTTTTAATAAATTAATAAATAAATACTATTAAAATTCTTTAGTTTAATGGGCAGAGAACCTAAATAGACATTTTTCCAAAGAAGACATACAGGTGACCAACAGACACATGAAAAGATGCTCAACATCACTAAGTATCAAGGAAATGCAAATCAAAACTATGATGAGATATTATGTTATACCTGTTAGACAACAAATAGCAAGTGTTGGTGAGGATATGGGGAAAAGGGAACCTTAGGTACTGTTGGTGGGAATGTAAATTGGCCCCGCAAAGGAGATCATCTTGCTGGTCAACAGCAGCACCACAGTTACCTAGCAAAGTGCTCTAGCATAGCAACTGTGGACAAGGAATGTTGCCTGCCATCCCAGTTCTACAAGGATCAAGCCATTAGCCACTGCAGCTGCCATTGACAGTGCACCTTGAGGAGAATTCAGGATGGAGAAAAACAGGAAGCATGCTGTGCTTTGGATACTGGCCCTAGATAGTTAATATGCATATCTAAGGAATAATTTCAGTGAGCCCAGACTCTTGGATCGTCCTATACATAGAAAGCACTAAAATCATTAACTTGAGATGTTTGTTCTTTGTGATTAGCAGTAATCTTTTGATGTTCAACTACATGTTTTGTTGTTTTTTCCAGCCCAAAACTCTTGTATATCCTGGTTCCTCCCTTACCTCTTCAGAGCAGTTTCTCAGAGCTCTCTGAGAGGCTGTCTCCCGGGCTATAGTCCTCAGTAAGATTCCTGAATAAAACTTAACTTGCAAGGGGGCTCAAGATAGCAGAGTAGGAGTACTGAAGCTCATCCCCCCCACCACAAGCACATCAAAAATATATCTACATGTGGAATAGTTCTCATGGAAAACTAACTGGAAACTGGCACAAGAAATCCTATACAACCAAAGCTGCAAGAATGATCTCCACGTAACCGGGTAGGACAGGAAAAAAAAAGACATTGGATTGGGAGCTATGACCCTGTGAGGGATCAGTAAGGAAGAGGAGGTCCACATGGGGGCACCCTCACCCTGGGAAATGATCAGGTTGACCCACAATCTGGGCACCCCAGTTCTGGGGTCCTGAGTGGATGAGACAAGCCCCCTTGCCTGCTGTGGAATCTGCAGAGACAGATAGAAGGGCTGGAGAAGCCTAGACTCTACTCATGAGGAGTGCACACATGCTGGCTTGCCAACAATCAGGGTGGAGAGAGCTTTGCACTGGCAACTTTTGCCTTGCCACACCTCCCAATCTGAAGGGGCACACACCCTGGCCTCGCTTGCTTGCTCCACACCACAGCCTGGCATGAGATCTGGGCAAAGATTTGGTCTAGCTATGCAAAGACAGACCAGAGCACCTGGGGTGTGGTCTGGGCAGAACCACAGAGGCCACTGTCAGTGCACGCATGGCACAGTGGGTCTAAAGAATGTGCAGTAGCTAGGTGCTGGCTGAATCTCTGGCAGATAATCCGTGGGAGAGGACTCAATATAGCTACAGAGACAGCCCAGAGGGCCTGTGGTGTGAACCAGGTGGAGCTGTGAAGTCCATTGTTAGAACCCCCACAGGGCAGCACCACAAGAGGGTGCAGCAGCTAAGTGCTGAATCTCAGGCAGACAGGCCCTGGGCAGGAGTACACACCAGTTTGTTTCCCAGCAAGAAGACCCTGGCCCTGCCCACTCCATACTGCAGCTTAACACTGGATCTGGAGCAGACAGGTCCTGGGAGAGGTCTGACAAAGAGGCAACCCAGATCTCAGGCAGTAGCACAGCTACCTCAATTCCTGCAGCCACAATGCCCTGACCCACAACCCCAGCCTACTCCACACCACAGACTTGCCCTAGATCTGGGACAAACACAACAGAGAAAAGGACATGACCTTGGGCTGCTTCTGAGGAGAACCGCAGTGCCTGCACAGGCAGTGCATAGATCCCCATGCACCTCACTTGCTTCAGCAATCACCTCCTTTTGGGCAGGGATTTCAATCAAGGGCAATGGAACCTGATTAAACATTACTCTCAGGCTTCTACTCCAACAACTGGGGAGCAGACCCCACCCCTGACAGTGCAGCTACAGCCACAAAGCAGAGGGTAAGCCCACCTCACATCCTTCATAGGTTTTAAATGCTCCAACAAAACCCACACCCCCTAGCAAGGGGATAACTGCCAGCACACTCTGCTCGACATCCATAATGAAACCAACTCTCACACCAAAAATACTGGACACACACAGTTTACACAGGGATGCTCCCATGTAAAATACCCCTTGAAGACCACAGTAGTTAACTGTTTCTTCTAAATTCATAGACAGAGAAAGTGAAGCAAAATGAAAAGGCAGAGAAACTATTCCCAATTAAAAGAACAAGAGATAGGGAGGGTGGGAGGGAGACGCAAAAGGGAGGGGATATGGGAACATATGTATATGTATAACTGATTAAATTTGTAAAATAAAAAAAAAAAATACTTCCCATAAAGAACACTCCAGGCCCAAGTGGCTTTCCTGATGAATTCTTCTACATATATTAGAGAGTAATATCACAGAATATCACACAATAACAATGTCACAAACTCTTCCATTGAACAGAAAAAAATGAACAATTTTTAATTATCTTATGAGACCAGCATAACTGTAATTCAAGAATTTAGAAAAGATATCTTAATAAAGGCAAATTACTGACCACTTTATCTCATAAAAGCCTTTAATTTTACCAACAGAATCTAGCAGGTTTTTTAAAAAAAAAAGAACAAGAGAAATCCCCTAAAAGAACAATTATTGAAATAGACCTCACCAGTCTACTAAACCCTGAGTTCAAAAAGGTAATAAAAATGCTAAAGGAATTAAGAAAGATTACTGACAGAAATGGAGATCACAGTAACAAGGAACTAAAAACTATAAAAAAGAACCAACCAAAGCTAGACAATTCAACTGCTGAGAGAAAAACCAAACTAGAAGCAATGAATAACAGACTAAATGACACAGAAAAATGAATAAGTGATCTGGAAGATAGAATAATGGAAATCACTCAATCAAAAGAGCAGACAGAAAGAAAAAAAATGAAAACAACATATGAGATCTATGGGATAATATAAAGCATGCCTACCTATGCATAATAGGGACTCCAGAGGAGAAGAGAGAGAGAGAAGGGAATCAAAAACGTATTTGAAGAAATTATGGCTGGGGGCTTCCCTGGTGGCACAGTGGTTAAGAATCCGCCTGACAATGCAGGGGACATAGCTTTCAGCCCTGGCCCTGGAAGATCCCACATGCTACAGAGCAACTAAGCCCATGCACCACAACTACTGAGCCTGCATGCCACAACTACTGAAGTCTGCACACCTACAGCCCGTGCTCTGCCACAAGAGAAGCCACTGCAATGAGAAGTCTGCACACCACAGCAAAGAGTAGCCCCCGCTCACAGCAACTAGAGAAAGCCCATACACAGCAACAAAGACCCAATGCATCCATAAATCAATCAATCAATCAATCAATCACAGAGGGCCCCAAAGATAAGTACAAGTAGACCCACACCAAGATTTATCATAATTGAAATGGCAAAAGTTAATGATAAAGAGGGGATTCTAAGGGCAGCAAGAGAAAAACAGTCAGTTACAAGGGAACCAAAATAAGGCTATCAGCTGATTTCTCTGCAGAAACTTTGCAGGCCAGAAGGGAGTAGCATGATGTATTTAAAGTTCTGAAAGTGAAAAACCTGTTACATAGAATACCCAGCAAGACTGTATCATTTATAATAGAAGGAGAGATGAAGAATTTCTCAGATAAGCAAAAACTAAAATAATTCAGCATACTAAACCTACCCTAAAAGAAATATAGGATCTTCTCTAAATAGAAAAAAAGCAAGAATCTATAGGAAAGGGAAAATCACAATAGGAAAGGCAAACATACAGTAAGGATTGAAGATGACCGAAATAAGCCAGTACTTAGATTAAAAAACAAAAAAATTTAAAGCAATCATATACAATTAACAGTAAAAGGATAAGCATGAAGATGTAAAGTAGGACATCAAAATCACAAAATGTGGGGGAGAGGAGTATAAAAATATAGATCCTTTAGAATGTGTTTGAACTTGAAAGACTATCAGTTTAAAGCAAGGAGATATAGTTATGAGTCAACATACATGAACTGCCAGGTAACCACAAATCAAAAACATACAGCAGCCACAAAAAACAAAACCAAAAAGAAAGGAACTACAAAAGAAAATCATCAAACCACAAAAAGAAAAACAATGAAGCAGAAAAGAACAAGGAAGAACTATAAAAACAATTTGGAAAGCAAGGATTAAAATGGAAATAAGTACCTACCTATTGAAAATCACTCTAAGTGTCGGTCAGTGGACTAACCGACAGTGCTCCATTCAAAAGACATAGAATGGCAGATTGGATTTAAAAAAGCAAGAACCTGCAATATGCTACCTAAAAGAGACTCAGTTCAAGGTGAAAGACACAGACTGAAAGTGAGGGGATGGGAAAAGATATTTCATGCAAAAGACAATGTAAAGAAAGTGGGGGGAGCAATACTCATATCAGACAAAATAGACTTTAAAGCAAAGGCCATAAAGAAAGACAAGGCATTATATAGTGACAAAGGGATCAATAGAAGAAGAGGATATTACACTCATTAACATATATGCACGCAATATAGAAGCACCTAAATATATAAAACAAATACTAACAGACATAAGGGGAGAAATTGGCAATTATACAATAATAGTAGGATACCTTAACACCCCACTGACATCAATGGACAGATCATCCAGGCAGAAAATCAGTAAAGCAACAGAATTCCTAAATAACACAATAGACCAGTTGGATTTAATTGATATCTACAGGACACTACATAAAAAAAAAAAGAATACACATTCTTTTCAGTTACTCATGGAACATTCTCTAGGATAGACTACATACTAGGTTACAAAACAAGCCTCAATAAATTTAAGAGGATAGAAATTATTTCAAGCATCTTTTCTGACCAGAACAGTATGAAAATAGAAATCAACCACAGAAAGAAAAACAGGAATAGAACAAACACGTGGAGACTAAACAATATGCTACTTAAAAAAACAATAGATCAATGATGAAATCAAAGAAGAAATCAGAAAATACCCTGAGACAAATGAAAACACAACCTTACAAAACCTATGGGACGCAGCAAAAGCAGTTCTAAGAGGGAAGTTCAGAACAATACAGCCCTTCCTCAAGAAACAACTCAAATAAACAACCAAACCTACCACCTAAAAGAATTTTAAAAAGAACAAACAAAGCCCAAAATCAGCAGAAGAAAGGAAATAACAAGGATCAGAGAGGAAATAATAAAATAGCAAAACACAATGGTAAACATCAACAAAACCAAGTTCTGGTTCTTTAAAAGATAAACAAAATCAACAAACCTCTAGCTAGGCTTACCAAGAAGAAAAGAGAGAGGACTCAAATAAAGTAAGAAATAAAAGAGGAGAAATAACAGCCGATACCACAGAAATACAAAAAAATCATAAGAGAATACTATGAACAGTTATATGCTAACAAATTGAACAACCTAGACAGAATGGACAAGTTTTAGAAACTATAGCCTTCCAAGACTGAGTCAAGGAGAAACAGATATACCCATGCACTGATGGTCAATTAATCTATGACAAAGGAGGCAAGAACATACAATGGAGAAAAGATAGTCTCTTCAACAATTGGTGTTGGGAATGCTGGACAGCTACATGTAAATCAATGAAATTAGAACACTCCCTCACACTATATACAAAAATAAACTCAAAATGGTTTAAAGACCTAAACATAAGACATGACACTATAAAACTCCTAGAAGAGAACATAGGCAAAACATTCTCTGACATAAATAATAGAAATATTTTCTTACATCAGCCTCCCAAGGCAAAAGAAATAAAAGCAAAAATAAACAAATGGGACATAAAGTTACAAGCTTTTGCACAGCAAAGGTAACCATCAACAAAACAAAAAGACAGCCTATGGAATGGGAAAAAAAACATTTGCAAATGATGCATCTGACAAGGGGTTAATATCCAAAATATACAAACAGCTCATGCAACTCAATTTCAAAAAAACAACCCAGTCAAAAAGTGGACAGAAGATCTAAATAGACATTTTTTCCAAAGACAGACAGGTGGCCAAATAGGTACATGAAAAGATACTCAACATTACTAATTGTTAGAGAAATGCAAGTGAAAACCACAATGAGATATTCCCTCATGCACGTCAGAATGGCTATCATTAAAAATTCTACAAATAATAAATGCTGGAGAGGGTGTGGAGAAAAGGGAGCCCTCCTCCTCTATTGGTGGGAATGTAAATTGGTGCAGCCACTATGGAAAAGAGTATGAAGTTTCCTTAAAAAACTATAAATAGAGCTACCATATGGTACAGCAATCCCATGCCTGGGTGTATATCCAGAAAAAGTGAAAATTCCTGTTTGAAAAGATACATGTACCATAATGTTTATAGCAGCACTATTTACAATAGCCTAGACATGGAAGCAACCTAAGGGCCTATCAACAGACTATTGGCTTAAGAAGATGTGATACATACACACAATGAAACATTACTCAACCCTATAAAAAATGAAATATTGCCACTTGCAGCAACATGGATGAACCTAGATAATATTATACTTAGTGAAGTAAGTCAGACAAAGACAAATACTATATTATATCACTGATTTGTGGAATCTAAAAAATAATACAAATGAATCTATATACAAAACAGAAATAGACTCACAGACATAGAAAACAAACTTCTGGTTACTTATGGAGGGAGGGAGGGACAACTTAGGGGTATGGGATTAACGAATACAAATTACTATAGTAAAATAGATAAGCAAGAAGGATTTACTGTATAGCTCAGGGAACTATATTCAGTATCTTATAATAACCTGTAATGGACTATAGTCTGAAAAAATACGGACTCCCCTGGCAGCTAAGACTCCTCGCTTCCACTGCAGGAGGAGCGGGTTCAATCCCTGGTCAGGGAACTAAGATCCCGCATGCCTTGTGGCATGGCCAAAAAATTTAAAAAAGAAAAAAAAAATATATATATATATATATAAATATATATATATATAAAATTGGGGTTTCCCTGGTGGCACAGTGGTTGAGAGTCCGCCTGCCGATGCAGGGGACACGGGTTCGTGCCCTGGTCTGGGAGGATCCCACATGCTGCGGAGCGGCTGGGCCCGTGAGCCATGGCCGCTGGGCCTGCGTGTCCGGAGCTTGTGCTCCATGGTGGGAGAGGCCACAGCAATGAGAGGCCCACTTACCGCAAAAAAAAAAAAAAATTGAATCACTTTGCTGTATACCAGAAACTAACACAATATTGTAAATCAACTATACTTCAATAAAAAAAAATTAACTTGCAACTGTTACATTGTGCATTTTTGCTCAGTCGATACAACAAGGGACTTTAGTTTTTGTGCGGGTAGCTGCACTTCAGCTCTTGGATGGTTAAGCCAGCTCTCCAGAGAACCAACTTGTAGAACGGTACACCTCAACAAAATAAGGACTTTATCCCTTTCATATCCCCCTTGCCTGAATCTGTTACCGAAGTCAGGTTTGGCTGCTCACTGCTAAAAACCCAGTACTCAAGAGACAAGTGTTGGTTGGAAAGGAAAGGTTATTTATTCAGGGGGTCAGAAACCTGGGAAGAAAGCAGATTCATGTCCAAAAACCAACTCTGAGGATTCTGCTTGACCATAAACGTTTTTAAAGGGAGAATCATTTGGGGAGAGGGTCGGAGTCTTCCATTGTGTGCAGACTATCTCCTAGTTGGCTGGTGGTGAGGTAACAGGGCAGGTGTTCCAGGAACCTTGTGCTCAGCCTGAAGTTACCATCCTCCACCTGGGTAGGGCCTTAGCTCCTGCAGAACTCAAAGATATTGTTATGTATATTCCTTAAGGAGAAACCAGGACCCTGCCCCATGGCTGTACCCTTGTTTCTTGACTGCTCATCCTATTTCTGCATTCACTCCCTTCCTTGATAAGCAACTGTTTGAATCTGCCCTTTGGAACTCAAGGGAGGTCAAGGAGGCTGAGTGAAGCCTATTTCCTACAAATAACAAATGAGAAACACAGAAAGGATTTGTATCCAGGAGGGCCCTACAGGGTCCTACTCGGTTTCGGAACAATAGAGTGATTAATCTCTTACTAATTTGGTGTATGTCATTTTTTTACTGACTGATTAAGATACATTATCCTGTATGCTATTGGCTTGTGAAATTATTATAACTCCCACAGCAAACCTGTGTTAAATAAAATATTGGCAAAGACAACCTCAGTTTCTGAGGGAAACACCTTGACAAATGGAGGTTTCCCTTATAAATGTAAGGGAAACTCACCATTTAGGAAAGGGTAACTTCTCAGTTTTCAGAGCTTCATTTGTGTTGATGCCTAATGCAGATACACAGTGCACTGTAGTGGGCAGAGAGGAGGCCAAAGGGCAAAGAAAATTTTTTTGTTTAAATTTTCCTTGTCTTGCCATAAAATATGATTTTATTTCACAATGTCAATTAGGTCTAGTTGGTTTATACTGTTCTTACAATCCTCCATGTCTTTAGTGATTTTTCTTATCTTTTTTTGGTCTATGGACCTTAGCAATTACTGATAAAGGGGAGTTGAAATTTTCTACTGTGTGTTGAGTTTTCTGTTTCTTTTATTCTCTCAGTCTTGCTTCATGCCTTTTAAGGCTGTTATTAACTACATGCATATTTGTAATTGTTATATCTTTCTGATGAATTGTTCTTTTGATTATTATGAAATTTCCCTCTTTATTTCTGGTAATACACCTTGGCTTGAAGTCTATTTTATTATCTGACCCTCCAGCTTTCTCATGCTTATTGTTTGCATGGCTTACCTTTTTCCAGTGGTTTGTTTACTTTCACCCCATCTGTGTCTTCATATTTTAAGTGTACTCTTGTAGGAAACATGTACTATGTTCTTGCTTTTTAAAATCTACTCTGTCCATCTCTGCCTTTTAACTGGAACATTTAGACATTATCCAGTATCTCCCACTAGTAGCCCAGAGCTGTTCCCAGGGTCATTAACTCCCTGACATTCTTGGTCTGTCCCTCCTGATAGGCTGTGCATGGTCTTACAGTAAAAAGGTGTCCACATGCAGAGGAGGGATGAGTGTCAAAGTGATGAAGGGAGGGTCTTAACAATGTCCCGGAAGTAAAGAAAAAAAGAGAAGAGTATTTTATTTCTTTGAGGTGTGCAATGTTGTTAATTAGAGGAAATAAGTCGGGATATTAGAGAGGTGTGTGTTGATAGGTTGAGGACTGTGAGCCCTGTAGGAAGACAACAAAAAGAGGAAGAAAAAAAGGATATAGAAATCAGGCTTTAAAAAAAAAAAAAAAAAAAAAAAAAGCTAACATTTTCAAGTATTTACCATGACTTATGTCTCTACTTTCAGTGTGAAGCCACTCATTTGTGTTATTGGATTTAATATTTACAACAATACAATGTGTTAGATTGTATTATTTTACAAACGAGAGACTGAAACTGAGAAAAGTAACGTCTCACAGTGAATAAAGACAGAGCCAGGATTCTAACCCTAACTATCAGACGTTAGATCCTGGGCTGGGAGGGGCTATGTGGGATAGGCTTTGCCTGCTTCACAGACTTCTGTATGTTTACCAGGAATGCTCTGTGGAGCGTATCCTTCAGGAATCTAAATTCTGTTTACAGACTGTCCATAAACTGTGTGATCAAGGAAGTGGTATTCAGCCCACTTTCACAACTCCCTGGCACCCAGACAAGGACCAGAATAGGATTCTCATGGGGACTCAGAATCACCTTCTGTTGTGAGCCCTCGAGGGCAGGCTCCCATGCCTGCCTGGGTGCTCCTGTGCCCCACCCTTTAGGATGAGTAAGGGGGGCTCTGCAGCATCCCTATCACTTCATACAGCAGATGCTTGGGCACAAGCTGGCCGTGGAACAGTAAGAATGGCTCAATTCATAGGGCCCAAGAGAAAGTTCTAAACTTCCATGTGAAAGCCCAAGGCCCCAGGTGGCCTCTCTTGGGACTGATGTTCTTTTAGAGTGGACCATTTTTCTGGCTTCTAGTATTCTTGGTTACAATTTATATTGACTCAGCTGCAGGCACTCTAGCTGACACAGCTGTGTCGTCAGCTGAAGACTTATAAATGTAATGATATATAAGCATTGGTCTGGGTCTGTCTGAAAAATAATTGCCCCCCCTAAGAGCAAAATGCCCCCTCTGCAAAATTACATAGGAGCCACAAACCTACTGGTAGGAGACTATTACTAAACCTAGACATCTTCTACTGTTCAATGCTTTACTAGCCAGGCTTCAAATTGTGCCACTCAAGTTATTCTCTCTCACAAACACCCATCCTACTAACTCATGCCCCTCCACCCTGCTTCATACACTTCTGTGAGGTATGAAGGTGCTTTTGTTGTACCCCATGTATGGGGTACAGCAAGAGCACCTCCATTTTGTAACAAGGTAATTGAAGTCCAAACAGAAAGAGTAACTGGACCAAGGTGAAGCTGGACCAGAACTCAGAAGCAGGAAGTCCTTGTTGGGTGAACTTTGCAGTAGAGTATGGCACCAGGGGTGAGACACTGTGGCCAGTACATGTTTGGCTTCTCTCCTTATCCATACTGTAGGATGAGGACAGTCGGCTCAGCAGGAATGTACAACCTTTGAAAAGTAAATACTCTGCTTTCTACGGACTTTCTGGAGATCCTGTGTTTGATTCCTGTGGCTTCCATAAATAATTACCACAAACTTAGTGGCTGCAAGCAACAGACATTCATTCTCTCACAGTTCTGGAGGGAAAGTCTGAAATCAAAATGTTAGCATTGATTCCTTCTGGAAGCTCTGAGGGAGAGTCAGTTCCAGGTCTCTCTTCTGGCTTCTGGTGGTCACCAGCAATTACTGGTGTTCTTGACTTATAGATGCATCACTCCAACTTCTGCCTCTGTCTTCACATCACCTTCTCCACTGTGAGTGTCTATCCTCTGTGGTTCTCATAGGACACTTGTTATTGGATTTGGAGCCCACCTAGATAATCTAGGATGATATCATCTCAAAACCCTTAACATAATTATGTCGGCAAAGATGCTTTTTCCAAATAAAGTCATATTCACATGTTCCAGGGATTAATACATGGATATATCTTTTTTGGGGGGGGGGGGGTGAGTGGGCACGTTCCACCCCACTACAGGTCCCCTGTGTCCTATTCCTTTGGATTTATTTGAGTCATCTTGGTCTTGCTATATGCTGGAACTGAGCAGAAAACCAGAGTCCAAAATAAATTTAAGTAAGAAAATGCTTCTGGAGCTTCTACTATGTGAAACTAATTGAGTTAGGAGCTGGTAACATAAAAACAAATAACCTCCCACTGCCCACCTAACTGTAATATACTAACAGGTATATGAGTAACTGATCCAGGACATTAGCGAGGTACAAGTACAGTAGCAGACATTATGCCATTATCTCCTTGGAGATGTACTTAGCATATGTGAGTACTTTTAACAGCAACATAAAGTCTCTCCTAAAATCTCACTCACAGTTAAAGGAAATGCCATCATTTCCTTTGCCTTTGGTGTGGACTCACAGAGAGATGACATTACAGGAAGTGAGTAAAGACATGTCAAACTTGGGACCCTTTGAAAAGATTTTGTGTGGTTGGTATCAGAACTTTGGCCAATTTCATCTCTGTTTGATTCCTGCGGCCAGACACTCTTACGGGAATGTGGAGCTCAGTAAAACCATTCACTGTATCAAGTAATCAACATTCTAAATAATTCCCAAAAGCATTATTTTTGAAGAATTTTGAAGAATCCAAAGGTGGGACTCAATAAATGAGCTCTATAGGAAAATTAGTACTTCCAGTCTTTCTTCTCATGAAGCTAACTAAGCAGCCCATAAAAATAAGGACCAATTCCTGTAGAGCTCTACATTCTCTTCTAATTAAAAGACTGACCCGTTTTGCTAACATTTTCTGTGTGGATTTCAGGACTGAACCACTAAGCGAAGACCCTAAACCACTGGAATTTACAAGAATCAAGATCACTGAATAAATTGTGTCTAAAAATATAGAAGTGCTAAATGCTTTTAACTCCACTCCATATTTCATTCTGTTACCTCAGATATGGAATTTGGTGTATTTTTCTTCCTATTATTCTGAACCTTCAGCTCAGCAAGCCTGTGCAGTTTTATAAGCTGATGCTGTTCAATGTTTTCTTAATGTAACAACTTCTGAAAGATAGTGTTTGTGTGAACAGAAAAGAAGAAATAACAATTTATACCTTTATGGATGCATACACCTCAGTTTTGCAAGAAGCATTAGAAAAGGTCTAAACTCCTATAATTCTGGAAGAGTAAAGCTTAAAAGCAAGATTTGAGCAAAGAGGTGTGTTCTACCACCATTCTGCTGGCGTGGGCCACAACTGAGATCAGAGCCCAGGACTTCTTGGTTTGAGCTTCCCAACAGGAGAAAGGGGAGGGGGGGAGAGAGAGAGAATATGGATGAATGAATGAATATGAATGAGAGAACCTTTTGAATTAAGTACGTGTCTGACCTGATTCAAGGCCCAACTTGCCAAAGCAGCCAGCCAGGGCCTGGTGTTTCAGAGAGAGGAATCAGGATGAATGCGCCCACAAGAAAGATCTTGATTCAGATTCCAACTTAAAATTCCATTTCCAGACATAGGAGGGGGATGGCCTGCTGGTTGATTCTTCCTGCTATTGTCATGACCAGAACTCTTCTGGTCCTCATACATGCTTAATTGGTTGGTTGCATTTGGTTTAAGGACACAAATTCACTCCATGATTATACCCTTAGAATGGTTGTCTGTGGGAACTCCAGTCTGGCGTTACACTGGATGGGAAGCTGCCTTGTAGTTTTTACTCCTTCTTGCCCCCAAAGAAAGTCTCATTATGCCCTTCCCATTCTCCCTTATAATTCTTCTTTGGCCCTCTCTCATATATGCAGAAGGCTTCCAAATTGTCAACTGGAGATTTCTTTACTTAGGATTGTTTATCCCCAAGCAAAGTCACAAGAATATGGGAGACTTACCTAGACCCTGACCACTTTTCCCTTGTAGGGTGCATTCCAGACACCCTCACAGCAGCATTTCTCATGCATGTGGCACTCAGTTTTATTTGCTTAATAACATTTGGCAATAGGTGTTTTCAGATGCTTAGTTTTCTTGCAACACTTTCCAGATGCTTTGTGCCCTCAGATTTGGTTATTCAGCCCGCAAAATATCTGCTCCTTAGACCTATCTGGGATCTTTGCTTTTAGTTTCTTTTATCTGTGGGGAAATCAATAAGTCTTGGGCCACAAGGAATGATTTCCTTTGCTCAGCCCTTCATGATGCCAAAATTATCCAGCAAAAGATTGGAATAGGCTATCAATATCTCTCTCCCTATTGTATCTTGAGGACCGAACTAGCACATACAGAATAAAAAATTTTTTGAAAGCAAGCTATAAGTACAAACAAGGAGAAGTACTTGAAGGAGAAGTAGGGAGGGGTGGAAGGTGGTGGTTTCATTTGAACAAATTATCATGCTTATATGTACTAGTTTGGTGAAGGCACATTTGCTTCCTTTTCCTCCTGTGTATTCACATTAGTGAGTTTGTCTCAGAGGGCCAGTGTTATAGAGTCCAGGAAATGTCTTCTTGTATGACTTTTGGATCCAAGTAGCACGAAGTCATGACCGCTCACTTCACATGGGAAGATGATAGCAATGAGATCGTAGCCCAGAACTGAGACCAGTTAAAAATAAAATTGTGAAGAAGGTAAGTTTTGAGGTCAAGCCCAACTTCTCTGTTTCTGTAGCCCTCTTCCTGAAATTTCTTGGATCTGCTTTATTATAGCAACCTTTTATTACAAAGAGGAAAGCTGCCCTATGCATATATACCAAAACTCTTCAATCACTGGTACTTTGAACACTCTTCACCCTCAGTAATAAGACCCTTTCACTCTTGTTACTTTCTTCCACTGGGGAATTTATGTCAATCCCCCCCACACCCACCAAAAAAAAAAAAAAGCTAGAAAATTCAGCTGTGTTTTGCCTAATGGGGAGAAGAAAGAAAATGGAATTGAGCTTAAAAAGATAGTTGCAATACAACCAAATGAAGGTGGCTACTAGAGTAGGGAACTTCTCAAACACAGAGTGCATTCCAACCTGAAAAAATATTTAGAGATAGAATAAATCAGCACTGGCAAAATTGTTTGAGATAGTTGGAATGTTGTTTCCTTCTGAGACTGGAAATAAATCCCTGGTGGGTACTTTTTTTTCAAAAATAGAGTATATGGGGGCTTCCCTGGTGGCACAGTGGTTGAGAGTCCGCCTGCCGATGCAGGGGACACGGGTTCATGCCCCGGTCCGGGAGGATCCCACATGCCACGGAGCGGCTGGGCCCATGAGCCATGGCCACTGAGCCTGTGCTTCTGGAGCCTGTGCTCTGCAACGGGAGAGGCCACAATGGTGAGAGGCTCACGTAACGCAAAAAAAAAAAAAAACAGAGTATATTTCATTCGCTTTTGTTTAAGAAAGCAATTCATGATCATTAGAAAATGTTTGGAAAATATGAAAAAAGGAAGAAAAAAACTCACAAAAACCATCCACCTGTAGTCCTACTGGACTGGAAGTAATTTTGGGAGTCATTGGGATTTTGTGAAAAGGACATGGCCTTTGGGATCAGAAATACCTGGGTTTAATTCCAGTTCTAAGTTGTGTGTCCTTGGGCAAATCCCTTCAGGTTGAGCAAATACTTAATAAATGGAAGTTGAACAACAACAAAAACTGATCATTTTTACGTATGAGTAACTAAGGAGGAGTACTCCCCTTTCCTTTTCATATATGGCACTGATTTAGGATCAGTGTTTAACTACCAATAATGTTCTTGTTTGGGCTTATTTTTCATTGGTATAACCTGAACTCCACATTCCTAGCTTTCTCATTTGACACTACCGTTACAGCCTTACTTTTAGCTATGGCCATGACTCCTCACTGTAGCTCTTGCCTTCCTTTTCCAGAAGCCCTTCTTTAACCTTTTTCAAGACACCTTCAGTCTCTACCTACTAGCCTCAGTCATGCCAATGATGTCTCTCCACCTAGAAAGAAGGTGGGCAACCATGAGCTTGAGCCTGCAAGCCCTTCTTCATTCTTGAAGTAAATGAAGGTTAAATTTTAAATGGCTATGATAAATCATATTGATGCTGTGTTTCAAGAACTGCTGTGGTATTTTGTCCACATGCTAAAGTAATCCAGAATTCAAATATTGGAAGAGCTATTGCATCTCATGTCCATTGCACCCTCTTATCTGACTTCTGTGTACTTTGGAAGAGCAGCCACTGCTCCTGCAAGTCTGTCTCACACCGTGTGCAGGGCAGAACCCAAGAGTCCTGGGGGCTTCCCTCCCAGGTGGGAGAAAACTGAGGGTCTATATAGAACCTCTCTCTTTTACCCAGGCTGCTGAGAGAGCCTTATGAAGCTCAGGGGTAAAGTTTAAAAATATCAAACAGTGGTGAAACCTTAATGCTTATCAAAAACCAAAGCAAAGCAAAATAAAAATCTACCTTATTTATCAATAACTTTCCTGGATTGAGACAGAGTAATACTTTATGAAAAGATATGGATTGTGAAAATTAGTTTGGTGGGTGGAGTTCAGCATTTTTAGGTGAAAGAATAGAATAAAATAGAAAATATCAAAGTACAAAATAGATGATGCAAGTAGATTTTTTAAATGTGTGTGTGTGTATGTCTTTGTAAGGCAAAATACTTTTTCCATGATCACAATCAAAAATGTTAAAGAAAAACCCTTGGAATAGGAACCTGGCTTGAGAATGGACTGATACTAGAGTCTTGAAAGAGGCAGGTTGGGAAGAGTAGGGTAGTGATGGAGAAAGGTGGGTGCTTGGGCAGGTACCAAAAATAGACTAGTCCTTCACAATTCACCAAACCCACACACCACACCATACCACACCCTGCATACACATTCTTCTATCCCTAACATCACTCTCCTAAATGCCTAAAAACTCCCCAGTTGCTGCCCCTGGCATAAATGCCATAGTCTCTACCCTTGGTCTGAAGGAGTCTTCTTGGGAAACAGCAGTCCAGGCCAATGTCCTCAAGAAGAAGATCAAGAACACCCAGAGACTTCTGCTTCTTTCCTGGACTGGTATAAACAGTTAATGAAGGGGTGATCAACCCAAGTATTCTTTACGTAGCATCCTATTTTAGAGTCTCTGCTTTGAAATATTTAGATGAATAACATCATACGTAGACAGATCCCCCAGTTTTAGGTTAGATAATAAGCAGTTATAATTCAAACTTGAGAAAACCTGAAGTTTAGTGTTCTTAGTCACCTATATCACTTGTACAAACACTGCTACAGTCTCTCCTAAGGCAGTGTCCATTTAAACCACATCCACTGCAGGGTTCTCTCTAAATTGTGCAAGGACTGCGCTCGTGTGGTTTCTTCACGCTGTGTTAGATCTCAGACAGTAACTTAGAAAGGCTGCAGCCCAGGCAGCTGAGCTAAAGCCAAAAGCATCTCTTCTAAGTTTCCTCATTTGGGTATGCTTGACATTTTCTCACCTTTCTTGCCAACGTGGAAACCTCACAGAGTGTGAGAATGAGGTTAAGAGTTTGGGGAGAGGGGAACTGAAAAGCACTCAGCTGTGGAGACAATATACCGCCATGGCGTCAGTGTGGGTAGGAAGCTGCAGCGGCTCCCAGGGTCTCCTCAGCTGCTCAGGCTGCCCAGGCCATTCCCAGCCCCTTCCTCTTCCTATGGGGCTAAGAGGCAGCTTCTTTCCTTTCTTTGAGCTTCTCTCCTGCCATTGCATCTCTGATTGCCTACCCTAGGACACTTTCCTGTGAGTTACCTGCACTAGGCAGCTAGCCAAGGCACCTCACCTGGGAAACTTCTTTCAGTGACCTTTGCTTCTTTTCATTGCCCTCTGGAAGTTTAGTTTCTGCAACTACTTACCTTAATTTTGGTCTACCCTGTAGCATATTTAATTGTTAGCACTCCAATCCCAGGGGCAAAAAGAGGGTTGCTAGATGCCCATATTGTTCTGTTTCTTGATCTAAGTGGTGATTTCACAGGTGTGTTTGCTTTGTGACAGTTCATTGAGCTGAACACTTAAGATTTTTGCATTTCCTGTGCGTATGTTATATTTCAATAAAAGGGTCTTAATATTCCTATCTTGTCCACTAGACTATATCCTGAGGACAGTATTCTCCTTATGTTCCCTAACTTACAGTAAAATGCTTGACACTTAAAGAGTTACCAGGAGGCCTTGATTTAAATTTTAGTGACCCTTTTTATGGAGGCAGCAAGATCCAGTAGAAAAACACTGGTATAGCAATATGGAGACTTTAATCTAATCCTGGGCCTATCATCATTTACCTAAACTAATTTAGGCAAGTTATTTGGCCTCTCTAGATGTCGGCTTGTACAACTATAAAATAGACCCCACTGCACCTGCCTTCCTGACCTTATAAGGATTCCTTCTAGGGATTAGATGAGGTCATGGTATAAAAGCATAAAAAAGTGGAAAGTGTTAGACAAATGTGAGGTTGGTTTTCTCAGGAGCCTCCTGCCTGCATCCATGTCTCCTGGTCTGGATTAGATTGTAGGCATCCAGGGATGAAGCTTTTGTACCTCTCTTTGTGCAGTAGCAATAGAAATGCTTTTATACGATGAAGGATCATTTTAAAAGAATGTCCACTCATCCCCCAGCCTGGATCCCCAAGTCACCTCAGAAAGCCTTCCCCAGTGCTCTCTCTGAGCTCTTGTTTGCAGTTTCCCATGAGGTTTGACTCATGAAGATCCCTTCTGCCTTCCCCCTGGGGCCACACCTGGACTCGCTCACCCTGCAGTACGCAAAGAGCTGTAGCCTGGCAGGAAGCAGCTGCAGTGGACCTAGTAAGTGGAAGGTGGTGGGGCAGGAGGAAGGAAAATGGGGTGTTAGAAGTGTGAAGATCCTGCAGAGAGAAGGGCCTGATCACCTCCACCGTGGGCTGAAGTAAAAAGGAGGTGCTCCCCTTAGACAGGAGCTATTGAACTTCTTGCTCAGAAGTTGACTGGTCAATCAAAAAACAATTCTAAGACTTTCTGTCCTAGATGGAAAAACGTGGGACCCCAACCAGAGCTACAAATCTAATCTGAGGGCTAGGAGTGGCAGTATGATGTGAAGGTTCATGGCACCAACTTTGGGTCAGGTATAGACCTCAGATTGAAATCTTGGCTCTGTAGCTTTCTAACTAGAGACCTTGACCTCCCTAAATCTCACTTTTTTCATCTGAAATGTGCTAGTAGGTACCTGATGAGTTTTTCACGTGATTAAATGAGAGAATGCATGAAAAGCACTTAGCACTGTGCCTGGCACATAGTAAGCTCTCAATAAATATTAGTAATTTTTTTTCCTATTAAATACAAAGGAGAGCCTTATGAATGTTTGAAATAAAAAATAAAGGTAGCCCAGGTGTGGGGTGTATGAGTGCCAAAAGGATGGGAAGGAAAAACAGGAAAAGACCACGAGCAAGCATTTGAATTCGAGTGTGAGGTTTGGGGAGTAAACAGGAGACAACGTGACTCAAGGGACAGAATTTATGACATTTAGAAGAATAATGCAAATGGTTTAGTGCATCAAATAGTCTGTTAGTTTGTTAATATGGAAAGTTCTTGTTAGTTTTTAGCTCCAGCACTGTGGTATGGGTTGAGAAAATTTACTAACTTTAAACTGGCTCTATCAGGTAGGCAAAGATATCTTAAACAGATTACAAAAATAACTCTTACAAGAAAAGATTGATTAAGCTTCATTAAATTTAAGAAATGTTCATTAAAATACACCATTAAGAGCATGAAAATTCAGGCCACGGACTAGGAAAAGATATCTGCAACCCATGTATCCAACAACGGATTTAAATTTGAAGTATTTAAAGATATCATACATGTCAATAAGAAAATGACAGTCAACCCAAATAAATAAAAGTTTAGGGGGAAGGGGAAAGTGGTAGTAGACTTGAACTAAACAAAGAAGATATACAGATGGCCAATAAGCATATGAAAAGGAGTTTACTCCTCTGGGAAATGCAAATTAAAACCACTCCTTACCTTCCAAAAGGGGGGAGAAAAGGTGTTGGCAAAGGAACATCTGGAATTCTCATGCATTGCTGTTGAGAGTGGAAATTCTTACAAACCCTTTGAAAGTGGGTTTAGAAGTATCTACTATAGCTATACACATGCATATCCTATATCTGCCAAATTCCACTCCTTAGTGCAAAAGAGTGCTCATAGCAGCATAGTTCACAATAGTCGCAAACTGAAAACAGTCCAAATATCCATTAATAGTGGAATGAATAAGCAAATTGTGATAAATTTATAGAAATGGAATATTATTCAGCAATGGTAATGAACAGACAACTGCTAACATAACAACATAGATGAACCTTGTAAACATAATGTTGAGTGAAAAAAGTCCAACACAAGAGTATAATTTCATTTACCTAAAGCTGAAATGGAAAAAACTATCTATGATGATCCGTGGCAAGACAGTGGTTATCTTTAGGGAAGAGAAGGTAACTGAGAGGGACCCTGGAGTGGGGGTGGAGGAAGCCCTGGAATCACTTTTCATGTTCTGTTTCTTGATTTTTATGGAGGTTACAAAAATTTCACTTTTAAAAGCTCGTCGATTTGACTATGAATTTTGTATTTTTCTGAATGTGTTATAGGTCAATAAAAAATGTTTACTTGTAAACTAAGCAGAACCTGCCCCCCACTCCTATGTAACCCCTTAAAGAGGAATGCATCACCGTCACTTGTGAGATGTGGCCCTGTGTGTGCAGGCAACTTTGCCAGATGACTTGGAAATCTGAAGCCTTTCTGGGAGGGGGCACATCATCCCCGTCTGGGCGTTGACAGGTTGACAGAAAGATCAGGTGGGCAATGAAGAGTTAATCAGGCACAACTCTGAGAAACTCTGAATTAATGAAACAACTTACACACCTTAAAAGAGAGTCAGGGCCATGTGTCTTGCTAGAAGGACTCAGGCAGCAGGGTATAGGAGATCCTGGTGAGGCAGGGACCGGGACCGTTGCTAGAAGAAAATTGAGCCATGGAGAGATTAAGTTACCTCAATCTAGTCACCTGCTGTGAAGTATCGAGATATGAATCCAGGATTTGAACTTCTGCAGCCTGGCTCCAGAGCTTGGAAATTTGGCCACCAACCTTTATAACCACTCAAAGGATGCATGAAATTTCAGGCAGGGCTGTCCAGTAGACATGCAATGGGAGCCACATATGAAAAAGTAAGAAGAAAGAGGTGCATTCATTTTAATGTTACATTTTATTTAGACAGATATATCCAAAATATTATCATTTTCACATGCAATGAATATAAAAATAATTATTGATGAGCGAGTTCACATTTTTTTTAACACCCGATTTTGAAATCCTGGGTATATTTTACACTCACAGTATATCTCCATTTCAGGTGCACAGGTGACTTGTGGCCAGCATTTTGGACAGCACAGGTCCGGAGAGCAGGAGAGGAACAGGAAGACTACCCAGGTGAGAGGAATGGCTTGTGAGAAGGCTCAGGGAGAGGAGTGCTCCGAGCATTTGGGGCATCTTTCCAGGAACTGCCAGAATTTGAGCATCCCAATAGCTGCTCCCAGGGAAATTTGCTCTGCGGCATGGCAAGACCCCTTTCTGCCTCTAGTGATTAAAGAGAGCTGAGAGCACACATCCAAAACGGCCTCTGCCAGAATGCTCTGGGGGCAGGCTTTCAGACCCACAGTCTATAGGAGTCAGTATGAGGCCTTCTTTCAGCCACGCCTCCGTAAGTCTCAGAGTAGGAAGCCAAGCCTGGCCACCTTCACCTCCTATGCTATCCCTCCACTCCCCTTCAGGCACACCCTCCTCAGGCTCTTTCTTCACCCTCTTCTCTGCTGCACTCCCTTCCCCCTCCTCCTCATTCCTGACTCACAACTTGGGGTCTGCTACTCAGACTTTTTCCTCCTCCTCTCTGCCTCTCTAAACCTCCCCACTCTTTGCTCGCCATCCTGATACAGCCTCTTCACATAATGTATGAAGTGCTCCACTCTAACTAGCAACCACAGTTTGGGCTACACAGTCCCATATGGGTATCCCCACATACACTTGTCCATTCAATTTCATTGTCAGTTTGTCCTCTGATCAGAGCTGTATCTTCTATCAGTGTCAGATAGACAGTGAGCAACTTATAAATAAGTGTTGTATGAATAAAACCGTCAAGGTGTTGAAAGAAGCTGAATTCTCATGCCTACCTGACTCTGAAAACAGGATGAATGAGGTAACTACATCTTAACAGTCATTGTGCATTTGCCAAATAACAGCCTGTTGAATCATTCTCTGAAGTCTTTCTGATTACAACGTTGACTATGAATGAATTCTCCATCTGTATAGGAAACAATGATACACGATAATGTGAGCTGTGTGTGTATTTAACTCATTTAGAAATGCTGGAATTCACATTTTGAGATGCTCCAGGAATAACGGACTGAGAGATGCTCATTTGCAAACAAGCCTGCCATGGAGGCATGAGCAGGTCCTAACAATGCCAAGTTGAGATGCAAATAAATAATTTTCTCAAAAGGTTTGCAATAATGCCCTATTCCTGTGTAACACTAGGAAAAATTTAATTAAAATGATTGTATTATCGTCCCTGAATATGTAGTCATTGCTTTGAGGCCTTCATCAAACAAAACCATGGAAATCCCTTTGATTCTTGGAAACAATGGCTGTTTCTACAGAGGAAACTGGTGGTTTCCAGGACCACGTCCGTGGGTATGTTGTAAAGCATAGGATGGAAGCTCTACACTGACCTGGGTGAGGTGCCAGTTCTGCTGAACATGAACATGAGCAAGTACAGGTCACTAGCTCTCTGAACTGCCTCTCTTTTCATCTGTAAAATGGGAGGAAGTAAACTTCTTAAGGTGGAGTCAAACACTGGGCAGAATGCACATCTATTTCAGGGCTTTGCTGCTCCCAGGGGTAAGAGGGTCGGGGGTGAGTGGGGGAGCCCCGAGAAAGAGAATGAGAATGAACTTGCCTGCTCTGATTCTCCCAGAAGTGGGATGGACCTTTGCATCTAGTTTCTTGAAGGGAATTATAGGGGAGAAATATGAGTCTCAGGAGAAGAGAGCAGAGTTAAGTCACTCCTCAATTCATGGCCCCCAGTCATCACCATTCTGGGCAAGGCCTTCTCTCATTTTGTTAGCTTTTGTTTTATTTTTTCTTTTTTTATACATTTCCTTTTCATCCCTGACTTCTACTTGCCCCCACCCCATATACTAATACATACTTGGATGTGTACATATATTAATACATTTGAAATTTCATGATGCTGTATCATCATTGTATACATTTAAAATATATATGTATGTAAATATGTAAGTATATATATGGCAGTGGACTATGGAACTCATTCTTTTTTTCCTTCTTTTTTCACTCAGCTCTATGCTTTTACGAGTTGCCCATGTGTTTGATTAACAGTATTCCACATTTATCTATTCATTCCCCAATGATGGACACAGAGGTAGACCATAAAGCATAATTGTTAGGAGTGCACACTCAGGAGCCAGACTGCCTGGCATCATTTCCATTTACCAACTGTGTGAGCTTAGCCCATTTACTCCACCTCCCCATACCTGTGTTCTCATTTCCAAAACAGAGATAGTAATAGTGCCTACTTCATGTAGAGTACTGAGAACATGTAAAGTACTGAGAACACATAAGCATCCAGCAAGTGTGAGCCATCAACATCATCATCGTCATCATCATCATCATCATCATTATAATTCCCACATCCAGGGGTGTATAGAACACCTTCATATACATCTCTTAATGGACTTGTGCCTGAGTTTCTCTGGGGTGTAGACTCCAGAGAGGGATAGCTGGGTCACAGGGCATAGGCGCATTTAATTTCACCAAGTACTGCCAAACTCCTCTCCAGAATGACTGTTCCAGTCTACATTCCCACCATCAGTCTCTGAGGGTTCTGGGAAACGGTTTCTCAGCCAGTGAGAGCACGGATTTTAACAAGTCTCCTCTCCAGTTGCACTGACATCATCTGTCTGGGAGACTTCTGTCCAAGTTGGGTGGAGAAACAGCTCTAAGCCATGTGGCTGATTTAGAAGTCTGTGCTGTTCTACCCTCCAGAGCCCTAAATTCTGTAGTAATTATCAAATAGTAGGCTCATAACCTTGGGGGAGGGTATCAGAATCACCCTGGAGGAGTGCGGTTCAAAATGCTTCACCAGGGGATTCTGACTCGCACACCCTAGGAGAGCATGCATCTCTCACTCCATAACCCCAAGTAAGAGTCCCTGCCTCTGGGAGCCACTGTGCTGATGGACGGATGTTGTCAGCACAGGACAAAAGGTGGAGAACCACTGCGGGAAGGGTAGGCCTGCAGTGACCCAGGGCCCAGGGTTGCATCAGGGCCGATGCAACCTAACGGAGTGGGAAGGTCCCCTTGTTCAGAAAATTCTCCTACTGTCAGACAGCCCTCTATAGCCTAGATAATACCAGAAATGTCACTACTCAATTCAGTCTTTTGAGTTAAGCCCATATTTTCTCTTGAAGACCATGCTCTGTCAACATGTTATCTGGGCTCAATGTTACTTGGGCTCTATTGCCTACAGCCCAATACCTGTTAGTACCAAAAGGTGTAAGCATCTAGGCAGGAGTCCTTGAGGGACTTGGAAGTTTGGTAGGCAAAGTATGATCAACGTTTGATAGATTTGGGAGATGTGTGTCCAGGGTCCCCTCTCGGGGATAGTACAGCTCTAGAGGAGATTCTGAGGCCCACTGAAGGCTGTCATTTAAATCCATCCTGGCACCCACATCATGATAAGGATGATAAACCTTACACTTAATAACTGCCAGGTTGAAAGCTGATATTGGGATAGGGTTTGGGCACAGGAGGTAAGGGCAGGGACTAGGTGTGTAAGGAGAGGTTGGGATGAGGAAAACAGCAAGCAATAAAAGAGATTGAGGCTTGAGAACTGGGTCCAGATGCCAGAGAAGGAGGTTCTGTGCCAGTTTCCCCGTATCCATGATTTCTCCCTTACAGCATATTCCATTCCCATCCCATTCCCGCTCCCACATAGGGAAGGCAGGGCTGAAGCTAGACCCCATTGCATCCAGGGGAGGGAATGCATCTTAGGTTTTGTCTCCCCAGTTTGGTGCCAAATTGTTATTGATGAGTGTCCCTGTCTTTTCCTTCTGGGACTAGGCCCTAGTGGATCCAGCATCCATGGCCCTACAAATGAGGTTCCTCAATCCCCATCCACAGGTTTGCCCTGCTCCAGAAGAGACAGGCCCAAAGGAGAAATTTAAGCCTGAGTCCTGTCCCAAATTACTGTGGCCTCTGATCTATCCCTGACTTTGACCCCCCAATTCTGAAAACTGGGTCTCTCAGCCTTAGCTCAAAAATATTTATGGAACACCTGCTATGAACCAGGCACTCTGGTCCTTATTGGAGATACAGTTATGGATAAGACACTGGCCCTTGTCTTATGAAGATTACAGGCTAGGGTCCAGTAAGTAGGAACTTGCAGTAAACTGTGATGAACACTGGGATGGAGAAATGGAAGCATGTAGGAAGACAGATAACCCGAACTTGGGGAGGAGGAGTGGGGCAGGAAGGACTTCCTAGAGGAAGTGATAGCTAAGCCCTGATGTAAAACACAAGTAGAAGTGAACCCAGCAAAGAAGAGGGCTGTGGATATTCGTGGGTCAGAGATTTTGGAGGAAGGAACAGCAAGTTCCTTCCTCCAAATGGCCTAGAGATTAAAGAAAGCAGGACAAATTCAAGGGTTTAAACATAATTCTATATGGTTAAAGCCACAGAGGATCGTGGAGGAAGGGCAAGAGATGTGACTCAAGTAGTAAGGTGAAGCCAGATGACCATGGGCCTTACAAGTAAAGAGATCATACACATTTATTGTCCAAATTGAAGACTGAACAGTTATAAACTGGGAATGTTCTGGCAAACCAATTCATATCATCACTTTATTTATAAATTGATTTAAGAGATTCAGCTCTAACCGAATCTGGGTTTATGTCTTTCTTTACTGAGCCTCACCTCAGTGGCCTGCCTGAAATGTAAGTCCCTCCTGTACAGAGGCCCCGACTTGTTCTTGCTGAACTTCTCCTAGGAGGAAACCTGCCTTTCTGTATATTTGGATTCACATATTTCCCTCATTTCTGGGTAACCCACAAATATGCCCAGTCCCATAGTCAGTCATAAGCTTCCTGATCCTCCTTCTACTAGACCAATTGGCCTCCTTCCCAGAGGCCAAGACTTCTCCTATATGTGCCCTATGCATGTGAGTGGTAATAATTTTATATTCTGCTTCTCTAGTTGATCTTGTCCCAGGGCAGTTAACCAGGGGCTTCCAGAAGAGATGGTATCTACAATCTTGAAAAAGCTACTTATTTGAGTTATATATCTCCCAATAAAACAAACTTATTATTCACATTAAGATTGTTTCATGTTTTACCAACACCTAAATATGCACTGAGTCAGCATCAGAAGGCTAGAGTTCACATCCAGTCTGCTCTATTAACTTAGACAAGCTACTTGACTTCTTTGAGACACATTCTCCCATTTGCAAAATAAAACAGTGCCAATATCATACAGTTGTTAGGAAAGAACACTGGTGATAGAACCTAGCTCAGTGTCTGATTTGTGTCAGAGGCTCAATATAGCTTGCTTGCTTTATTATTATTTTTTAAAGAACCTGAACTTGGCAGTAGTCATGAACAAGTACCAACATCATTTATTGAAAAGGCTGTTCTTCTTCATTGTATATTCTTGCCTCCTTTGTCATAGATTAATTGTCCATGTAAGTGTGGGTTCATTTCTGGACTCTCCATTCTGTTCCATTGACCTATGTGTCTGTTTCTGTGCCAGTTCCATACTGTGTTGACTACTGCAGCTTTGTAGTATAGTTTGAAATAAAGGATTGTGATATCTCCAGCTTTGTTCTTGTTTCTCAACACTGTTGTGGCTATTCAGGGTCTTTTGTATTTCCATAGAAATTTTAGAATTATCTGTTTTAGTTCTGTGAAAAATGCCACTGGTATTTTGATAGGGATTGCATTGAATCTCTGGGCTGCCTTGGGTAGCATGGTCATTTTAACAATATTAATTCTCCCAATTCACAATCACAATATATATTTCATCTGTGCCATATTCAATTTCTTTCATCAGTAACTTATAGTTTTCCAAGAACAAGTTTTTTCCTCTTTAGTTAGATTTATTCCTAGGTAATTTATTCCTTTTAATGCAATTGTAAATGGGACTGTTTTCTTAATTTCTTTTTCTGATAGTTTCTTGTTAGTATAGAAAAACAACAGATTTGTGTATATTAATTTTGTATCCTGAAACTTTACTGAATTTTTTGATAAGTTCTAGAAGTTTTTTGGTGGCATCTTTAGGACTTTCAATGTAGAGTATTATGTTGTCTGCAAACAGTGACAGTTTTACTTCTTCCTTTCTAATTTGTATTCCTTTTATTTCTTTTTCTTGTCTGATTGCTATGGCTAGAACTTCTAAAGCTTTGTTGGATAAAATTGGTAAGAGCAGGCATCCTTGTCTTGTTCCTGACCTTAAAGGAAATACTTTCAGCTTCTCACTGTTGAGTATGATCTTAGCTTTGGGCTTGTCATATATGGCCTTTATTATGTTGATGTATGTTCCCTCAACCCATTTTGTTGAGTTTTTATCATAATGGATGTTGAATTTTGTCCAAAGCTTTTTCTGCACCTGTTGAGATGATTGTATGGTTTTTATTCTTCACTTTGTTAATGAGGTGTATCACATTGATTTGTGGATATTGAACCTTCCTCACATCCCTAGGGTAAATCCCACTTGATCATGGTGTATGATCCTTCTAATGTATTTTTGAATTCAGTTTGCAAATATTTTGTTGAGGATTTTTGCATCTATATTAATAAAGGATATTAACTTGCAATTTTTTGTGTGTGTGATACCTTTTCCTGGTTTTTGTGTCAGGGTAATGCTAGCCTTGTAGAATGAGATCAGAAGCATTCCTTCCTCTGCAATTTTTTTGGAAAAGTTTGAGAAGGATAAGTGCTAACTCTTAAGTGTTTGGAAGTATTCACCTGTGAAGCCTTCTGGTCCTGGACTTTTGTTTAGGAGTTTTCTTAATAACTGATTCAATTTCATTACTGGTAATTTGTTCATATTTTCTATTTATTCCTGACTCAATCTTGGGTGATTGTACATACCTAGAATTTGTCCATTTCTTCTAGGTTGTCCATTTTATTGGCAGATAATTGTTCATAGTAATTTCGTATGATGCTTTGTATTTCTGTGGTGTCAGTTTTAACTTCTCTTTCTCATCTCTTATTTTATTGATTTGGGTCCCACTCTCTTTTTTCCTTGATGAATCTAGCTAAAGATTTACTAGTTTTGCCTATCTTAAAAAAAAAATCTTAATTTCATTGATCTTTTCTTTCTTTTTTTTTTTAGTCTTAATTTCATTTATTTCTGCTTAGACCTTTATGATTTACTTCCTTCTATTAACTTTAGGTTTTGTTTTTTCTTCTTTCCCTTGTTACTTTAGGTGTAAAGTTAGGTTGTTTATTTAAGATTTTTCTTGTTTCCTGAGGTAGGCTTGTATTTCTATAAACTTCCCTCTTAGAACTGTTTTTGCTATATCCCAAAGATCTTGGATCATTGTGTTTTCATTTTCATTTGTCTCCAAGTATTTTTTGATTTCTCCTTTGTTTTTTCAATGGTTCATTCATTTTTTAGTAGCATATTTTTTAGCCTCCACATGTTTATGGTTTTTGCAGTTTTTTTCTTGTAGCTGATTTCTAGTTTCATAGCACTGTGGTCAGAAAAGATACTTGATATGATTTTAGTCTTCTTAATTCTACTGACACTTGTTTTGTGGCCTGATACATGACCTATCCTAGAGATTGTTCTGTGTGTACTTGAAAAGAATGTGTATTCTGCTGCTTTTGGATGAAATGTTATATGTATGTGTGTGTGTGTATATATATATATATATATATACATATATATATATATGTAATTAAGTCTATTTGGCTAATGTGTCATTTAAGGCCAGTGTTTCCTTATTGATTTTCTGCCTGGGTGATCTGTCCATTGCTATAAGTGGGGTGTTAAAGCCCACCTACTCTTATTGTGTTACTGTCAGTTTCTCCCTTTATGTCTGTTAATATTTGCTTTATGTATTTATGTGCTCCTATTTTGGGCACATAAATATTTACAATTTTTATATTTTCTTCTTGGATTGTTTTCTTTATCATTATGTGATGTCCTTCTTTGTCTCTTGTTATAGTCTATAGCTTTAAAGTCTATTTTGGATGATATAAGTATTCCTACCCTGGCTTTTTTTTTTTCTATTTGCATGGAATATTTTCTTCCTTCCCCTCACTTACAGTCTGTGTGTGTTTTTATATCTGAAGTGAGTCTCTCTTGTAGGCAGCATATATATGGGTCCTGTTTTCATATTCATTCAGCCAATCTATGTCTTTTGATTCAAACATTTAGTCCATTTACATTTAAAGTAATTACTGATAAGTATGTACTTATTGCCATTTTGTTCATTGTCCTTGGTTTGTTCTTGTAGTTTATTCTTATTCCTTTCATCTTCTTTTGCTCTCTTCCCTTGTGTTTTGATGACTGTCTTTTGTGTTATGTTTGGATTCCTTTCTCTTTTGTGTGTGTGTATCATAAATTTTTGGTTTGTGGTTACCATGAAGTTTATATATAGCATTATAGATATGACTATTTTAAGCTGCTGATCTCTTAAGTTTGAACACATTTTAACGACCCTGCATTTTTACTCCTCCTTCCCTCCATTTACTGTTTTTGGCATCATATTTTACATCTTTTTGCTTTGTGTATCCCTTAACTACTTATTGTAGATATAGGTGATTTTACTGCTTTTGTCTTTTACCCTTCCTACTAGCTTTATACATGGCTAATTTATAATACTACCTTTACTGTATATTTGCCTTTACCAATGAAAATTTTCCTTCTATAATGTTCATATTTCTAGCTGTGGCCTTTTCTTTTCCACTTAGAGAAGTCCCTTTAACATTTCTTATACAGTTGGTTTCGTGGTGTTGAACTCTTTTAGCTTTTGCTTGTCTATAACACTTTGGAGCTCTCCTTCACATCTGAATGATAGCCTTGCCAGGTATTCTTGGTTGTAGGATTTTCCCTTTCGTCACTTTAAATACATTGTGCCACTTCCTTCTGGCCTGCAGGGTTTCTGCTGAAAAGTCAGCTGATGATCTTATGGGATTTCCCTTTTATGTAACTTGTTCTTCCTTTGGTGCTTCTAGTATTCTCTCTTCATCTTTAAATTCTGCCATTTTAATTTTCTTGATGTGGTCCTCTTTGGGTTGATCCTGTTTGGGATTCTCTGTGCTTCCTGGTCCTGGGAGTCTGTTTCCTTTCCCAGGTTAGGGACCTTTTCAGCTACTGTGTCTTCAAATATGTTCTCTACCTCTGTCTCTCTCTCTTCTCCTTCCTTCAGGGACCCCTATAATACAAATTTTAACATATCTGATGTTTTTTCAGAAGTCTCTTAAACTGTCCTCATTTTTAAAAAAACTTTTTCCTGTTCAGCTTGAATAATTTCCACTACTGTCTTCCAGTTCACTGATCCACTCCTCTGTATCATCTAATCTACTGTTGATTCCTTCTAGTATATTTTTTATTTCAGTTACTGTATTCTCCATCTGTTTGGTTCTTCATTATATTTTCTGTATTCTGTTTATCAGGTAGATTACTAATCTCCACCTCACTTACTTCTTCTGTAGTTTTATCTTGTTTCTTCGTTTGGAACATATTCCTCTGTCACCTCATTTTGCCTAATTCACTATTTTATTTCTATGTATTTGGTAGGTTGGTTACATTTCCAAATCTTGGAGAAGTGGCCTTATGCAGAAGGCATACCATGTGTCCCAACAGCACACTCTCCTATGGTCACCAGAGCTATATGCTCTAGGGGAGTTCCCTATATGGGCTCTATGGGTCCTTCTGTTGTGGCAGGCTGACTACTGTGGGCAGTCTTGCAAGTGTGTCTGGCTCCTGTTCCTGTTGGTTGCCAGGCCCTGCCTCATGTGGAGGCTGCCAGCCATTGGTGGGTGGGGCTGGTTCAAGATGTGGCTGGCTGTGGATCCCTGGGGGGTCCCAGTCGGTGGAGCTGTGTCCTGGGGTGGCTGGTTGGGAGCATGGGTCCAAGATCTAGTGTCAGCCTGCTGGTGGGTGAGGCCAGTTCTTGACGGCTGGCTTTGGGGTCTGGGGTGTCCCAAAGCTGGTGTCAGCCCACTGATGAGTGGGACCAGATCCCAGGGCAGCTGGCTGAGGGGCCCAAGGTGTCTTGGAGCTGGTGTGTACAACTTGGTGGGTGGAGCTGGAGCCCAGGGGATCCTGGGGCTGGTGTCAGCCTGCTGGTGGGTAGGGTCAGGGCACAGAAGATCCTGGGGCTAGTGCTGGCCCACTGGTAGGTGGAGCCAGATCTTGGGATGGCTGATTGCAAGGGAAGGGGTCCTAGATATAGTGTTGTCCTGCTGTTGGATAAGACTGGTTCCTAACATAGTTGGCTATGGGACCTGTGATGTCCCAAAGCTGGTGCTGGCCTACTAGTGGGTAAGTCCTACCGAAGGGTCCTGAGGCTGTTGTCAGCCCACTAGTGGGAGGAACTGGGTCCTAGAGTCTCTGGCTGCAGTGTCTGGGTTTTCACAGAGTTGGTGTTGGCCCATTGGTGGGCAAGGCCAGGCCCTGGGCCCTCTGGTGGGTGGGGCCATGTCCCAGGGCAGCTGGGGTTTCAGGAGGTCCTAAGGCAGCCAGCCTATTATTGGTGAGTGGGGCTGTGTCCCCACCCAGGTAGCTGCTTGGCCTGAGGCATCCCAGTATTGGTGCCACAGGCTGGTGGGCAGGTCCAGGTCCCAGGCTAATAAGCTAGAAGGAGGATTCCAAAATGGCACTTGCCAGCATTAGTTTCCTCATGGTAGAAAGAGCTCCCAAATTTGGCTGCCACCGGTGTATATGTCCCCAGGGTGAGTTCCAGTTGCCTCCTGCCTCTCTGGAAGGCTCTCCAATATCAGCAGGTGGGTCTGATCCAGGCACCTTTCAAATTACTGCTTCTGCCCTATGTCCCAGAGCATGTGAGTTTTGTGTGTGCCCTTCAAGAGTGGAACTTCTATTTCCTATAGTCTTCTGGCTCTCAAATTAAGTCCCACTGACCTTCAAAGTCAGGC
Source organism: Mesoplodon densirostris (assembly GCF_025265405.1). Taxonomy (NCBI): domain Eukaryota; kingdom Metazoa; phylum Chordata; class Mammalia; order Artiodactyla; family Ziphiidae; genus Mesoplodon; species Mesoplodon densirostris. The sequence continues at coordinate 59,885,517 of NC_082665.1, forward strand.
GTTCTGGGGCTCATTTTCCCAGTGCAGGACCCTCAGGCTGGGGAGGCTATTAGGGGCTCGGACCCCTGGCTCCTTGGAGAGAACCTCTGTAATTGTAATTATCCTCCTGTTTGTGGATCACCCACCAAGGGTATTTATCTTGACTCTACCACGTCTCCACCACTCCTACCTGTCTTGTGGTTCCTTCTTTATATCTTCACTTGTAGAAGGTCTTTTCTGCTAGTGTTCAAGTCTTTTTCATCAATAGTTGCTCTGAAAATAGTTGTAATTTTGGTGTGCCCATGGGAGAAGGTGAGCTCAGGGTCTTTGTACTGCACTATCTTGGCCACTCCCATGATTCTTTTCTTCTTGATTGCTTAGCTAGATTCATGCCCCAAACCCATTAACCAAATGTGAGCCGTAGAATGTTGGCCCCCAGGGGGGTGGCAGGTACACAGAGGTCAAAAGCATATTGCTGGTAACCTGACCCTCTTCACATCTACTGCACTGATACGGATACATTTAGTTCTTCCTCCAACCAAACGCTTGCCATATTGTCCTGAATCACTGGGCTCTACATGTCCCCTCCGCAAATCCAGCCCCTAAGTGCAGAGCCCAGGATCATAACCTAAATTCCACTTTGCTTTGGATTGTGTTTGCCATAGCACTACCACATCGTGGCAGATCATCACTGCCTTCATTATTATCTTGGAAGTGCTATATCTGCTAAAGGGAACTTTCATTTCCATAGAACTTTGGCCTCTTTAATATACCTCACAATAGAAAACAACCAGTGTTATAAGACATAGCTTCCTCTCCCCTGGAGCCTGATAGCCTTTGAATTTCAGTCCATAAGATACTGCTCCATTTTCTGGGGCCAACCTTGTACTTGGATAGCATGGTGGTAGTGAGGAGTATGGTTTATAATGAACACTAACTACACATATGATCTGTCTTTCTGATGTCCCTCTTCTTCCCTTGGGATTCCCAGGATTAAATTAGATGAAATGATTTTGAAGGAGAGTTAATAAAAAGAGAACTGAACTGACAAGGGGCTATAAACTTTGAATGGTGCCAACAAATCACTTATACCCATCCAAGTCCTTCTACACCCTCCAATGCTCTAGCCCTTGCCTCCTGTTCCAGGGACCAGATTCACCACACTGAATAAAGGAACCAACAGTTACCCCAGGACACCTTCTTCACAAGGAGCACACACCAGTCCTTTACATTACCTGATCTTGTCTTGATCTTCACAGAAAATAGCATAGAAGTAAGTAAAGCGCACTTCCTGAGAAATAAGATTAGAATCAAATTAGAGGTTTCAAGCAGGTGAAAACCCTGCCCATATTGCATCTTTAACCTCATATTTTCACACGTATGACTCTAGGAACACATAAAGTTATGTACATATTCATTGTACATAGTGCTTTTACTTGATCTTTCCCCAATTTTATAATACACTTACTCCCAGAGAGCTGAACCACAAAAGGTAACTAAACTTTTTTTTTTTAAAGAAGATGTTGGGGGTAGGAGTTTATTAATTAATTAATTTATTTTTGCTGTGTTGGGTCTTCATTTCTGTGCGAGGGCTTTATCTAGTTGTGGCAAGCATGGGCCACTCTTCATCGTGGTGCACGGGCCTCTCACTATCGCGGCCTCTCGTTGCGGAGCACAGGCTCCAGACGCGCAGGCTCAGCAGTTGTGGCTCACGGGCCCATTTGCTCCGCAACATGTGGGATCCTCCCAGACCAGTGCTCGAACCCGTGTCTCCTGCATTAGCAGGCAGACTCTCAACCACTGCGCCACCAGGGAAGCCCCGGTAACTAAACTTTTACCTTGTTCTCCAGAAAAAAATACCCATAACTCTTTCCTTAAGAGGTCTGAGTTGCCCACTAAGAACCCATTGTCACATGGTTGAATCCATTTTATTCAATATCCCACTCTCTATCTGCCTGCCTGCTAGGAAACTTCCGTCCTGTCTCATTGAGGCTCACAGTGACTCCATGGATCTTAAAATCAGCTTGGGTCTGTGATAATATTTGTGGCCTGAATCTACTTTCACAAGAACCTGTAGGTGTATCCTTCTAATGACTTGGGCTTGTCTTGAAGTTCCAAAACCCAGTCTTTGCTAAATCCTGAATAACAACCTGATCGTGTCAGCCTAAAGCCACAGTCATAATCAAAGCCACTTCTCTTTTAGGTTTTGGGACATAGACCTAGAATAATCATATAGTAGCAGTGGTAGGCACAGAGCTGGATCCCACTTCAGCAAATCTGAGAACAGCATCCTCTGGCCAGATCCGCTCCTAAAATTCGCAGAATAAGGTCCCCAGGATAGAGTTCTAGAGTTAAAGACCAGGATACTTATTCAGAAAGGTAGAATATCAGGTCCGTGAGATGGGAAACTTCTTTCCTACTCACTGCCTTTTCCCAATGTCTAGTCCAGGAGTTGGCACTTAGTATTTGTTCAATAATACTTGCATGCACGAATAAAAAGAATATCTGAAAGAGTTATAAGTTTGAAAAAGAAAATATAAAACACAAAGTATAACAAAGGAATTTAATTTCTTTTATTTCAAGAAGAGAAAAATTTAAGAGAAATTTACATTAAAAAAGTTGAAGGACTTAATTAGAGAGGGACTATAAGGGGCAGTATTAAATAGTATAAACAATTTGATACAGACTGCCTGGGTTCAAATCCTGGCTTTGACATTTACCAGCTATGTCAATGTGGCAAGTTAGTTTGTCTCTCTAAGCCTCAATTTTCTTATCTGTAAAATGGGAATAATATTAATACCTGTCTAATGGAACTGTTGTGGAAGTTACATGAGTTAATTTATGGAAATGATATAGTACCCTGGCTACAGAGTCAGCCCCCATCATCATTAGCCTTTATTAGTAGTAATATACTACTATTATAATCTTGTGTGCCAACACCAATTGTTTGGTGATGGCTTCCTAGAGGGCTGTGTGGAAGAGTGTATCCACTGAGCACCTAAGCTTGGAAGGAAAAAAGTGTTATGTCTGCTGTGGATGCAACTTGAAGGAGTAGTTGATCACATGCCATGTATTTGCAATTCTTGACCTGGCCTGTACATTTCTCAAACACAGAGACTGTGCTTATTCATCTCTGTAACCCCAGTACCTGGCAAAGTATTTGACACATACTGGTTCTGTCAATAAATCTTTTTTCAAGTGTTCAACCTTGTTATTGGCTGGCTAATATCTTTTCTCTGCTGTAATTCCATATGATGGATCATTGCATTGATAACATTATAGTCCCATAGTAAATACTGGAACAAACTCTGGTCTCAGTCAAGTGGTGGTGGTATATTAAGAATGAACACAGGCTCCATCAAAAATGTTCCACATTCCATAAATTCAGTACATTCCAAGAGGGATTAATGCTATACCAGGATTCCCCCACATGGTACCACATGTGGACATTCTGTTGATTTATGTGTGTCTCTCTCTTCAAAAGTCCTTTTTTCAACCTCATTTGAAATCTTATATAAAAATTTTTTGAGAGTATTGTGGTCTTGTAGCAATAATCTGGCAATGACTCACCTCCATTTCGCAATTAATTACTGTAAAAAGCAACATCCGGATCTTGCCAATAAACTCCTCAACTGTCTTCTCTGTGACTTGTTGAAATAGCAGTGGCTTTTTCTATCATCAGCACATAGATAATTGAAGACTCAGCGAGCAGTCCAATTTTTAAAATATTATACAGCACTAGAATAATAGAACAGAACTCAAGTTACTTTGGTTTTTATCTCTAAATATAAATTTCAGATTACTTCAAAACATACAAGTATTCCTAACATACTACTAGGGTTATAGAAGGAAGAATAATCCTAGTAAGAAGTCCTAGGAAAGAGAGAGTGTATTTAGAAATGAGATGGTGTTCAGTAAACAAAGGTCAAAGTGAATTTGGATAACACCATGGCTTTGGATTAATGTGAGGATTGCTCTTAGTCTTCTCAGAGAAGAATGGATTACCTACAAGTCTGGGCTACCATGCTTAGGATTCAGCAGGGACAGCTGGTTACATATTCAGGATAGGGCAGGTAGGGTAGGTCTAGGGACCTAGCTCTAGAATTGTGACAATGGGGAAGGATAGGAATAGGATGAAAGAGGAGGGCTAGCCCAGTTGGAGTTGATGAAAGGAAGTGAGATATAACAGATAAGGGTTGGATATTCACACAGAAAGTCAGCAACTCTTAGTCTTGTAACCGAGTAATTGTCTTCACACAGCACCACCTTCTTGGGAAAAAAATTGTACTCAGAAAATAAAAAATTTTGATCAGAGGGTTTATGAGGTTAAGCACAAAATTAGCATGAAGTCACTGGTTGGGACTTATTAATTAAGGTGTATCTCTATTTCACAGTAGCATATCTATTTCTAAGAACTATTTAATTCAGAAATATTTAGATAAAGGATATGTTGATAAAACTAATAAAACTCTACAACTGCTGGTGAAAGCAGATTTTTAAAAATCCTGGGTGATTTAGCTGTTTAACCTGTCCTCTTCAGCAATCTAGAACAAAATAACATAAATTCTAGCTTCAAAGAACAGAGAATTATTACTCTTTGAAAGATAGAGAAGTTCTGAAAAAATCCCCAAACCTCTCATGGCTTTTATCTAGATCCAGAGGAAGTATGAGGGTCCCTAACTATGAGAAAGACCAGTCTGACTTTTTCAAGAAGAAATAGAACCATTTGAGTTAAAGTCAGATGAGGCTACAACATAGAATGAGTCCTGCCCTGGATACCCTACTTAAAATTGCAAATACCACTACCCTGGAACTTCCAATCCTCTTCACTTTGCTCTATTTGTTTTTTTCCCATAGCACCAACCTCCTTCTAACAGAATATGTTTACTTTTTATTGTTTGTCTCACCTCACCAGAATGTAAGCTCTCTAAAGGGTAAGGATTTTTTGCCAGTTTTGTTCACTGATGTAACTCAACTTCCTAGAACAGTGCCTACCTAGTACAGGGTAGATGATAAATAAATATGTGTTGAATGTTTATTCAGTGAATCTTATGTAAACAGAACCAGAAGCATACCAAGTAAGGAAGGTCGCATCAGCATGTTAAGGGTGAGTATTGATGATTCAAACCAAGTTATGGTGAAATAGTGAAATATCTAACAGAGATGGACCAAGGGTTGAAACTCAGTGAGCCTCAGGTTTAAGTTATGGGGAAATAGTGAAATATCTAACAGAGATGGACCAAGGGTTGAAACTCAGTGAGCCTCAGGTTTATGAGCTGCTCCGAAGCTTTGAAGCCAGAAGCAAGTCAGCATGAGTGGGTGTCCAGATGACTCCTGACCCTGGCAGACACCATCAGCTACCTATCTGCTTTCCATTCCCCACCCTTAATTGCCATTGGAAACCCTGTTTTGTTTATAATGACATTATACACAACTTTGGATGGGGAACCATTAATTGGGTCTAAGCCAATTATGACCATTCTTTTCCCTTTTTCTCAGCCTTTCCATCCAGGCCAGTGAGAACTTAACAGGAAGTCAACTAGGCATTTCTGAAAAATAAAAATTAGTTTTTCTGATAGAGACATAAATGGTTGTCATGGTTCTTCCCTCTTCTTCCTGTCTTGAACAAAGGGCATAAGAAATGGACCTGCACAAGGCCATGTCATGTGTCTGAGTGACAGTCAAGAGAACTTCATGTTCATCAGCCTTTACCTCATAGGCACTGAACCAACACTAACAAGTGTCTACCTCAGGATCTTTTATTAGGTAGGAATTACCCTATTTTTAAAGTCCATTCTACTGGTCATTTACCTGTTTATTCCCAGATTTACTTCACATCTTTCTCTGTAATTGATAGTTCTAAACTTTCTTGGCAGCTTATGTCCAATTAGGTATAGTCCATTGGCAGCATTAGCAAGAGACTGGAGATTGAGAGGAAAGGAGAAGCCAGGGATTTCCTCCTTTTCCTCTGCTTCAGGCAGTATCTCCAGCATTGGCTGTGTCACCTCCATATCTCAATTCCTGCTGACAACCCCTCTTCCGTGGTCCCATCTTTCACTAAGCAGCCATCCTGTAGATCTGGCTCCATGTGGCAGTGACTCCTATGCGCCAGTAAACATCATCTCCTTCTTTTGTCCCTGCATCCCTGTTAGTGGTAATGTCTTCCGCTATAAGTAATCTTTGAGTTGCTACTCTTTGAGATAAGTTATTTAGCTTCAAAGCTTTCCCAGCTCCTTTGTAACTAGTTCCTTGTATTAAATTATTAATATTGGACTACCTAGCATGGACTGGGCTTTCCTGACTCATATAGCACCTTAGCTGGATTTTCCTTTACTTGACAAGTCACTCTCTGAATTGATCCAAACCTTAAGGAATAATTAAAGTTTCTTTACCTTGTGGACTGGTAGATTTGAGTGAAGTCCACCTTCCACCTTCCTTTTTAATATATATGAGAACCACACCAAGTTCTTGTCTTTACTCTGTCCCTGCCCATACTGAGGCCACAGTCACCCTGTAAACTCCATGGCCACTCTCTGCCTGAGATCTGAGGATTACTCCAAAACATGATTTTCCCACACTATACTTGGAACATGCTTTCTTATTGATCTCCAACTCATTCCATTCCAATGGGTCTATACCCTGATTCACCCTCTCTACCAAGCCCCTTAAGATTGTTAACATACTTAGATTGTCTACATGTCTTCTCAAGATTTACCTCCCCAGCTGCTTGCTTGGGTATGCTTACCTTTAGCCATAAAGCAAATGATGTACTGCTCTGCATTCAACCAATGGTCTCTAGGAACCAAAAGCTCCCTGGGCCTAAGAACCTCTGGAAATAAACCTTGCAAAAAAGATCCAAACTGTGTGTGTGTGTGTGTGTGTGTGTGTGTGCGCGTGCATATGTAGTGCAGAATGAATTTTAAAGTTCTTTCTGCTAACGGGTAGAGGGCAGGATGGAAATTTTGGAAAATAAACAAATTCATTATTTCAAACAATATATATTGAGCTATACTTTGTGCTTAGCCCTGTTCTGTATGTGAGGGATATGGCAGTCAACAAGGCAGGAAAAACCCTGTTCTCTGTCCTCCTAGAGCTGCTTCTGACTTTTCAGAATGGCATAGAGAGCCTACAGCCAGCAGAGTATGTCATTAAGGTCATTAAGGCAATGTTTTCACAAGACCCAGGTCAAAGTCTTGATATCAAAAGGAATAACTTTTCATCCTATGTGATTAGATTGTGTTGTCTCCCACCAAAATGAATGCTCATCCTGACAAGGAGTGCTTGCTTCTAGGGCAAAACAGCAAGAAAATAAACCAGCACTCAGGTGATAAGTACACCAAAATGAAATGGAGCACCCCCATTTTGCTTTCTCTCATTGACTAGAATTCAAACCCTCCCCCTCGTATAGTCAGCAATACCTGAGTTGAAGGGCATCAGCATACAGTCCAGGACTGAGACACCTAGAGCTTGCTGAATGCCAGAAGGGTTTGGGTGGTGAGGAGAAGGGTGACAGAATCTCTTTCTTATCTAGGGAGAGTAGAACCATCAGAGGAGAGGGAGACACACACACACACAGAGAAAGACAGACAAAGACAGAGATGGGTCTGGTGGTAGCAAGAGAGATATTGTCTTCATGGAACTCCCTACTTTTGAATGCTTGAATGTGTCAGAAAAGCAGCTACATCTGAAGAGATGCTCTTTATGGATTCATTTAGTACTAACACTCCACAATTCTAAGATCTAAAGCAAGATGGAAAAAAACCCCTAAATTCATTATTTGGATTGTATCGTATTTGATAAGGCTCAACACTTCTTAAGGAAGATGTAATGTATCTTTACTAGTGTTCATAAAGAAACGAAAAATGCACTCTAGTTTTCAAAAGCAGTAGTAAATTTCAATGTCTTATACTTCTCAAGAAAGATCTGAGTTCAGTCAACACTACCAGAAACTGGTGTCTATAATCAGCATAAAATTTCCTTCTAAAAGCAAAAAGTAGTGTCTGTGTTAAACTGAAGTGAGATCTTTGAAATATTCTAACAATACTAACTTAACTTTAATGATCTGGTTTAACTTTCACACCCACCCAATGAGGTAGATAAAATTTGAAATCCTATTTATAGGTGTGGAGATTGGGACTTGGAAAAGCTGAGTAACCTGTTCAAAGTTACCTGGCCATTCAGTGACAGAGCCTGGATTGGAACTTGCACAACTTGGTTGCTGTCCATTTTTTCCACTATCCTGTAGTGCATCAGATAGACTAGAAGATGTCATCGTAACAAAGGAATAAGAAAAATCTTGAACTCAGCTTGCTTTAATAATCTTGAAGGAAGCTCCAAGTGTTCCAGGAGCTAATGCAAAGGCCCTTGAAGATGGCCCCACACGCATTCTGCCCACTAGTGAGCTGATCAGGTGCAGCCTCATGGAACTAGTCTGAGAGAATGCTGAAGAGCTTTCAACTTTCAGGGCCCTTGTTTTCCAAGTTCTTTGAGTTAGGAGATAAGTAGCAACAAAACTATGCCTATCACTTCCTACAGAATCCTTACTCTCTTTTTTCACATCCCTTCATCCAGTTTCCAAAAGGAAATACAAGAGACTTTACCATCCTCACTCAGTGGCCCCATCACAGGGAGCCTTTGTAGTCCACAAGCATAATTGTCCTTGATCAGTTATTAGAACAGATCCATTTTCCACATCTTTGTGAACACTGCTGCTGACTGCCTTATCAGAGGGGCAAGAATTAGGCGGCATAGCCCACAAGTTTATTTTTCTTAGTTAAGCCAGACAGCAGTCTGGGGCTGGGGTGGTGAGTGGAAGGAGGTAGACGACCACAAAAGAAAGGGGAGAGAGAGAGAGAGAGTAGCCGCACTCAGCTCTAGGGGGCCTGAGTTTTTTTGTTATTTTCTAATGCCTGTGAATTAACAGCTGTTAATGGAATTTTGAGTTCAGCTGATTCCAGCGGTGTTGAATCTACAATGAAGAAGATCAGTCCTATTCTAAATTCCCAAACTCCTACCTACAGTACATTTCGCCAGACCTTATCAGGGCCTCCAGCAGAGTGATAAGTGCTACAGGTTAGATTGACAGGTTAGATTGGTTCACAAACATTAATGTGGGACTTGACAACAGTGGTTCTCGGCTTGACTTGCATATAGGAATCCCTTGAGAGCTTTAAACACTACTGATGCCCCAGTTCCAGCCCCAGCAGCATTTCTGATTTAGTTGAGTTCAGTAAGACTGGGGACAGAATTTTAAAACTCCTCCCAGGTTTTTTTTAGTTGTAAACAAGACTGCGATCCCCCTGCTGTAGAACACCATATTTGAGGTCCAGATCCTCTGCCTGCCTATCAGAGGATTCTGCAGGGCAGGGTTAGGTAGGGTGCCAGTGAACATAGTCTTGGCCATGTGAGGCCTTCTGCAGTTCTACAAATCCACTTCTTTAAATGATGACTGGGGCTTGAAAATAGAAGTCCACCCTAGCATACCCACAAGCTATACTTTCCAGCAATACTGAACCTCACAGATTTGAGTCAAAACTACAAAGACTAATCAAAGTCTCTCCATCCTCCTACCAACCAACAGGTAGAATTATTGGGCCAAGGAAGAACCCCCCTTGATCTTCTCTTTGCTTCCAGAACATGATTTTCAAACTAAACTTACACTTAACCCAAACATGAGAATACATCTTCTGCCCCATAATTCAGGTTGACCTGGAAGATATACTATCTATTCCCTTATTTTGTGCCAGCCACATGCATCTGGCTCTCAGAGGAGTAGGAATGGGACAAGGACTTCAAATTTCTCAGAATTAGAGGTATATCCAATTCATCTTTAAAGGTTTGCTGAAATCATGCACGTAGCAAAGGGCCTATCATCTCTCCCTGTAGTGCCCTTAGGAATATGTGAGTGACAAATTTATTGCCCATGTTACATGGAAGTCCTTTGTGCACTTTTCCAGAGTCTCAAATCTAATCACAGTTAAGCCAGTAAAGGGATTACAGCCTTATCGGAAGTTTATTTTGCAAGGCTGCCACATAGCTCTGCCAGGATCCTGTTTTTCTCACTATGCTGAGCTCAAAGATCCCATTAAATAAAGTTGAACTCTTCAGTTATGCAGAAATATAAACAGACTGCTCAGTGTGATTTGGAGTTATATTTTCACTTGGAAAAAGATAATGTTCAAGTACTAAACAGTGTTGACCCCCGTAACTCAAAAATCTGGATGTGATAGAAGAAGAAATTCTAAAATTTCTCCAATGAAAAAAAGGCACTACATATTCAAAACACAGGTGCACACACACACACACACACACACACACACACACACACACACACACGCTTTGCCATTTTCTGTATCCTAGCCATAGAGTCTACTTGATAATCGATAGCTGAAGAGTTTCTCAGTGGATAAACCATTAAGGACAGCATATACCCATTCATAGCATGGGACAGACCCAGTGGAAAACTTTGTAGAATCAAGTCTAAACCATTCGTCTGATACACAGCTAGTTCAGCCTAATCTGAGCATACGGTATTTTGTAGGCTTAGTAACAGTGTAGCTTGAGAAAGATACTACAGATAAGGTTGGACATCTCTACTATGTAGGTTTCTGTAGACTAAAAATCCAATACTTGGTCCTAGGTAAGCCAAACTAGTAGAATAAAAGGTCCCTGTCCATATACAATTAGATCCAATCAACCACGTTAACCATAACAAATAATTCCCATTTCTATGTAAAATTGTGAACTGAAATGCCAATAAATCTATTGTATGTCTCAGAAATCTGTACACTATCTTTCTACTGACAGATATGAATTCGAGCCACATCTCCTCAGGTGCCTTTCTGACAGTGCAATGACGAATGATTTAGGAGGAGATGATGGAAATGAAAGAGGGTTATGGGATTTACTCTTCTGAAAGGACATTGATAACCCTATTCCACATTGCATTTTTGTTCACTCACATTGTGGCTATAAAAGCAGCGCGGTTGAGCCTCTGGCTATAACTGCCACATAACTAGAGAGATTGTATTTTCCAAAATGGCTGCAAAAATATCTCCCATCCTTCCTACTCTTCTACTGTGTGATATTGCCACTCCCCACATCAAGAGGAGAGTCCAGTTTCCTTTTGTTTGAATCTGAGCAGGGCTTGTGGCTGCTTCTACTGGTAAAAGTATGGCAGAAGTGATGCTGTATAACTTCCAAGACTGGGTTATTCAAGGCAATGTAGCTTTTGTCTTGTTCACTAGCACACTGCCACTTGGAGCCTGGAACTGCCAAGTAAGAAGTTCAGGGGGCTTCCCTGGTGGTGCAGGGGTTGAGAGTCCACCTGCCGATTCAGGGGACACGGGTTCGTGCCCCGGTCTGGGAAGGTCCCACATGCCGCGAAGCGGCTGGGCCCGTGAGCCATGGCCACTGAGCCTGCGCGTCCGGAGCCTGTGCTCCGCAACGGGAGAGGCCACAACAGTGAGAGGCCCGCGTACTGCAAAAAAAAAAAAAAAAGAAGAAGTTCAACTACCATGAGGTCACCATGCTGTCAGGAAGCCAGACCACATGAAGGCCATAAGAAGGTGCTGCATTCAACAGCCCCAGTGGCATTCTCAGCAAACTGTCGATACCAGCTGCCAAACCTATGAGTGCATCCTCTTGATCATCCAGCCCAGTCTAACCTTCAGATGACAGCAGCCCCAGTGAATCTGATTCCATCTGCCTGAGAGACCCCAAGCCAGGACCATCCAGCCATGCTCCTCCAAAATTCCTGATGCAAAAAATAATGAGTAAAACAAAATGGCTGTTTTAAGCCACTAAGTTTGGGGGTAATTTGTTATGCAACAATAGTAGCCAAAACAGAATTATTTCAGAGTTACCTTTACTTCCTACTATTCAGACTGCTTCAGAATCTAAGAAAATCAGAAGTTTCTGACCACCTTCAGGAAAGGAGTATCTTTTCTGAGGCACTTGACCTTGAACTTTCCAGCACTCTGGAGTTCCTAGAATTTGCTAACAGCTAATGGCCTTGACAAGCAGTCATGTAATGTAATCAGGCAGAGAAGATTATATTTACAAGAACTTTTCTAAGAAAGATTGTTCCATATATTTAGGAAAGTACACTTTGATCAACTCATGGTAGAAACGAGATGAGATTAGGGCGGAGTGAGACATTCTGTTCATGTTCAAGTAGTAATAAATAGTTGCTAAATTTTCTTCTAAGGGGGCAGGTTGCTATTCATAGCAGACCCTTTTGCTTTGTCAAATACCTAGCTGAGTAGAGACTGCAAGTTTAGGAAAAGAACTGAATAACTCAGCAAAATAGAGGAAACTGGACCATGTTTAGGAAAAGTGAAAAGGAGAACACCCTGTTTGCTGAGTAGCCGAAATGAGAACTTTGGGGAACAGAGATATTCAACAATATTTTGAAAGAGTTTGCTATTGAATGCATACGGGAAACTTTATCCTCTATCATTCTTACCAGAATTTCAGTAAATATTACATTGCTCAATCATTCTCTTATTGCAAGTGGTTTAGAGAAATATGGAAATATTGAGGTTATCAAGATTAAAAAAGAGTACATATAAGGACCAGCAGATATCTAGGTTACCCACATACTGGTAAAAATGAAGCAGGGACAAAACATTTTTTTGAAAAGGGAAATAACACTGCCAGAATAATTAAGCTATCACCCAGTCATGGAAAGCCCATTTTAAAGGAAGAGTTTTATACACACACTGTACCCTAAAGACTGAGAGGGAGAACAGGCACACTCAGCGCTCAGGCACATTCTTAAGCACTGATTTTTATTTTCTTCCCCTGATGCTAATGGTTGTTCTGTTTTAAAGGAGAAGAAACTTGTGGGAAAAGTTGGGCTGTGGATATACAGAAAGGGTCATATCCCAGAGTCCCATAAAAATGGCCCAATGCTTTTACCAACTCTTGTTACCTCTTTCAACCCTTTCAAAATTTTGTTTCTATCGGTTCCACTTTTGAGGAATAAGCTCTAATGTGATTCTGATCTGACGGACAAATCTGCACTAACTTGCTCATGACTGGTAATAAGTGAATGTAGTTTATGTATTTAGGTCCCTGGGCCATTTGCATTTGTAACCTACCTGAACTTTACCCCACAATCTTGCGTATGAGAAAAGAGTACAATTTCTTCACTTTCTTCAAATTAAATCCAAGTTTGAGCCTCTTTCCTCCTGCAGTTGTAGAAAAATTCAACTTCTATCATTATTGGGATTGCTAGAGAGAAGTCTTCTCCTTCTTAGGTTCCCTCTATAATCTAGGAACCTGTTGTGGTTCCTGAAAATAGATGGAAAAGTCACCGGCCTTCAGTCCATCCTACCTGCTGATACACATTGTACATATTTCATTGCTCCTTGAAGTCTGGTGGCTCCAAAGTTTCCTCTGCTGTGTGTAGGTAGAGAGAATGTAGCTAAGGCAGGGGCCCTGTGCTAGTGTCCAGCCTCCTTAGGTGCAGCTTTCCTACCTCCCACCTGCATCTCTTTCATGGTGCGGGATTCCCAACATAGAGTTCCATTCCCTCCAATTTTGAGGAGTCTCCCTTCTCAAAGGACACTCACTTCTCTCCCATTTCCGTAGTATACTGTCAGCCCTCTGTATCCACATGTTCCGTATATCTGCGGATTCAACCAATTGCAGTTGGAAAACACTTGAAAAAAAATCCCGGAAGTTCTAAAAAGCAAAACTTGAATTTGCTGCACCAGCAAATATTTACATAGCATTTATATTTTATTATATTTATTATTATAAATAATCTAGAGGTGATTTTTTTAAAAAAACACGGGAGAATGTGCATAGGTTACATGCAGATACTCCGCCATTTTATATAAGGGACCTGAGCATCCACAGATGTTAGTATCTAGTTGTGGGCCCTGGAGCCAATCCCCCACAGATACTGAGGGATGACTGTAATCCTCTCAAGGAGATCACCCCTTGGGGACATAAAATCTGGAAAGAGCCAATGTCTATAGTCAGTTTTACTTCCTGAACCCACAACACAATCCTCCCCTGAAGCAAGGGAGAGACTCAGAGGGCAAAGCTATCTTCCTGGGAAAGTTATAGAAAAACATACTGCAAAAGGAGAACACAAAGTAATGTTTCAACAGAACACTCAAACATATATTCGACAAGATACTGCAGAAGGAGTAATATTTTTATCCCAAGGCATGGTACTTTTAAAATGGGTCCTTTAGCACTCTTCAGGTCTGGGAAAGCTCCCTCTCCAGAAAGGCTCTGCCCAAGCACAAAGCATTTGAGGAAATTCTGAGTTTAGGGGCCTTGGGTGCAGCCCTGAATCACCTCTGAGCAGTAAACATCAGGAAGACATTTTCCAGCTCCAGCCTCCACCTCCAGGAGAATGTCAGCAATAATTCTGGGTGTGTTACCCAAAAGCAGGCCTTGCCCTAACTGACTCCTGCCAGAAGCAGCTGCCTTTGGAAACAGCAGAAATAGCTTTCTGTGTTAGGAGGAAGCAACAGGAACCCTGGTGTTGAGCAGACCTCACACTTCCTTCTTACCACTAGTTTACAGGCAGCATGGTGTAGGGAAAATGAGGTCAAGGAGCTGTCACCCTCTTTATAGGCCTGGGTGACTAGGGAGATGATCTTCAGAAACAGATTCCTTGATCACTCCCCTTGGTACCCATAAGACTTAGACTCTGACACATGACTTCAGAGGGGATCTGCCGAAACCCCCTGTTAACCTTCTGAGAATGGCAAACTTAGAAGTCCAAAAGGATATAGACTTTCATATCCAAAATAAGAGAGGTATTATAGCAAAGCACAGGTTACATTTCCATAGGACATTTTTTTTTTTTTGCATTTCACTTAGATCAAGAAAAATCAAATCCCATAACTGCTGGGTGGGTGACTCACAGACTGGAGAACGCTTATACCACAGAAGTCCACCCACTGGAGTGAAGGTTCTGAGCCCCATGTCAGTCTTCCCAACCTGGGGGTCTGTCAATGGGAGGAAGAATTCCTAGAGAATCAGACTTCAAAGGCTAGTGGGATTTGATTGCAGGACTTTGAATGGACAGGGGGAAACAGAGACTCCACTCGTGGAGGGCACACACAAAGTAGTGTGCGCATTGGGACGCAGGGGAAGAGGCAGTGACCCCAGGGAAGACTGAAGCAGACCTACCTGCTAGTGTTGCAGGGTCTGCTGCAGAGGCAGGGGGTGGCTGTTGTTCACCATGAGGACAAGGAAACTGGCAGCAGAGGTTCTGAGAAGTACTCCTTGGCATGAGCCCTCCCAGAGTCTGCCATTAGCCCCACTAAAGAGCCCAGGTAGTCTCCAGTGTTAGGTTCCCTCAGGCCAAACAGCCAACAGGGAGGGAACCCAGCCCCACCCATCAGCAATAAAGCAGATTAAAGTTTTACTGAGCTCTGCCCACCAGAGCAACACCCAGCTCTACCCACCACCAATCCCTCCCATCAGAAAACTTGCACAAGCCTCTTAGATAGCCTCATCCAACAGAGGACAGACATCAGAAGCAAGAACTACAGTCCTGCAGCCTGTGGAACAAAAACCACATTCACAGAAAGACAAGATGAAAAGGCGGAGGGCTATGTACCAGATGAAGGAACAAGATAAAAACCCCCCAAAAAACTGAATGAAGTGGAGATAGGCAACCTAGCAGAAAAAGAATTCACAATAATGATAGTGAAGATGATCCAGGACCTCGGAAAAAGAATGGAGGCAAAGATTGAGAAGATGCAAGAAATGTTCAACAAAGACCTAGAAGAATTAAAGAACAAACAAACAGAGATGAACAATACAATAACTGAAATGAAAACTACACTAGAAGGAATCAATAGCAGAATAACTGAGGCAGAAGAACGGGTAAGTGACCTGGAAGACAGAATGGTGGAATTCACTGCTGTGGAACAGAATAAAGAAAAAAGAATGAAAAGAAATGAAGACAGCCTAAGAAACTTCTGGGACAACATTAAATGCAACAACATTCACATTATCGGGCTCCCAGAAGGAGAAGAGAGAGCAAAAGGATCCGAGAAAATATTTGAAGAGATTACAGTCGAAAACTTCCCTACCATGGGAAAGGAAATAGCCACCCAAGTCCAGGAAACGCAGAGTCCCATACAGGATAAAGCCAAGGGGAAACATGCCGAGACACATAGTAATCAAATTGGCAAAAGTTAAAGACAAAGAAAAATTATTGAAAGCAGCAAGGGAAAAATGACAAATAACATACAAGGGAACTCCCATAACGTTAACAGCTGATTTCTCAGCAGAAATTCTACAAGCCAGAAGGGAGTGGCATGGTATACTTAAAGTGATGAAAGGGAAGAACCTACAACCAAGATTACTCTACCCGGCAAGGATCTCATTCAGATCTGATGTTAAAATCAAAAGCTTTACAGACAAGCATAAGCTAAGAGAATTCAGCACCACCAAACCAGCTCTACAACAAATGCTAAAGGAACTTCTCTAATTGGAAAACACAAGAGAAAAAAAGGACCTACAGAAACAAACCCAAAACAATTAAGAAAATGATCATAGGAACATATCGATAATTACCTTAAATGTGAATGGATTAAATGCTCCAACCAAAAGACACAGGCTTGCTGAATGGATACAAAAACAAGACCCATCTATATGCTGTCTACAAGAGACCCACTTCAGACCTAGGGACACATACAGACTGAAAGTGAGGGGATGGAAAAAGATATTCCATGCAAATGGAAATCAAAAGAAAGCTGGAGTAGCAATACTCATCAGATGAAGTAGACTTTAACATAAAGAATGTTACAAGAGACAAGGAAGGGCACTACATAATGATCAAGGGATCAATCCAAGAAGAAGATGTAACAATTATAAATATATATGCACCCAACATAAGAGCACCTCAATCCATAAGGCAACTGCTAACAGCTATAAAAGAGGAAATCGACAGTAACACAATAATAGTGGGGGACTTTAACACCTCACTTACACCAATGGACAGATCATCCAAAATGAAAATAAATAAGGAAACAGAAGCTTTAAATGACACAATAGACCAGATAGATTTAATTGATATTTATAGGACGTTCCATCCAAAAACAACAGATTACACTTTCTTCTCAAGTGCACATGGAACATTCTCCAGGATAGATCACATCTTGGGCCACAAATCAAGCCTCAGTAAATTTATGAAAATTGAAATCATATCAAGCATCTTTTCTGACCACAATGCTATGAGATTAGAAATCAATTACAGGGAAATAAAAGTAAAAAGCACAAACACATGGATGCTAAACAATACATTACTAAATAACCAAGAGATCACAGAGGAAATCAAAGATGAAATCAAAAAATACATAGAGACAAATGACAATGAAAACACGACGATCCAAAACCTATGGGACACAGCAAAAGCAGTTCTAAAAGGGAAGTTTATAGCTATACAAGCCTACCCCAAGAATCAAGAAAACTCTCAAATAAACAATATAAACTTACACCTAAAGGAACTAGAGAAAGAGGAACAAACAAAACCCAAAGTTAGCAGAAGGAAAAAAATCATAAAGACCAGAGCAGAAATAAATGAAATAGAAACAAAGAAAACAATAGCAAAGATCAATAAAACTAAAAGCTGGTTCTTTGAGAAGATAAACAAAATTGATAAACCATTAGCCAGACTCATCAAGAAAAAGAGGGAGAGGACTCAAATCAATAAAATTAGAAATGAATAAAGAGAAGTTACAACAGACACTGCAGAAATACAAAGCATCCTAACAGACTACTACAAGCAACTCTATGCCAATAAAATTGACCACCTGGAAGAAAGGACAAATTCTTAGAAAGGTATAACCTTCCAAGACTGAACCAGGAAGAAATAGAAAATATGAACAGACCAATCACAAGTAATGAAATTGAAACTGTGATTAAAAATTTTCCAACAAACAAAAGTCCAGGACCAGATGGTTTCACAGGTGAATTCCATCAAACATTTAGAGAAGAGCTAACACCCATCCTCCTCAAACTCTTCCAAAAGATGGCAGAGGAAGGAACACTCCCAAACTCATTCTATGAGGCCACCATCACCCTGATACCAAAACCAGACAAAGACACTACAGAAAAAGAAAATTACAGACCAATATCACTGATGAATATAGATGCAAAATCCTCAACCAAATACTAGGAAACAGAATCCAGCAACACATTAAAAGAATCATACACCATGATCAAGTGGGATTTATCCCAGGATTGCAAGGAGTCTTCAGTATATGCAAATCAATCAATGTGATACACCATATTAACAAATTGAAGAATGAAAACCATATGATCATCTCAATAGATGCAGAAAAAGCTTTTGACAAAATTCAACACCCATTTATGATAAAAACTCTCCAGAAAGTGGGCACAGAGGGAAGCTACCTCAACATAATAAAGGCCGTATATGACAAACCCACAGCAAATATCATTCTCAGTGATGAAAAACTGAAAGCATTTCCTCTAAGATGAGGAACAAGTCAAGGATGTCCACTCTCGCCACTATTATTAACATAGTTTTGGAAGTCCTAGCCACAGCAATCAGAGAAGAGAAAGGAATAAAAGGAATACAAATTGGAAAAGAAGAAGTAAAACTGTCACTGTTTGCAGATGACATGATAGTATACACAGAGAATCCTAATGATGCCACCAGAAAACTACTAGAGCTAATCAATGAATTTTGTAAAGTTTCAGGATACAAAATTAATGCACAGAAGTCTCTTGCATTCCTATACACTAATGATGAAAAATCTGAAAGAGAAATTCAGGAAACACTCCTGTTTACCACTGCAACAACAAGAATAAAATACCTAGGAATAAACCTACCTAGGGAGACAAAAGACCTGCATGCAGAAAACTATAAGACACTGATGAAAGAAATTAAAGGTGATACCAACAGATGGAGAGATATACCATGTTCTTGGATTGGAAGAATCAATATTGTAAAAATAACTATACTACCCAAAGCAATCTACAGATTCAATGCAATCCCTATCATCCCAATGGCATTTTTTACAGAACTAGAACAAAAAATCTTAAAATTTGCATGGAGACACAAAAGACCCTGAATAGACAAAGCAGTCTTGAGGGAAAAAACGGAGCTGTAGGAATCAGTCTCCCTGACTTCAGACTGTACTAGAAAGCTACAGTAATCAAGGTTATATGGTACTGGCACAAAAACAGAAGCATGGATCAGTGGAACAAGATAGAAAGCCCAGAGATGAACCCACACACCTATGGTCAACTAATCTATGACAAAGGAGGCAAGGATATACAATGGAGAAAAGGCAGTCTCTTCAATAAGTGGTGCTGGGAAAACTGGACAGCTACATGTAAAAGAATGAAATTAGAACACTCCCTAACACCAAACACAAAAACAAACTCAAAATGGATTAGAGACCTAAATGTAAGACCGGACACTATAAAACTCTTAGAGGAAAACATAGGCAGAACACTGTTTGACATAAATCACAGCAAGATATTTTTTGATCCACCTCCTAAAGTAATGGAAATATAAACAAATGGGACCTAATGAAATTTAAAAGCTTTTGCACAGCAAAGGAAACCATAAACAAGACGAAAAGAAAACCCTCAGAATGGGAGAAAATATTTGTCACCGAATCAACAGACAAAGGATTAATCTCGAAAATATATAAACAGCTCATGCAGTTCAATATTTAAAAAAACAAAACCAAATCCAAAAATGGGCAGAAGACCTAAACAGACATTTCTCCAAAGAAGACATACAGATGACCAGGAAGCACATGAAAAGCTGCTCAACATCACTAATTATTAGAGAAATGCAAATGAAAACTACAATGAGGTATCACCTCACACCAGTTAGAATGGGCATCATCAGAAAATCTACAAACATCATATGCTGGATAGGGTGTGGAGAAAAGGGAACCTTCTTGCACTGTTGGTGGGAATGTAAATTGATACAGCCACTATGGAGAACAGTATGGAGGTTCCTTAAAAAACTAAAAATAGAATTACCATATGATCACCAATCCCACTACTGGGCATGTACCCAGAGAAAACCATAATTCAAAAAGACACATGTACCCCAAAGTTCATTGCAGAACTATTTACAGTAGCCAGGTTATGGAAACAACCTAAATGCCCATCGACAGATGAATCATTAAAGAAGATGTGGTACATATATACAGTGGAATATTACTCAGCCATAAATAGGAACGAAATTGGGTCATTTGTTGAGACGTGGATGGATCTAGAGACTGTCATACATAGTGAAGTAAGTCAGAAAGAGAAAAACAAATATTGTATGTTAATGCATATATGTGGAACCTAGAAAAATGGTATAGATGCACCAGTTTGCAGGGCCGAATTTGAGACACAGATGTAGAGAACAAACGTTTGGACACCAAGGGGGGAAAGCGGCGGAAGGTGTTGGTGGTTGTGTGATGAATTGGGTGATTGGGATTGGCATGTATACACTGGTGTGGATAAAATTGATGGCTAATAAGAACCTGCTGTATAAATAAATAAAATAAAATTCAAAAATTCAAGAAAAAAAAGAAAACAACAACCCACGCCCTTAGTCTCTGGCTTCTTATTTCTCTTAGTAGCCTCACTTTGCAGATGAGTAAACTGAGGCTCAGAGAGATTAACTGACTCTTTTCAGGTCCCACAGGTAGTAAATTGTATAATTCAGGATTAAAAGCTGACATTTCTGGTTGACTTGACCGTTTTGTGGCCTTTTTGGATATATATTTCAGTAAAATATTTTTGGGTTTATTTGTTATTTTAAGATAGATAATTGAAGAAGACTGGAACTTCTTAACATTGAGAGGCTGCATCCCTGTTAGGAAAACCAGACGTGTCTTTATTGAATTCTAAGCAAATTATCTGTCTCTGGCAGACACCAGTAGATCACAGATGGCAAGAGAAGTCTAAACAAGTCTTCTAATTATTTTACAAAGAATTGCTTTCTGTTTATGAGCTGTTAGCTCAATTTAAGCATTAGTGCGTTATACTGGGGGTGTTTGTGTGTTAGCGGTGTCCATGGGGTACACAAATAGGCTTAATATAGAGCTGGGTAAAGCCAAAGAAAAAGCACATTGTATACAACAGAACAAGTAGAGTGTTCTGTAGCTTTGAAAAACATTGTGGCGAAACAAATTGTTCTGCCAGGGGAAACATGGGTTAGTGTTCCATCATCTCAGTATGAGCAGGTTATTTTCAGGTTCTGTTGGCCTTCAAGATCCAGCCTAATAAACTCTGTTCTTGTGTACCCGTGTTGTATAACAAAACTAACAGTTCCATTTGGGGAGCTGAGAGGGGAGGAGCTTTATAATTCCTTTCACAGAAGTGTACATTTTTCAGAAAAATTCTTAGTCCTGAACAAGTGCCTCTAAAGAGGTAACTAAGAGGTATGTTTCCTTTTGAGAAGTTATAGCATCTTTAAAGCACTTTTTTCAGTTGATCGAGGGCTTCATTAGAACCAAGTAATAGTAACCACCGTTAACTGAATGCTTACTATGCACAAGTACCGTATAGACATGATCTCATTTAATTGCCAAGGAAGTCTCAGTATATAGGCAGCATTTGTCATGCATTTGGACACAGAAACTGGGGTTCAGAGATTTTAAATAATTTCCTGTAAATAACCTTGTCTAAAGTGATGGAGCTTTCTGACCTCAGCTAGAGCCCTAACCACTACACATACTGCCTCTCAGCTTGACACTAGGGAAAGGATAAATTATCCACACGGGAGCGGTGGGTGTTGGCACTAGATGACCAAGAACCAAGCTGTGATCAGCCATCCCTCCAGATTAGAGGACAACTGTAATCTTCATCTTTGCTTTGAAGGGAACTGTTTTCTATAAGCAGTCTATATTTTTTCAGCTTTCTGCTTGGTACTTTAGGGGAAAAAAAGATACTAAAATTTAATTGCTTTACAGAAAACACCTCTTTTTTCATCTCTTGGGTCCATGAAAAAAAAAGCCACATAGAATTAGATCATATGCAAAAACTTCTGAGCTAATCACATAAAGATTATTCTGTCCTAAAGAAAACTTGCATTGAAGTTCAAATGTGTCTAAAATGAAAGTATCTACAGAAACTTTGCTACAAGTGACATTGATGGCTTTAAATCACAGTGGTCTTCACAGAAAGTTTATTTGAATGTTGAAAAGTAAAAATGGTGGCACCACAAATTGTGAAATTGTGATTAGTTTGCTTGGCATTAACATGGATAAATATTGTGGACATAATGAGAAGCAAAACACAGAAATTGTAGAAGAATACATACATATGAGTCCATTTATATAAAATTTAAAATATGTAAAATTAAATAATATATTTTATAAGGATACATACATATGTGGAAGCTACTGTGAACTTCATGACAATGATACACCCCAAATTCAGGACAATGGTTATCTCTGGAGGGAAGAGAAGGAGGTGAAATCTGAATAGGACACAGAGAGAGCATTAACTGGGTTTGTCAAGTTTTATTTCTCAAGCTAAGAGATGACTGAGGTGTTTCCCTTTTACTGTTTACATCTTCTGGTTTTTTGAAACATTTCATGATTTTTAAAATTTTCCTGAGATCAACATGCCCCCTCCAAGTGAACAAAGCAAAGGTGTGCTCATCATTGGAGTGCATTGCCTTCTTTTGACCTGAGACTTATGTCTCAGATGAGACAATGAAGACAACTCACAGGATTCCATTCTGGAAGAATGTGAATCTGTCCTAAATCTGAAACCTGGGCCCTCTTCAGCAACACTCAGAAACTCACTAGTGTGGATTCCATGCCTTTGCCCTCAGTCCTGGGAGCTGGTGGAGAAGGGGCACTGATATTCAAAGAGGGGGATAGATTTGGATTTCAATTCTAGCCTTGCCACTTTCTAACCTTGATTTCTTCATCTGTAAAATGGACCTAATAAGACAAACCTCCTCACTGGATTTTTATAAGGATGGAATTAGTTGCCACATGCAAAGTATTTTTGGCATGCAAAAAAAACACTCCTAAATAATGTCGCCATGGTTTATATAAATCACCAGTCTAGGATTCTTTTTCTAGCTCTTACTTTCTCCCAACTGTCTGACATTTTCAAATTTGCCCTGTAACTGAATGTTTTCATTCAAATCACTTTCCCGAGACTCATGGTAACATGCATCCTAATTCATTCTTTGGATAGTCCACTTTCCAGTTACTTCTGAACTTTAAAAAAAGAGAAACAAGAATGTTCTACTTATTCATGTTTCTGTCGTTTTAAAAAGTACTAGTTGAGGTCATGAGACCATTACCTCAGAGTGCTCAGACATTATGAAAACAAATTACACTGGGTCACTGTGAGGAGAGCCCTAACACTCATTCTGACAGAGGAGGCTGGGAGGCCCCTTGAGAAGGAGTGAAAGAATGGATATTTTGTTGGCTCACACATGACATTATTTAGAAATAGCTCATTTTGCTAATATGACCAGGTGTCTCCCAGCCATATATAAAAACATTCTAACCTACACTGATTTGTTTAAGAAGTGTCCACAACAAGGTAGTTAACAAGACTGAAGGGCCTGTGTCTATTTAGGGGTAAACTTTGTTCAAGGATTGCATCATCTGTTGATGAGAGCTCTTCCTTGGGAGTACTAGAACCCTAATGTTAATGGTAAAAGTGCTTACTTGAGCCAGAGATTAGAGGTTTGAAATTTTACCACTTCCTGGTGATGTGGCATGAATATACTGTTTAATTTCTAGGTCTCCCTTTCTTCATTTGTAAAGCAGGCATAATAATATGTATCCCAAGGAGTTCTGATAAGATTTAAGTGAATACCATGAAAGAATTTGGAACAGAGACAGATGCATAGCAAGTATTCAACAAATGTTAGGTGAAATATTAATTGACTCAGTAGATCAACTTGGACATGTATCTTCAAATTTCAGATCCTAATTTCAAGATGATAGGGATGATAGGGGAGTGGAAAAAGTGTTAGACTTTGAGTCAAGAAAAATAACTAAATTGTGCTTATTATTTGCTGTGTGGCTTTGGACATATTTCTTAGCTTTTCTAAGTCTTATTTTCTTAACGTGCAAAATGGACATAATAATATCCTCTCACTCCACTTTCCAGGATTTTGAGAAAAGGAATGTTTGTTTGTGTTTCCTCAATCTTCAGATTCTGTATTTCTTCTGTTTCTAAAAGTAACAACAATTGTTAAGTATGTGTTTTTGTTTTCTCAAATCACTACTTCTAATGGAATGAATAGCCTTCAAAAGAATCCAGTGGAAGAATTACAGCTAGGTTCTGGAGTTCTACAGTTCTCTTTGAGGGAACACTTTATATGCAGAGACAAACAGAATATTAGTCCCTCCACACAGAACAATAGTAACAGCCATGATTAACATAATTATCCATCTCTGGAGAAATGCTACCACCTTCTGTGACCTTGTGCTTTCAAGTTCAATAAGATGGAATAATTCCATAATAATTTAAATCCCAGAACTACCTTTACTAAGAGTCTGAGTAATAGCTCCTGAACACTCTACAAATCAAATTTTATAGTTAATTGGCTGCATTATTGGGTAAATCAAAGGATAATGCTTATGAAAGCCTGAGTTCTTTAAGAGTTCAGACCCAGTGAATTGGGTGGTATTCTAGAACATGGGGTATGCATAAAAGTTTACATAATATTGCCTGGAGGACAATAACTTGAGTTAGATTTTTAGTTTAATTAATAGAAAATGCTTAAGTTAATTTATCTTCTTCCATTGGAAAAAATAAACTCTCTTTAATTTATAAATAATACATGAATACATTCTTACTTGAAAATTTAAACCCTATAAGGTTTAAACCCCTTTCATTAGCACTTCCCTTCTCAAAATAGTAGTCAGTCCAAAAACTGACTACTGTTATCAGTTCATCGTATATTCCTTCAGAACTCTTTTCTCTGCATTTTCTTTAATACAAATAGTTTCATTAGTGTATATTCATACATAAATAATACAATTTATCCTTCACTAGCTTTTTACTCTACAGTGTGTATTAGTCAACATGAAGATATCCACCTCATTCTTTTTAACTGTTGCATAGTACTCCACAGTATGAATGTGCTATCTTTGATTTAACCATTTACCTATTGTCTTACAAGTGAATCATTTCAAATATTTTGTTATTTTTATGTTTTTAACATCTTTATTGGAGTATAATTGCTTTACAATGCTGTGTTAGTTTCTGCTTTATAACAAAGTGAATCAGCTATACATATACATATATCCCCATATCTCCTCCCTCTTGCATCTCCCTCCCACCCTCCCTAGCCCACCCCCTTAGGTGGTCACAAAGCACTGAGCTGATCTCCCTGTGCTATGCAGCTGCTTCCCACTAGCTATCTGTTTTACATTTGGTAGTATATATAAGTCCATGCCACTCTCTCACTTCATCCCAGCTTACCCGTGTCTTCAAGTTCATTCTCTACGTCTATGTCTTTTTTCCTGTCCTGGCCCTACGTTCTTCAGGACCACATTTTTTTTAGATTCCATATATATGTGTTAGCATATGGTATTTGTTTTTCTCTTTCTGACTTACTTCACTCTGTATGGCAGACTCTAGGTCCATCCACCTCACTAAAAATAACTCAATTTCATTTCTTTTTATGGCTGAGTAATATTCCATTGTATATATGTACCACATCTTCTTTATCCATTCATCCGTCTATGGACATTTAGGTTGCTTCCATGTCCTGGCTATTGTAAATAGAGCTGCAATGAACATTGTGGTACATGACTCTGTTTGAATTATGGTTTTCTCAGGGTATATGCCCAGTAGTGGGATTGCTGGGTTGTATGGTAGTTCTATTTTTAGTTTTTTAAGGAACCTCCATACTGTTGTCCATAAT
The DNA here is from genome assembly GCF_025265405.1 of Mesoplodon densirostris. Taxonomy (NCBI): domain Eukaryota; kingdom Metazoa; phylum Chordata; class Mammalia; order Artiodactyla; family Ziphiidae; genus Mesoplodon; species Mesoplodon densirostris. The sequence goes on from NC_082665.1 coordinate 59,911,369, forward strand.
GGCTGTATCAGTTTACATTCCCGCCAACAGTGCAAGATGGTTCCCTTTTCTCCACACCCTCTCTAGCATTTATTGTTTGTAGATTTTTTTGATGATAGCCATTCTGACTGGTGTGTGGTGATACCTCATTGTAGTTTTGATTTGCATTTCTCTAATGATTAGTGATGTTGAGCATTCTTTCATGTGTTTGTTGGCAATCTGTATATCTTCTTTGGAGAAATGTCTGTTTAGGTCTTCTGCCCATTTTTGGATTGGGTTGTTTGTTTTCTTGATACTGAGCTGCATGGGCTGCTTGTAAATTTTGGAGATTAATCCTTTGTCAGTTGCTTCATTTGCAAATATTTTCTCCCATTCTGAGTGTTGTCTTTTCATCTTGTTTATGGTTTCCTTTGCTGTGCAAAAGCTTCTAAGTTTCATTAAGTCCCATTTGTTTATTTTTGTTTTTATTTCCATTTCTCTAGGAGGTGGGTCAAAAAGGGTCTTGCAGTGATTTATGTCATAGAGTGTTCTGCCTGTGTTTTCCTCTAAGAGTTTGATAGTGTCTGGCCTTACATTTAGGTCTTTAATCCATTTTGAGTTTATTTTTGTGTGTGGTGTTAGGGACTGTTCTAATTTCATTCTTTTACATGTAGCTGTCCAGTTTTCCCAGCACCACTTATCAAAGAGGCTGTCTTTTCTCCATTATATATTCTTGCCTCCTTTGTCAAAGATAAGGTGACCATATGTGCATGGGTTTATCTCTGGGCTTTCTATCCTGTTCCATTGATCTATCTTTCTGTTTTTGTGCCAGCACCATACTGTCTTGATTACTGTAGCTTTGTAGTATAGTCTGAAGTCCAGGAGCCTGATTCCTCCAGCTCCGTTTTTCTTTCTCAAGATTGCTTTGGCTATTCGGGGTCTTTTGTGTTTCCATACAAATTGTGAAATTTTTTGTTCTAGTTCTGTGAAAAATGCCATTGGTATCTTGATAGGGATTGCATTGAATCTGTAGATTGCTTTGGGTAGTATACTCATTTTCACAATGTTGATTCTTCCAATCCAAGAACAGGGTATATCTGTCCATCTGCTTGTATCATCTTTAATTTCTTTCATCAATGTCTTATAGTTTTCTGCATACAGGTCTTAAATATTTTGTTCTTATAGATACTGCTACAATGAATATATTTTACCAAGCCTTCTTAGGCATATGAATAAATATGAAAAAGTAATTACTGATCATAGGATATACATGTTTAAAATTATAACACTGTCAAATTACCTTTCAAGATGTCTATACCAGTTAATATTCTGACCAGCAGTGTATTGTGGTGTCCATTTCCCTGTACTTTTACCAACATTTGATATAGGATATTTCAATTTCTTGCTTAATGACAGAAAAATGGTATCTCATTGCTGTCTTTATTTGTATTTCTTTTTTTTTTCTTTTTGGCCACGCTGCATGGCATGTGAGATCTTACCCCAACCAGGGATCAAACCCATGCCCCCTGCAGTGGAAGCACAGAGTCTTAACCACTGGACCACCAGTGAAGTCCTGTATTTCTTTGATTAGTAGTAATATTGAGCATCTTTCCAAGAGTGTATTGATGATTTTCTCTTTAATAAGCTATGTACTAGTATATTCATAAGCTCTTTCTGTCCTTTATTCTTTTAATCTATATTTGCATTTTCCTACATAGATGCTACATGTTTAATCTAGTTTTTTAATGTTTCAATCTTTGGGGGTAGGGGCTTCATCTTCCATTTTTATAGGTCTTTTTATAAATTTCTTACACAAGGAAATATCTAATTGCACATCACACCTGTGGCCAAATGACAGCTACTACTCTCCATTTCTTAGGGATGAGGGAATAAAACCACAAAATGTATAAAGCCAGATATAAAACCCAGATCTTTGGGTCCAGTGCCTTTCCTTCTGAAGGTCTGTGATTATACCCAGGTGCCACAGAAGCCTAGAATATTTGAGAGGCTTCAAATATTAATTTAGGCAAAAAGTATCTAATTTAAACTCCTCATTTCACAGATGACCAAGCTGAGGTATGGGAAAGTGAAATACCTATGACCTGATACAGTACTAGAACACAGTTATTCAGGCTCTAGTTGGGATTCTTTCCACTAAACCATGTAAGTTTCTGTAATGGCAGCATTTCATAAACAAATTCTAGTTTTTTATCACTATCAATCACCTGGAAGGGGAAAAGAATTCAGAACTCATTGTCAGACCTTCAATTTTTTCCCATTCTCATAACTCACATAACAAAGGGAAATAAAATGGTTAAAGTTGAGGCTGCACACATGAAAATGAAAGCTCGAGAGTCTTTCACATCTTTATACTCACTCCGTGAAAAAGACAAAGGGAATAGAAATATGCTTGGTTAAAATGATATATTCTGTTTATCAACTGTCCATCTACGGGGTATCTCAAGTATTTCATGACTGGTGTTTTGTGTATAAGTAAGGATGAGCAAACATGTTTGGGATGAGCCATCACAACTATCTTGAGGACTTCTCTGTAACAGAAGCTGATTTGAAGTCTATCTTTTATTGGGATCCTTCACACCCTAATTTTGGGTATTCTGAGCTAGGAAACACTTGAACACTGCATTTCAGCAACTCTCTTATTTCACCTGATTGTACCTTTCTTTGCCTGGGTAAAGGACAAGAACAGATTACCTGTGTCACATACTTCAAAATTGTTGTAACTACTCTTGAAAAAACAGATATAGAAGACTGCCCTTAAACAGACAGCAATACAAATCTGCAGGGTAAGTTGCAAAGCAGGAAGAAAAAAGGATCGTACAGGGTCATGAGCCACAAAGCCTGAATGAATAATTTCTGATTATTCCTGGGTCCCCAAATTGGCTATCTTACCACCTGCATGTGTTCCATTTGCAGTCCTCAGGCAAATTCTTTAAGCTTTTTGGGCACATTTTACATTTCAGTTTGTTTTAAATAATAGATCAGAGCACATGTCTTGAAAAGCCTAAGATCTAAAACATATGTTTGTGCAATGAGACCACAGAGGTAGAACTACAGAACTTGAAGCCAATTTTATTTTTAGCAGACACTATAGATGTCTGCTCAACACATTTATTTGAAAAGTAATATTTGTTCATCCAGTATGTCAAGAAATATACCGAAGAAGAAGACCAAGTTCCTGTTCTCCAGGAGTGTACAATACTGTTGGAGAGCAAATGTTCCATTCCTAAATGCCCCTTCTCCATGCACAGAGAATACTAGTTTAAAGAACTAGAGGTTCAGAAAAAGATAATGAGAGTGAAGTCAAGTTGAAGGGGAGTACACTTTCCCCCTTTAGCTACTCTCAAGCCATGAAGAATCCTTACCAATTACCTTTGGGCCCTTTAATAAGAGCCATAGGCCTGTCTACTATATGGATGACTCAGGTCTAATTTATAAAAATGGTCCTTTGTCCCCTACAATACTGTACTTCTCCTATTCATGCACATACTTTCCTGGCTCTAGAGCAGAAACTTAGATACAAAACCCATTTCTCAGGTCAGCCTAACTTCTCTTGGTGAGGAAGTTTCCTTCTGCTCATATATTCCTCCCTTGAACTTAGTATCTTTCTTCACTAACTTGGTAGATACTTTCCTTCTCCTTCTGGAGATTTCTGGTCCTAGAACAATTATACTTCTTCCCTTTACCCTTCCCAGATTTCTAGAAGAAGGTCAAGGATGTAACAGTATTGTAGGAAAACCCCGAGGTATAACTCTGGATCCCCCCCACCACTTAATGATTTGAGCTTCAATGCTCTTTATTATAAAATAGATAAAGTCATTAATAATTACCTGCCTTGGCAGATCAACGAAATGATTGAGTCCAAGATCAAGGTATCAGCAGGTTTGGTTTCTTCTGAGACCTCTCTCCTTGTCTTGCAAATGTCCATCTTTCCACTGTGTCCTCAGTGCACATGGTCTTTCCTCTGTGCGTGCACATCTCTGCTATCTCTTTATGTGTCCTATTCTCACTTCTTTTAAGGACATCAGTCAGATTAGATTAGAGTCCATCATAGTGACTTCAATTTAACTTAATTGCCTTTTTAAAGGCCCTATCTCCAAATACAGTCACATTCTGAGGTACCGGGGTTAGGGCTTCAACTTTAACATATGAATTTTGGGGGGTGGGCACAATTCAGCCCATGACAACTGGTTCTTTGGCAAGTGGGGAGGTAGGAGCCTGATGTGTGGCATGGAGCAAGTATTCCCATCATAGCCTCCTTCGAGCTACCAGTCGTAGCTTGAAAAACCAGCTCACAAATATCCTGAACATTTAATAATCAGTCTTACAAGCTGGTAGGAGGTGGCTCCAGCACACAGCTGATACAGATTCCAGCTGAATGCTCCTTCTTTCATTCAAGGAGATGTCCTTTATTCTGTAATCACCGTCAGACTTCATAGGACCTTCTACTGTGTCCTTCATCCAGCTGAGGGACACCTCTAGTTTGCAGCCCACTTGAGCTCAGTAAAGGGTACTGAGCCCTTCCACGATTAGATTACAAATCCATTCACCTCATCAGGATGGTAAACCATTCTTTCTACCCTTGGGAAATTGTTTATTAGGAAGTGGTTTTTTTCTTCTTTTTTTAAACCATGTTAAACACATTGATACGTATTTAAACCCTGAAACATATATACACATAATTTCACTTGGGGCCAAAGGAGGGGAAAAAAACCTGTTAAAATTCTCCCCATTTCTCAAGGGCTCTTGTAAGAGCAGTAGGGTAAAAAGAGAGTCAAGTTCAGGAGAGGCAAACATGAAAAAGGCTAAGACTTATGCTAGCATGAAAAATGATGATCTTTATCTTTTACCATCCATGTTGAAAGCTGCATGATTTCTTGTAATACTAGGGGAAAGAATATAATATTTTAAAATAATTTTAAAACTTTTCAATCAGGTAGAACTCCAAATAATGCACCAAGAAGAACAAATCCCCTTACATTTGTAATTTCTCATTTTATTCTGACAGCTTTGGAAGAGTAACAGAAAGTATCTTTTGATGAAGAAATTCCAAACTGTCTTCAAATGAAAAAAAATTCTTGAATCTACTGTGTGAGACACTTTCAATTTCTGGGTTTTGTTTAATCATTGTAACTTAGTAGATTAGGCAAAGTTTTGGGCCTTCAGATCACATAAATATGTTGACCTCATTCCAAACTTGCGTCTACATATCTGAGTCTGATAGATAGTGGATCTATTTGACTTTCCACTTTGATTATGAAATTAACTAGATAATTCTCAAATTTCTATTTTGCTTAGTGTAATTACCAGTCACCAATGATCCTGTCTTCCTGTTGTTCATGCTCTGGTGTCATCCTTTCCTACACTAAATAGGATTGACCTGTGTAACCAGTAGAATATTGTGCAGAAATGTCATAGAAGTCATTGCAGCTTCTGCTTTGTTCTCTCCTGGATCATCAATAGCTTTTGTATAATGAGAACTCTCAAACAGACCTAGAGAGAGATCTATATGGGGAGGAACAGAGGCCTCCTGTCAACCCCAAGCATCAACTGCCAGCATGTTAGTGAGCCCTCTTGGAGGGGGACAGTCTAGCCCCCAGTCAAGCGTTCAGATGACTGCAACCCCTGCTGACATCTTGACTGCAAGCTCATGAGAGCTCCCAAGCCAGAACCACCCAGCTAAGCTGCCCCTGAATTCCTGACCCACAGAAACTGTTTGAAATAATACATGCTTCTTTTTGTTTTAAACTGCTAACTTTGGCGGGGGGGGGGGTGTAATTTGTTATGTAGCAATAGAAAACTAATATACTCAGGCATTTAAAACCCAATATTCAGACAGCCAGTGTTTATAAACATCTCAGGGTCAGTAAATGCAAAAACGCTTCCATTTTAATCCCTGTGATAAACATTTATTAGGTTTCTGAAACTCCTTGGCCTTTGAACTCCCCTCCTATGTTTACAAATTCTCCACCTTCTGGGTCTTGGCGAGAGGCAGAGCATTTCCTTCTACTCTAGACTCAGAAAATACAAGATACCTACTTTGCCAGTTCCTCTGGCAGCTGTTGAACAAGTACCCCAGGCATGATTTGCAGCTGTTGAACAAGTGCCTCAGGCACTTGCACTTGTTCATGATTTGCACTTGTTCATCCAAGATCTTGAATCAAGGGCTAGTGATGCAAACAGGAAGACCATGAGAGGTGGAAGAAGTATCTCCAATACCCAGTGGCAGTAATGGTGGTATATTGTAAGCTACAGCATCCACTATGGACCAGCAGCTGTGGCAGCAGTGCCATTCCTCATTAGACTGGTTCGTGCCTGCCATTTCCCAATATTGGTTTTCCAGCCACAGAGATTCCATGAGCCACCCAATATTCCTTAATAAACTTCTTTTGTACTTAAAGCATCATCTACCATATGCATCCTACATCATGGTAGGTACAAGGAAATTACAAGGGCATCAGGTACAACAAAAGGCTACTGCCAGTAGAAATTACCTGAGAGGAAAGATTACCTCATTCTGGCCAGTTGAATCTGTCTTCAAAGACACAGCTTAATTGTGAGGGAGAAACTGAGTCCTGATATGGAAAGAAAAATGTTAAAGGATATAGTTTATTTAAAATAAACCATCGTAGGTGTGCATCAGTGAGCTAGGAGTTTGGAATCCTCGAACACTAGTGATTTATAAATGAAACATTCTTTTTGTTCAGTAGCTTTATAATTACAGGTTTATTAACTTACTAAAATTATTTCAAACCTTTCATGTACTTCAAAAAAAAGAGGCATCAAAAGTGAAAAACAAAACTAATTTTAAAGCCATACTGGTTAAAGCAAGGACTCTTAGAAAAATGAAATTTTATTTACACAAAACTTAAAGTACTTGAATTGAAACCAGCTATAAAAGTATGAGACAGTCATAAATATCAGATTTTTATACTGTTTCCCAAATAATTAAAAAGGCATATCCATGACAGAACTTGGATTCTTTGTTTCATCTTTATCCTCATATGCCTTTGATTAATACTTGAGTTACAAATTCTCATAAATTCTGATATTTTTAGGCTGGTAAACAGATATGGAGGGAGGCCAGAGAAATTACAGAGAATTAATAAAAATGCAGAATCATAGCTTCCTGTATGTTAGAGTTCACCTGCTTCACCCCAGCTTTATTGGACTCACCCTTAGTAACATGTCAGTTCCAAACTCAGCCCCTCTCCATGGCCTTAGCAAATCCCTATAAGTCTTACCCTGCCTTTTGGCAAGAAAGTACATTGGATTGTCTTACTCTTTATTTTTTAAATCTTTCAGAAATTCTTATTTTTAACTACACGGAGTACATGGATACATTGTGGGTACAAAATCCAAACATTACAGATAAACTAAGGCCTCCCTTCACTGCTACCCACAGTCCTCTGTGCATGCTTGTACTCTTCCAGACATTTTTCTATGTATCTACTGGAATAGGTAGATACAGCTGTAAAACTCAGCCTCTACCCTGGGTTGCAAAGAAAAAATCACTTATATTTAGAGTACTCATTCATACTCATTCTAATAGCATGAAAAAAATTACTTCAGTCCATCAACTCCTTCTGTCCTCTATTTCACCATGGCTAAATTTAAATTTGGTGTTAGTTAGAGAAGCATCTGGTCCTCTAAGTCATCTGTCCCATAGACATTTGTGGAGAAAACCCTTGTTCCTACTCGTCTAGCTCTTTAGAATGAAGACTGCCTTTGCCACATCAATATTGGTATAGTAAGAATCAGTTTACCTGTAGTGCCTGTAGAGCGAGAGAATTCCTGCAGTGACTTCCAAGGTCTCTTCTGCCTGAACTCCCTCGGGTCTTTCATCTGCTGGGCTCTGCCTGGGGGAGAGGTTCCCCCCTTCAAAGGAATCTATACTCTCATCACTTGCCTCATTGGCCCTTCTCCTCAGCTCAAGGTGGGGTGTTGGGTTTTTTTTGTTTTTTAGGTTGTGGAGTAAGGTGGGAGGAGAAGACAGAATTCTCTCTGTTCCCCTAAGAGAATTTACGCTTTTGAAAACCAGCGTTAGAAAGAAACATGTATGTGACATTTCTACCTTCTGCCTAAATATATCTTTCTTCTGAGGTAATGAGCCTGGGATGGCCAAGCTTGCCATAGGAAGGGATGAGGACAGAGTGGGATTATTAGAAGGATATTTCAAAAAAGAAAAAAATAATTTTGTACTTACTCTACATAAATTATATCATCCTATATGTATTATTTTATAACTTGCTTTTCCTTAATCAATATGCCTTGAAGTTATTTCCATGTTGCTATACATAGCCCTATGTTATTCTTTCAGTGATCATTTATTGAGCCTCTACTGTGTGCCAGAGTCTACATATATGGCACTGGAAAAACAAAGTATCTATTCTCATTGGTCTTACATGTTAGGGGAAAGATAACAGTCAACTGTACATGTGCGTAAGTAATATAATATGAAGTGACTGGAATTAAGAAAAAGAAAATGGGATAAAAGGATAGAGACGGGTGGTTTTTTAGGTAGAGGGGACCTCTCTGCAGAGGCAACTTCATTCTTTTCAGCTTCTATATAGCATTACATTCCCCTAAAGAAGGATAGTGAGGTTTGTTTCCCATTTTTGTTATTACAAACCATGTTGTAATATTTACTTCCTTGTGCACATGAACAATAGTCTTTGAATAGATACTGAAAACTAGAATCACTGGGTCATGCTTGCAAACTGCTCTCTGAAATGGCTATATGATTTATACTCCCATCACAAACTGCTTGTTCCCTGTAACTCTCTTAGTTGAGTCTATCAAAATTGTTAATTTCACCAATCTGATATGTGAAAAAAAATGGTATCTTGGATTTTTTAGTAATTGGCACTTTGCTGATTCTTACTTAGGTTGAATATCATTTCATATGTGTATCAGACATTTATATTTCCCATCTTGTAAAATGGCTTTTCGTATCCTATGTCCATATACCTATAGGATTTTTGTCTTTTTCTTTTGATTTTTTGGCGCTAATATGTTCAGGGTAGTAATATTTTATCTTATATATGTAGCAAATATTTTCTCCCATTATTTGTCTTTATCTTCATCATATAAAGCTTCTTTTATTCATGTAGTCAAATATATCCATATATCCCTATAATAATCATACCTCTTTTATTATTTTGAGTTTGTAAATTCAAATTCAGCATTCATTTATTGAGTATTCAGTGTGTGTAACTCACTGTGCTAGGCAGTTTAGAAGATATAAAAATAATAGAGACTTGACATCTGCCTTCATGGGTCTCACAATTTAGTGTTGGAGACACATGTGCACAAATGCCTATAAAGCCAATCTGCAAAGTCCTATAAAAAGAATTAATTTGGTGGAGCAATGCCTAGCTCAGAACAAGGCACCTGGAAAGGTTTCACAGATGCAGTAGCATTGAAAGGCAGGAGTGAGCGTAAAGGAGAAAGGCACAAGCCAGGCAGAAAATGCAGCCAGGAAGTGCTGGGGAGAAATTTCTGGGAAAGCTGGATAGTGGGTATGTGGGTAGGAATAAGAGAAGTAAACATAGTGGAAGACCAGATTGAAAAGGTAGGGTGGAACTATCCTAATCTTTTACCCATAAATAGGAAATATAGTAATAAATTCGACAACACCTAGTTTCCTTGAAAAATATCCATTAAATAAAAGAAGAAGACTGTCAACTATGAGAATTGAATTAAAGACTTGTAGTGATTGGATGAGCATAGATAGCCTCGCCCTTTGGATTGATGACAGCCTGCAGATGGATTGTTCCATGAACCTTCAGCATGTGTATGTGCACTGCCAGTGTATCTGCTGGTTTTCGCTGGCCTGAGCCCTTGCCTGACAACAGCTGCAGTTTGCAAGTCTTAAGTCTGTTTTACCATCCTGCAGAGGTAAGAGTTGGATAGTTTATGCATTATGAACTCACAGTCCTCTGGAGAAGCTGCCAAAGAAAGCATGTTTTGGATAGAAATCTGAAAAAAAAAAAGAAAAATTAAAAAAAACCCCAAAAAATTTAAATGCCCAAGATGAATTTGGCATAGGGATAAGGTTTCATATTCAGCTCCTATCCAGGCTCTGCCATTTTATCATCCTCCAGGATGCAGGGGCTGCCACGGGGAACCATGGATAGAGCTTAGGACCCCTTGGGCCGCATCAGCAAACACTCTCTTCTGATAGGCAGTTAGAAAGTAATGGGATTTGGGTTTTCGTTGTAAGGGAACGGTGGAAAATGTTACAAACAGCTGACCTCCTTCGCCCCCACTGAAATGACTGCCTTCCTCTGCACATTTTATGTTGCTTTGGGGAGAATGACAAAAGACAGATGCTTCTTGCTGGAATGCTAGTTGTTTAATCATTCTTTCTAGTCCCAAGACATTTACTGTAGTTTCTTGGAGCTGACATCTTGGGCAGTTCCTTGGTTTTCAATATCTTGTAAATGTGCTGTGTTGTGATTTTCCATCACATGGAATATGAGAAAGTCTGGGTGGGTTTTCTTTAAAAGGTGTTATGTAGCAGATGGTGTCCTCGGGTCAAAAGCCTTAAACCGGGAGTGCATGAACTGTAAACAAACTGTAAGCTCTTGTATGCAGACACAAAATACACAACCTGGTCCATCTCCTGTCTCCCACAGTGCATTATTCAGGTTTACAGAGATGCTCCTGTCCTTTCCAAGGGTCAGCAGCAACATATAAAATTCGTCTTTCGAGTAGCATGACCTGCCCACACAGCACCAACAAAGGAGGAGAACTGCTTCCTTCCCAGGTTCTGTGGCCCCCATAGAACCCCAGGAAGCTTCACAGTAGACACACTGCCCTTCAGAAACAAAGTAAAACTCTTGTGTTAGCCACAAACCACCTGTTCAATAGGTCTCTTGCTCCTATTTTCATAAAGGTAACATAGAAGAGAAGCTGAAAATATGCACATTTTCATCATCTTAAGGAAGAAGGTAAATGATTAATCTCATAATCATATACAACTTTTTCCAGGAGGATCACATTCTTAACAACAAGCAAGTCATAATAGCAATTTGGAAAATGATTCATTTCTCCTCCCCTAAAAATCTTAATATTTGTTTTAGTGTATCTTGTTTAAATTTATTTTTTTCTGATTTTGAGTGTGTGTATTTTTTTCACTCTCTCATTAAATTTGTGATTTCTCTTGATTAGTCCCATGGCTTCCTTCTACCTGTACAGAGGTGATCATTTCTTTCCTCTCTAGTGATTACCATACCTTTGAGGAGCTCTCCTCCATATGTGGAAAGCTTAGTGTAGAGAGGACATGATTGGAAATGGGAATCTATGTCTGAGATGTCCCTGTGTGGGATCTCTAGGTCTTAGGTGGAAGAAAAGTTTCAGGGAAGTCTACTTCATTCAATTTTTTCTACATACCAATGTGTGCATAAGGACCATTTGAAAGCAGGTAGAATGAATAATAAGACTTTGTGTTTCTATAGCACCTTTCCCAAGGACATATATAAACATAGGAGGATTATGCTCAAAACCCTCTCTTCAACTGTGTTAAGAGCAAGAATTATTCTCAGAGATTGGTTCAAGATGGCAGAGTACAAGTACATGTGCTCACTCCCTCTTAAAAGAGCACCGGAATCACAACTAACTGCTGAACAATCATCAACAAGCAGACACTGGAACTCACCAGAAAATGTACCCCACATCCAAAGACAAAGGAGAAGCCACAATGAGACGGTATGAGGGGTGCAATCACAATGAAATCAAATCCCGTAGCTGCTGGGTGGGTGACTCACAAACTGGAGAACACACCACAGAAGTCCACTGACTGGAGTGAAGGTTCTGAGCCCCACGACAGGCTTCCCAACCTGGGAGTCCGGCAAAGGCAGGAGGAATTCCTAGAGAATCAGACTTTGAAGCCTAGCAGGGTTTGATTGCAGGACTTCGACAGGACTGGAGAAGATAGATACTCCACTCTTAGAGGGCACACACAGAGTAGTGTGCCCATCGGGATCCAGGGGAAGGAGCAGTGACCCCATAGGAGACTGAACCAGACCTGCCTGCTAGTGCTGGAGGGTCTCCTACAGAGGTGGGGGGTGGATGTGGCTCACCGTGGGAACAAGGACACTTGTCTGGCAGCAGAAGTTCTGGGAAGTACTCCTTGGTGACAGCCCTCCCAGAGTCTGCCATTAGCCCCACCAAAGAGCTGGGTAGGCTCCAGTGCTGGGTCACCACAGGCCAAACAACCAACAGGAGGGAACCCAGCCTCACCCATCAGCAGACAAGCAGATTAAAGTTTTACTGAGCTCTGCCCACCAGAGCAATATCCAGCTCTACCCACCACCAGTCCCTCCCATCAGGAAGCTTACACAAGCCTCTTAGATAGCCTCATCTACCAGAGAGCAGAGAGCAGAAGCAAGAAGAACTACAATCCTGCAGCCTGTGGAATGAAAACCACATTCACAGAAAGACAGACAAAATGAAAAGGCAGAGGGCTGTGTACCACATGAAGGAAAAAGATAAAACCCCAGAAAAACAATTAAATGAAGTGGAGATAGTCAACCTTCCAGAAAAGGAATTTAGAATACTGATAGACAAGATGATCCACGACCTTGAAAAAAGAATGGAGGTAAAGATTGAAAAGGTGCAAGAAATGTTTAACAAAGACCTAGAAAATTAAATAACAAACACCTAGAAGAATTAAAGAACAAACAAATGCAGATGAACAATACAATAACTGAAATGAAAACCACACTGGAAGGAATCAATAGCAGAATAACTGAGGCAGAAGAACGGATAAGTGACCTGGAAGACAGAATGGTGGAATTCACTGCTGCAGAACAGAATAAAGAAAAAAGAATGAAAAGAAATGAAGACAGCCTAAGAAACTTCTGGGACAACATTAAATGCACCAACATTCACATTATAGGGGTCTCAGAAGGAGAAGAGAGAGTGAAAGTACCTGAGAAAATATGTGAAGAGATTATAGTTGAAGACTTCTCTAATATGGGAAAGGAAATAGCCTCCCAAGTCCAGGAAGTGCAGAGAGTCCCAGGCAGGATAAACCCAAGGAGAAACATGCCAAGACACATAGTAATCAAACTGACAAAGATTAAAGACAAAGAAAAATTATTAAAAGCAACAAGAGAAAAATGACAACATACAAGGGAACTCCCATAAGGTTAACAGCTGATTCCTCAGCAGAAACTCTACAAGCCAGAAGGGAATGACACGAATATTTAAAGTAATGAAAAGGAAGAACTTACAACCAAAATTACTCTACCCAGCAAAGATCTCATTCAGATTCGATGGAGAAACCAAAAGCTTTACAGACAAGCAAAAGCTAAGAGAATTCAGCACCACCCTACCAGCTCTACAACAAATTCTAAAAGAACTTCTCTAAGTGGGAAACACAAGAGAAGAAAATGACCTACAATAAACAAACCCAAAACAATTAGGAAAATGGTAATGGTATCGATAATGGAACCCAACATAGGAGCACCTCAATACATAAGGCAACTGCTAACAGATATAAAAGAGGAAATTGACAGTAACACAATAATAGTGGGGGACTTTAACACCTCACTTACACCAATGGAAAGACCATCCAGACAGAGAATTAATAAGGAAACACAAGCTTTAAATGACACAATAGACCAGATAGATTTAATTGATATTTATAGGGCATTCCATCCAAAAACAGCAGATTACACTTTCTTCTCATGTGCACACAGAACATTCTCCAGGATAGATCACTTCTTAGGTCACAGATCAAGCCTCAGTAAATTTAAGAAAATTGAAATCATATCAAGCATCTTTTCCAACCACAATGCTATGAGATTAGAAATCAGTTACAAGATAAAAAACGTAAAAAACACAAACACATGGAGGCTAAACAATACATTACTAAATAACCAAGAGATCACTGAAGAAATCAAAGAGGAAATAAAAAAATACCTACAGACAAAGACAACTAAAACACAATGATCCAAAACCTATGGGATGCAGCAAAAACCGTTCTAAGAGGGAGGTTTATAGCAATTCAATTCTACCTCAAGAAACAAGAAAAATCTCAAATAAACAATCTAACCTTACACATAAAGGAACTAGAGAAAGAAGAACAAACAAAACCCAATGTTAGCAGAAGGAGAGAAATCATAAAAATCAGAGCAGAATAAATGAAATAGAAACAAAGAAAACAATAGCAAAGATCAATACAACTAGAAGCTGGTTCTTTGAGAAGATAAACAAAATTGAGAAATCTTTAGCCAGACTCATCAAGAAAAAGAGGGAGAGGACTCAAATCAATAAAATTAGAAATGAAAAAGGAGGAGTTACAACACCATAGAAATACAAAGCATCCTAAGAGACTACTACAAGCAACTCTATGCCAATAAAATGGATCACCTGGAAGAAATGGACAAATTACTAAAAAGGTATAACCTTCCAAGACTGAACCAGGAAGAAATAGAAAATATGAACAGACCAATCACAAGTAATGAAATTGAAACTGTGATTAAAAATCTTCCAACAAACAAAAATCCAGGACCACATGGCTTCACAGCTGAATTCTAACAAACATTCAGAGAAGAGCTAACACCAATCCTTCACAAACTCTTCCAAAAAATTGCAGAGGAAGGAACACTCCCAAACTCATTCTATGAGGCCACCATCACCCTGATAACAAAAACGGACAAAGATACTACAAAAAAAGAAAACTATAGTCCAATATCACTGATGAATATAGATGCAAAAATCCTCAACAGAATCCTAGGAAACAGAATCCAACAGCACGTTAAAAGGATCATACACCCTGATCAAGTGGGGTTTATCCCAGGAATGCAAGGATTCTTCAATATACACAAATCAGTAAATGTGATACATCATATTAACATATTGAAGAATAAAAACCATATGATCATCTCAACTGATGCAGAAAAACCTTTTGACAAAATTCAACACCCATTTATGACAAAAACTCTCCAGAAAGTGGGCATAGAGAGAACCTACCTCAATATCATAAAGACCATATATGAAAAACACACAGCAAACTTCATTTTCAATGGTGAAAAACTGAAAGCATTTCCTCTAAGATCAGGAAAAAGACAAGGATGTCCACTCTCACCACTGTTATTCAACATAGTTTTGGAAGTCCTAGCCACAGCAATCAGAGAAGAAAAAGAAATAAAAGGAATACAAATTGGAAAAGAAATAAAGCTGTCACTGTTTGCAGATGACATGATACTATACATAGATAATCCTAAAGATGCCACCAGAAAACTACTAGAGCTGATCAATGATTTTGGTAAAGTTGCAGGATACAAAATTAATGCACAGAAGTCTCTTGCATTCCTATACACTAACAAGAAAGATCAGAAAGAGAAATTAAGGAAACAATCCCATTCACCATTGCAACAAAAAGAATAAAATACCTAGGAATAAACCTACCTAAGGAGGTAAAAGACCTGTACTCAGAAAATTATAAGACACTGATGAAAGAAGTCAAAGGTGACACAAACAGATGGAGAGATATACTGTGTTCTTGGATTGCAAGAATCAACATTGTGAAAATGCCTATACTAGCCAAAGCAATCTACAGATTCAGTGCACTCCCTATTCAATTACCAATGGCATTTTTTACAGAACTAGAACAAAAAATTTTAAAATGTGTATGGAGACACAAAAGACCCTGAATAGCCAAAGCAATCTTGAGGGAAAAAAATGGAGCTGGAGGAATGAGACTCCCTGACTTCAGACTATACTACAAAGCTACAGTAATCAAGGCCGTATGGTACTGGCTCAGAAACAGAAATATAGATCAGTGGAACAGGATAGAAAGCCCAGAGATAAGCCCATGCACCTATGGTCAACTAATCTATGACAAAGGAGGCAAGGATATACAATGGAGAAAAGACAGTCTCTTCAATAAGTGGTGCTGGGAAAACTGGACAGCCACATGCAAAAGAATGAAATTAGAACACTCCCTAACACCATACACAAAAATAAACTCAAAATGGATTAAAGACCTAAATGTAATACTGGACACTATAAAACTCCTAGAGGAAAACATAGGAAGAACACTCTTTGACATAAATAACAGCAAGATCTTTTTTGACCTCCCCCCCAGAGTAATGGAAATAAAAACAAAAATAAACAAATGGGACCTAATGAAACTTAAAAGCTTTTGCACAGGAAAGGAAACTATAAACTAGACGAAAAGGCAACCCTCAGAATGGGAGAAAATATTTGCCAATGCATCAAAGGACAAGGGATTAAGCTGCCAAATATATAAACAGCACATGCAGCTCAATGTTAAAAAAACAAACAACCCAATCCAAAAATGGGCAGAACACCTAAATAGACATTTCTCCAAAGAAGACATACAGATGGCCAAGAAGCACATGAAAAGCTGCTAACATCACTAATTATTAGAGAAATGCAAATCAAAACTACAGTGAGGTATCACCTCACACTGGTTAAAATGGGCATCATCAGAAAATCTACAAACAACAAATGCTGGAGAGGGTGTGGAGAAAAGGAACCCTCTTGCACTTTTTGTGGGAATGTAAATTGATACAGCCACTATGGAGAACAGTATGGAGGTTCCTTAAAAAACTAAAAATAGAATTACATATGACCCAGCAATCCCACTACTGGGCATATACCCAGGGAAAACCATAATTCAAAAAGACACATACACCTCAGTGTTCATTGCAGCACTATTTACAATATCCAGGTCATGGAAGCAACCTAAATGCCCATCGACAGATGAATGGATAAACACGTGGTAATATATACAATGAAATGTTACTCAGCCATAAAAAGGAATGAAATCGGGTCATTTGCAGAGATGTGGATGGATCCAGATACTGTCATACAGAGTGAAGTAAATCAGAAAGTGAAAAACAAATATCGTATTTTAACACATATATGTGGAATCTAGAAAAATGGTACATATGATCAAGTTTGCAAGGCAGAAATAGAGACACAGATGTAGAGAACAAACGTATGGACACCAAGGGGGGAAAGCGTCGGGGGGATGGTGGTGGTGGTCGGATGAATTGGGAGATTGGGATTGACATATATACACTAATATGTATAAAATAGATAACTAATAAGAACCTGCTGTATAAAAAAATTTAATTAAATTTAAAAATGAATTATTTTCATATTTCATGAGGGGACACCAGAATAAGGAGAAGTGCCTCAACTCTGCCAGCTTCACCCAGCTCGGAAACCAAGTCCCCCCCTTCAGAGATGAGGGACATCAATCAATCGACCCTCTGCTGCTCCAGCCTGAGGTCCCCTTCCTCTCTTTGGTTCTCCACTGTGAATAACCAATGTTCTTGGCTCCTTGTTTGATCTTAAAATCAGTGTTTGATGAATCAGTCAGAAGACTTGGACATTCTGTTCAGAAAACAAGTTTATAAATTCATCAGCTTTTGCTGGATCTGCAAAAGTATCCTGGCATTCTCAATAGAATAGCAATCTTCTGTCCCCAGATGACTTCATGAAGTGTGGGACTTGTGTGAGGAGATGATACAGACAGTTTCCCATTGCCCTGAAAGAGACACACCCTGTCACAGCTCCCTGCCTTTACCCATGCTGTCCTCTCTTCCCTGCCCTTGTCCACATGTAGCATTCCTATGCATCTTTTAGAACTCATTTTGACTGTTATCATCTCCTTCATCAAGGCTTCACATGCATTCTCAAGTTCTGCTTTCTGGACAAAGTCCCAGTTCAGGTCTCCACTTACTCCTCTCCCACCAGGATGAGTGCCTGCTGAAAGGCACTGACTTTAGCCCCAGCTCCCTGGAAGGCCTCATCAGTGTAAGCATAATCTCTGCCCCTTTGCCAGAGATTGGATCTGTAGCTTTGACCAATCAGACAAGAGTGGAAACATATAAGGACTCTTGGTCCTCACAAGTAGGGTGGGATTTGAGGAAGAAATGCTCAGCCCTCTTCCTCTGGACATGCTGTGTCTGGCTGTGGCCTTGGGGTGGCTGCCACCTTCTCACTTCCAGCCTGAGGATGATGCAAACACTGATGATAACAGAGCAGAGACAAGGACAAAAATCTGAGTTCTTCAAAGCTTTGTAGAGCCATTGAAACAACCAGACTTGAGGTTGGCCCTACTTCTAGATGCCTTCATATATAAGATAGTAAATGGCCTTATTAACTGCCAGAGCCCTACTTTCTGTTTCTTGCAGCAGCTGAAAGCCTCCTAATTTATCCAATGCTTTTCCTTAACTACAAGCCACACCTTCAGTCAGAATTGGATATTTATTCCTTTGATTGCTATAACACTGTGTATATACCTCTATCAGTACATCAATTCTGGGTTTTAATGATCCACTTATGTCTATCTTCCTTACTATGAAATCAAGGATCATATTTTTATTTGATTCACACTTTACTTATTTTTAGAGTTTAGTGTTATGGCTGACACATATCAAGTAATTAATGAATATTTGATGAACGAATGAATGAATTTACTCAGAATATGTCAAGTGCGTGCCACAGGCAGCCTTAGGCATAAGCAATTTAAATAACTCCTTGAGATCCTAGCCCTTTAGACCCTGCTTCCAGGACTGACTGATTTTTCCGTCATCTGTCCATCTATCCATCCAATCCACAGAAATGCCAGGCACCATGCCAACCCCTAGGAATTCAGAGAGATACCCTGTCCTGTGCTGGTATAGATTCCATTCTGCCCTCCACAATGTAAATTGGGGGCCCTCTGGCCCTTTGATACCACTTCAGGTATAAAGTCTTTCTGGGGGCATGTGGGAAGCTGGCAATGGACAGAACTACAGCTCTCAGTATAAACATATAGGCCAGCACTGACAAGGAAGTGCTTAGTTTTCTGTTCAGGAAGTAGAGGTGGACACGCATCCAAGAGAGAAAAATAGCAGAGGGTGCTGCTTCCCATCTGAGAACTGGGGGCCCTGATTCCCACTGGGCCTAGTTACACAGAGTCACCGCGCACATCTGCTGAATTGTCTTTCTGGCCGATTGTGGCTGTTTAGTAATGGAGAGAGCTTGCAACTTCCTAAGAAGAGAACACTCTCTAGAAATTTAAGGATTTCTGAGTATTCCTATTTGATTACCTGTTTTTTCTTCTAGTCCAGAAAATTACATGCTGCAAGCCACTGGGAAAAAGGCAGGAGACGGTCAGACTCTAGATATAGCCAGGACCTTCAGAGATTCTGGAGTTCATCTCCTTTTTATCAGGACATAATATGTTTAAGTGTTCAGAGTTCAAGTAGTATCTCTGTGGGTAGACTGACTGTGAACTTCTCCTAATCATCCTTGCAATTCCCAGTGGTCCCTAAGAGTTCCAGTCTTCTGGGAAAATCTTTTCCTTTAATGTCCAAATAAAATAACTCAAAATAACTCAAATAACTGGCCACTGTAGTTTGGGGAAGTACAACACCCTCTCCAGCATTCTGAAAATGCCTAATGGAGTACTTGCCTTCCTCTGCTGGCTTCTTGTCATCTCTCTCCCTCAACTTCGAATTCCAACTAATTCTTGGTCATCCTTGGTTTCTCACCACCATGCCTGCCAACTGCTGCCCTCTTTGTTCTGTTTCCCCCAGGCTGTGGGCAGAATTCCCTCTTCCTTCATTTCTAAAGTACTATTAATCACATGAAGGCTATTGTATATAACAGATTTTAACTAAATATTAACAGAGAGGCATCTTTAATTCTAAAATTCTTTAGCTATCCCTTCACAGAGAATTTATGACCAACCAATTCTCTTGTTGTAGCTAAGACCTGTTCTATTTCTTCTTTTACCTGATTCCTCAAGAGATTCCAAAATTTCTATTACTGGATCTCAGAAGAACACTTTTTAAATTATGCTGATCATTTTAGTTTCCTTTATTTTGGTATTTCCAATGCAATCTACAACCTGAGCCCTACCTTCCCTGTCTATAAACTGTTGGTGTATTTCCCTAAAAGGACAAATTTTTCTCTCATGTCTCTTTTCTTGCATCCGGATTTTAGAAAAGACTAAAGTAAGATTTAAATGAGCAATTTTTAAATCTCCTCATTGCGCTTGTTTCTCAGTTTAGATGCGATATACTTGGTATGTGAGGTTCTTGGCATGTGGCAAAACTCAATCTTTAACAAGAGTAATATTCGATATTTCCTTGAAGATAGTGATTAATCGCATGAATATTTCATGTGTTGTTTCCCTTTTTCATCTTGTGATCCTTTTGAAGACTCCCATAAATTCTCTCTTGAACCCTAATTCTCAATCCAAACAAAACAAACTGTAAAGTCCACTTTGTGAATGCTCTCATCAGCAAGCAAAGCAATTTCACACTCCAGCTGGCTTCTGAGTAACACCCAATTGTCACTTTACTCTGAGAGTCTTAGTTTCCTCTTTTGTAAAATGAGGAAGTTTGCCTACTTTTTCTGTAACTTCCTTCCAGCTTTAGAATACCATATATGCCTCTTAAAGATGATGGGGGAGGAGATAAGGGGTTGGATCCAGGAAGTGGAAAAGGCCAGCTAATCTTATTTGTATCTCCGACCATCTGCTGCCATTAACACTAACAGCCGCTATTTGTTTTTTAGTAATCCAGTGATCTCAACTCTCCAGTTTAAGAAATAAGTGAGTACTAATCTTGATTTAAGTGCTAAGAGATCCTCATATTTCTCCTTTCCCTGAAATAAGACTATTAATACTGACCCCTATCTGGTTTGATAAACAAAATGTTTCAACTAAAATTAAGTGATAGGGGTAATACAATCCAAGTTTGAAAAAGTTTTTTTCTCCTTAATTTTAATTTAAACCATTTTCCCTTTCTTCTGGAACTGTTTCAGAACTACCCAAGAAGACCTAAGAATTAGTAAATGAAGGGACAGTTGTATGGAAAAATTAAAGAAAAAAATGCAGGATTAATGTCTGAGGTTAGATTTTAGCTTGCTTGGAAATGTTAAAAAAATTAAGTTGAAGCACCATCTAGTGGCTCTCAATTGTGTTTTATAAAAGTTGCTCCCAATTTCCCTCAGTTTAGGACCACAATTAATTTGTTGTGCATGTATATGTGTATGCACATATGTGTTCAGAAAAGAAAAAGAAATGTTTTTTTGTCTTATGTAGGGGTAGGAGGTTGAGAGGGAGTACCTTAGCGTTTTACTCTGCCCAGAAAATCTTGGCAGTGAGAATGGATCAGACAAGAAGCATGAACTTGGTTTAATCTCTTCAGGGAATGATGGAGTCTTTTTCATGGAAAAAGAATTAGCACAATAAAGTCCCATAGATTTCAGTTCCTCTGTTTTTCCTGCTCACATCCTCTCTAAGAGCCCACAACAGTATCTTTATCTTCCCAATCCTATAATGCAGACATGTCCTCGCATGTCTAGGGATTAGCTGACTATTAGGTCACCTTTTCACACCACCTGATTCCCACGTCCTTTCCTATCACAAGCCTACAGCATTCCTTGAGCTTACACAGCCAGCTATTCCTCTGGAACTGTCAGAAAGATGGCTCTCATACCTATGATTACTATATTCTGAAGTTACATCTGTTTCATTATCTCTAAGGGAAGAATGAAAATAGACCATGACAATGCACATGAATAGAATATACCTTGCTTCATAATCTCTAGGGGAAGAACAAAAATAGGCCATGACAATGCACATGAATAGAACATAATCCATGTTGCAAGATTGACAGCAAACCTTATGATTGGTAAACTAGATATTTGTATCAATCAGATTAAGTTCAACTACACATGGAGTAAAACCCAAAACAACAGTGCCATGAACAAAATAGCTTATTCTCTATCACACAAAAGTTTAGAGGTAGGTAGTCTATGGTTACTCCATGCTCATCAGGGACCAGGATCCTTCCATCTTTCTTTTCCACCATCTTAATGAGTAGCTTCCGTCCTCAATGTTACCTAAGACCCATGCTGGCTGCTGGACTTCCAGTCATCACACCAATGCTGCAGGCCAGGAGATAAGAAGAAAAAGCAAAAGAGGACCTCTTCTTTCTCTTTAAAGAGCTTTCCTAAAAATATCACACAAAATGTTTGCTTACACTTCATTTTTGAAAACTTTTGTGGGTGGTCATACTGAGTTGCAAGGGAAACTGAGACATACCTTTTAGCTAAGTATGTCTCCACACTAAATAAAATTGGTGTTATATTACTAAGCAGTATATCAGAAACCTAATGTCACAATAATGCTTTGTAACAAACAACCACAAAAACCACTGTGACAATTGGTCAAATGTCTGGGATTAACTGGGGGGTCAGGTAGGCAGCTCCTCTGATCTTGACTGAGCTTCTTCTCACTTCTGGGAGATGGCTGACGACTATTGGATTGTGTAGGCTGGCCTCAACAGTGAAGTGGAGGATGAGCCTGGGGTGTCTCAGCTCTGTTCTGCATGTTTCTCATCCTCCAGAAGACTAGCTCAGGCATGTTCTTGTGGAGTAACAATAGAAACTTGCAAGACCTCTTGAGACCTAGGCTCAAAACTGGTACATGCCACTTCTGCCTCATTTGATTGGCTAATGCAAATTACATGGGGTGGAAAAATATGTTTCTTTATGAAAAGAACTCTAAGGTTATTGACAAATTACATGAGTAGAGGGAGAAGAGAAAATTTGGAATCATGAATACAATCATTTACTGTGAGGAGAAAAGAGAAAATGAGCATTGAACCAGGCAGCTAGCAATCTGTGCAACAGTATCTTTGAGTCTGTGACTGAATTGTGGTACTAGGCTTTTTTCCATTTTATGCCCTGTCTTAAAAGTCAGGGAATTATGATTTAAAAAGAAAAAAAAAAGAGCAAATATGTTATACATGACATTATTTACTAATTTTTTTCTTGACTCATGCTCAGTTAACTAATGGAGTAGGTATTAATCTTAGCATTTGTCTTACTGTTTACTGTAGGCAGAGACTGGATGTATAATATATGTACCCAAAACCTGATTCTGTTTCTTCCAAGGCAACTACACTACATTTTTCAGCTTCCATAGAAGTTGTGTGGCTATGTAACAAGCACCGGCCAATGGAATGTGACCAGAACCGATTACTACTAAAATCCTCCATCTCTCTCCGTTTCTCTCTCTCTCTCTCTCTCTCTCTCTCTCTCTGTCTCTCTCTCTCTCTCTCTCTCTCTTTCTCTCCATCTCTCTCCCATTCACCAGCTGAACGGAAAATACTCTGAGAAGGGCAGAGCCATAGGATAAAATGCTAGCTTACAGCAGAATTCTTCCTGCCACCCACATTAGCCCCACCAACCTGCATTGGAATGTGAAGTGAGCAACAATTAAATTTTTGTGTATGAATACACTGAGATTTGGGGGTTGTTTGTCAACAGCTAGACTATCCTGCTTAGGTTAGTATCCTCCAGGTAGTATGCATTCATTTTCTGTCTTAGGGTTTTGCTTAAAATAAAAGTAACAACCCAAACCACCTGCCACTTTACACAATAAAATTTTCCTTTAACTAAAAGGACCCTTTTTTACTATAGGATTGGCATAAATATCAATGAAGTTAAGGTTCTAGTTTACAGTGGCCCTAGAATATGTTAAGAGTTTCACCAAGCACTCTTACTCTTACCACAGTTAACCCATTGTGTAGTGCAGACAAGAAACTGAGACACTGGAGCTCTAAAAGGTGAGGTGACATTCAGCACTGTCTCCAGTGACTCTAACAGTTCCTTATGTGGGATCAACATACAATTTCTTCAAAAATGCAGGTGCTACTAAAAACGACTCCTGGCCATTTATTTAATGATCAGGTCAAACATGCAATACAAATATCTCAGTAATTGCTAGCAAGCGAGAAAAGGATGTGAGGTCAGCTATGGACTGACTTGAAAGCAGTGTTTGTAGTGGTTCCAGCCATTGAAACGTTGATTAACATCTCAAGTGGGTAGAAGAAACAACTAGATAGGATGAAAGCACCATCCAAAGAATCTAATGGGTGTAGAAAAACTGCACAGCATTGTTATTTGCTTTTTGCTGAGCCATCCTCCTCTTTCGGCTGAGAAGCAGGGTTGTTTCTCATTTGCAAATAAGAACTCAGTAGGGCAAGGGGAAAGTAGATGTGTCATCCTAGGCATTTATAATGGCAGGCGACAAGCTTTTGCATGTGTATATACATATACACTAAGAATTTGAAAGAGGTTTGACACCTATCACACGAATTCTAAACACAAATGTATCTAACAGTAACAGGAGCAGTTGAGCTAGATGTTGAACCCGAAGGCTGATCTCAACTGGCTGTTTTTTTGTGATATCAAGTCTAAATTAACTTCCAGATTTTTTTATTTTCTTGCTCTAGGAAAAAACATAAAATATAAAATTAAGCAGAAATGAATGCAAGCCTTCAGAAGTTTAGAAACTGGGAAGTAAACACTGAAGGAGCCCCAGCTAAACTTCATTTCCCCCACAGAATTTTCAAAGGATGGTCTAGGACAGGTCTTTCCCAGGGAAAAACTACAATGAAGCAGACTCTCTTGCCCCAGTGATGCAAGAATTTCTGCCTGGGATCTCAGTTGTTAACAAGGCTTTTATGTCAAAGAAGGAGCTGGGGCACAAACAGTGTGCCAAAAAATGGGTCGAGCTTTTCCCATGACATTGTAAACGCAAAGTCTTAAAATAATGTTTTCTTTCTAATGAGTCTGTATTTTTCACTCTTCATCTCCTACCTGCAATCATTTGTTTGCTGGAAGTAGATGAAGCCCACAGTGACTAGGATAACCAAGAAAAGAGAGAATTTCACATAGAGAATGATCAGTAAGCCTGATGCTGGAAATCCCAGGGATCTGACACCTTTAAGCATAGGCAACACAGACAGGGGTGAAGAGCCATTTCAAAAATTCTTCTAATGAAAAAATTAGAGTCTGTAATTTAAAAGAGCCTTTTACAATATTCCTAAAAGTTCACAGACTATCATAGTCAAAACCCCTTCTAAATTACAATTTGAATTCTGCTAGTGTATAATTCTTTCAGGACAGAATTTAGGAATGGTGTCTTTTTTTTGTACATGGTATTTTTTTTATACTTTAGACTTATATTATTTATTACTTCTTGATATCATTCTTTATCAGATAATCTTTCCCAACTCCAGATATTTGAAGAATAGCATTTGTTTATAGCTTGATTGATTACAATGTCTTATAGGACAAAGAAGATGTTTTAAAATCACATTTCCATTTGCAATTTGAAACTCTTCTGCCAACTGGATTTTTCCAAAGGACCTGCCTCTCTGAAATTCTGTTCCCTTTTCTATTAACTTTTGTAATAATCACATTGCAAAGAATTAATGAGATTAATTGAGGCATGTTTAAATAATCTTGTATAGTACCTCATTTGTTAATTTCCCTACCTCTTGCTTTTCTTCAAAACCAAATTTAAGGCAATTTTAATTTAATAACAAACCTAAGAGTTACCCTGAGTTCATTTAAAATGCTAATTAGATAACATTTTGTACACACAATTAGCATTATATTAATATTTTATTTTTACCGTATTAGAGTCAGCATGAGTCATTAACATAGTTTGTTTTTAGTAAATATTTTCTGAATGAATAAATGCACAGTAAGCATTGTAAAAACCTCCCAGTTTTATATGAAAAAAGGAAATGTACTTTCTAACTTCCTGTGTAAATGTTAGTCTTTTGGGGCATTATTCTTAAATATTTTGAGCACTATTTTATGGTACTTTCTACACAGTGAAGTGGTTTTGTTACTGAGTTGCTGTCACCCCTTTAGTAGGGTATTTTATGTCTTCCTACTTTCATTTATCCATGTTTGAAATGGCCCCAAGAACTGCTGAAAAGATAAAATGGGACTAATTAGGACCATCATTCTGAAGTCTTTACTCCTATGAAAATGGCAGCCAAAGAGTGTGTGAACTCTAAGTACTAGTCTGACTCTTCACTCAAAAAGTCATGTCATCCTGTTAAATAATCTGCTCAAGGCCTAAACTAGAAGACTATCTCCTAGGCACTGTCAGGGAAGAAGAAGAAGACATGTCACATCCCTCAAAAACCTCACAATCCAATTGGAGAGTCAGACCCAGACAAATGAAAAGATAACTTACAAGACACTAAACAGCACTAAGTGAGCGTTATGGATTGTAAATCATCTAAGGAATAAGAAAGCTTAATCAACTCTAACTGGGAGGTCAGGGTGAAGTGGAATTTGAACTGAGCCTTGCTGATAACAGGATTAAATAGGTTAAGAGATGAAAAAAAGACTTTTCAAGGGAAAGAAACAATATGAGCAAAGTTTTGAAGATGAGTTAACTTTAACCATATATGGAGCATAGAGTGGGATATATAGAGATGAACTCTGTGATGATCTGAACTTAAGTCTGCAGTTATTTGTGTCAGGCACTGTGCCAAACTCTGGGGATATAGAAATGAATGATATGGTTCCCATTCTCAAGGAGCTTACCCAATACTGGGAGTCAGAGAAGTGGGTGGTCAACTAAAGGGCTATGGAAGTACTCAGACAGAGGCATGCATGAGGCTTTATGTGGGCACAGAGAAGGAACAGCTAACCAGACTTCAGGGCAAGAGAAAATTATCCCAGAGGAATTATATCAAATTAAGTCTTAAAACTTCAATAGGAATTGATCAAATGGAATGGAAGAAGAGAGCTGGGGAAAGAAGTATACTATGAAGAAGTAGAAATTGCTTGTAAAAGAGAAAGAAGACTAAAAGAGGATAACACTTTTGAGGAGCCTGAAGAGGCCCATATGCATGGGGTACAGGCTGGAGAATAGCAAGACACAAGGCAAGGAGAGCAGCAGGCCAAAGTGATTTAGTTTTCCATGAGGCAAGGAGAAGTCACTGGGGGCACTTAAATAGGGGAGCAGCATGTTTTTCAATTTGGAAGTCACTGGCCACAGTATAGGGGAATGGAGGGAGGAAAGCTGGGGGACAGAAGACCTGTTAAAAGGACATGATCATGTGCTCAGTTAGTGCAGTCAGGAGAAAGAAAATGGTCTAGATTTAAGAAAGAATTTAAGGTAAAATCAGCAAAACATAGTAACTGATTTCCATTATGGGAAATAAGAAAAAGTGCTATTGTGGGATATTTTTAATTTTCTGGCTTGGGTCATTTATCAAGACATAAAATATAGGTATGGAGCTACAGAATGGGTAGAGGAGAGGAATTATGTTTCAGGAATATGCACATTGGGGTGTCTCTGATGCATTCAGATGAACCTTTTCAATTGGAAATTGATTTTGATCATGGGGTAGCAAAGGAGAGAAATCTGGGCTAAAAATATAGATTTAAGAGTCAAGAATTAGACAATGGCGGAAGCCATGGGTAAGGATGAGACCTCTCAAGGAACAGGGGTAAAGGTGAAAAGAGACTCAGTGATGGAACTCATAGAAATGCCTTCCTTCATGGAATGAGTAGTTGAAAAGGTATCTATTAAAGAAGACTAAGAAGTTGGCTGAAAGTTAATAAGAGAACCAAGTGAATATGGGAGGAAAACAGATAAGAAGGGAAGAGAGACCGCATCAAATATCACAAAGAAGCTAATAACAAGGAATAAAAAAATTATATTTTATTTGGAATCTGGGAGAACTTCAGTGCTTTTTGTTAGAACATTTCATGTGCAGACAGATGCATGTGAGTTAAGGAGTAGATGTGAGGTGGCATAGAAAAGACAGACAATATAGAATCCTCCTTTTTAAAAAAATTTTTTTTAAATTGAAGTATAGTTGATTTACAATGTTGTGTTAGTTTCAGGTGTACAGCAAAGTGACTCAGTTTTAAATATATACTTTTTGAGATTCTTTTCCATTATAGGTTATTACAAGATATTGAATATAGTTCCCTGTTAAATACAGTAGGTCCTTCTTGTTTATCTATTTTATATATACTAGTCTGTATCTGTTAATCCTAAACTCCTAATTTATCCCTCCTCCTTGCTTTCCCCTTTGGTAACCATAAATTTGTTTTCTGTGTCTGTGAGTCTATTCCTGTTTCATAAATAAGTTCATCTGTATCATTTTTTAAGATTCTACATATACGTGATATCATATATTTGTCTCTCTCTGTCTGACTTCACTTAGTAAGACAATCTCTAAGTCCATCCATGTTGCTACAAATAGCATTATTTCATTCTTTTTTTGTGGCTGAATGATATTCCATTGTATATATGTATTTAGGTTGCTTCCATGTCTTGGCTATTGTAAATAGTGCTGCTATGAACATTGGGATGCATGTAACTTTTCAAAGATAGAGTTTTCATCTTTTCCAGATATATGTCCAGGAGTGGGATTGTGTTTTTTTTAAGGAACCTCCATAATGTTCTCCATAGTGGCTGCACCAGTTTACATTCCCACCAACGGTGTAGGAGGGTTCCCTTTTCTTCACACACTCTCCAACATTTATTATTTGCAGATTTTTTGATAATGGCCATTCTGACTGGTGTGAGGTAATACCTCATTGTAGTTTTGATTCTCATTTCAATTTGAGATGCTAATTATTAGAGCTAAGAGCTTGAGGAAGTCATAGCATCTAGTTTTAAATATGGGAGGAAAACAGCCATGTTTATATAATCAGTCTTAGGGAAAAGATTTGTGAAAGAGAAAAGACTGAACAAAACAGAGCAAGGATAATTAATGGAGCACAGCTTCTGAGGACATGAAAGAGGAAAATAGAGTATAAGTTGAATGTTTGGTCTACAGAAGAGAAGGTCAGGTGGGACTGGAGATAAATGCATGGGTCTAGAGACAGGAAGTATAAAATAAGAGCCTGGAGTTGGTGGGAGATGGATACAGGAAAATAAAGATTAGAAGTGAATATACTGATACATGCTACAACATGGGTGGTTCTTGAAAATATGCTAAATAAAAGAAGCTAGTCACAAAGGCCACATATTATATGGTTCCATTTATATGAAATGTCCAAAATAGGAAAATCTATTGTGAAAGAAAGTAGATTAGTGATTGCCTAAAACTAGAGGAATGTTGGAGTTAGGGAGTGATAACTAAAGGGTAGAGGGTTTTGTTTTGTAGTGATGAATACGTTCTAAAACTGATTGTGGTGATAGTTGTACAACTATGTTCAAAGACCACTGAATAATGCACTTTAAATGGGCAAATTGTATGGTATATAAATAAGATCTCGATAAAACTGTTGCAAAAACACAAATAAATATGACAGGTGTTATGATGAATAATTAATAGGTATGATTATTTTAATAGTTATAATAATGAGTATAATAGCTAATGTGTACTAATATAATTAATATAATAATAGTTAATATTTCTTAATATAATACATACAATAGCTAATATTTATTGAGTACTGACTTTGTGCTAGGCACCATGTTAAGTAAGTATATTATTTTATTTAATTAACACAATAACTCTGTGAGGTGGTACTTTCATCCTATTTAACAGATAAACCACGAGACATTAACTAGATCTATTTTGGTGATCATTTCACAATATATACAAGCATCAAATATTATGTTGTGCACCTGAAATGAATATAATGTTATATATCAATTAAAAAAACAAAATCATGAGACAGAGAAATTAAATACTGTTCAAAGTCACACAGTTGGTAAATGAGAAGCCATGTATCACCAAAGGCATTGCCATTATTACCAAAGGCATTGCTCCTAATCAACAGATAATATTCCCTGAAACAATATGAAGGCATGGACTTTGTCTTTTCATCTTTGTATCACCAGCCTTAAACACATAATAACATTCAATAAATGTCTGGCCAATGAATTGGTTTCAGATGACAAGGGAGAAAGAGAAGGAAAACTTGACTTTTACTCAGAGTAGCAAATAAAGTGGTGACTACTATAAGAAGCAAAAACATCAGGAAGGAAATAATTATTGTTCTTGGCTATCTACTGAATAAGTATTGTTAAATTATATAAAAGTATTGATATTTTATACCAATAATTAATCTCAAAGTAAAAGCCTGGATCACTAAATTAGCAAATAATATTTTATGGCTGCCAGAATAAAAGGTATTTAGAGAATATATTAGTAAGGAGTTATTGAGTTAATTCCTTCTCTTTGATAAAGGAATACAAACAATTTCTCTAGCATACTAATGCATTACCCAGTTAAATTTTAGAGAATATCTTCAAATTAGGAGCATAAGCTTTCTTATCTTCTGCTTGGTTGTTCAGCCTTCTGTGGAGGAAAAGGCTGAGCATCAACTTCACTACTCTAAAGAAACAGGTGCTTACCTTGATCCAGCTCTATGGACAAACTCTTGTTCCCAGTCAAGTGGGAGACAGAGCAGGACACATTAGGTACACGGCGGCCCTCCCAGTGGCATGTACTCTGGATGGTCACTGTGCCATTGCCCCAATGACATTTTTGCTCAGTGACACAATCTCCCTCTGGGGTCCAGGAGATCTGTGCAGCTGGCTTCCCTACAACTGCCTTGCACACTGCAGTTCCATTCTCAGTTTGAACCAGGGTCACCTCAGGGGGCACTGCAGAAATGTAGGGGAAATGCTTCAGTCTTAACACATGGGCTCAATAGTCGTGGCCCACGAGCTCTAGAGCACAGGCTCAGTAGTTGTGGCACACGGGCTTAGTTGCTCTTCGGCATGTGGGATCTTCCCAGACCAAGGATCGAACCTGTATCCTCTGCCTTGGCAGGCGGATTCTTAACCACTGCACCACCAGGGAAGCCCTCTATTTATATATTGTTGAATTCAGTTTGTTAATATTTTGTTGAAGATTTTTGCATCTACATTCATTAGAGATATTGACCTGTAATTTTCATTTTTTTGTAGTGTCTTTGTCTGGTTTTGGTATCAAGGTAATGGTGACCTCTTAGAATGAATTTGGTAGTGTTCCCTCCTCTTCATAGTTTGAGAAGGATAGGTATTAACTCTTATTTATATGTTTGGTAAATTTCCTTGTGAAGCCAACCAGTTATGAACTTTTGTTTGCTGGGAGTTTTTTGATTACCAATTCAATTTCACTACTAGTGATCTGTCTGTTCAGATTATCTATTTCTTCCTGATTCAGTCTTGGAAGACTGTCTGTTTCTAGGAATTTAGTCATTTCTTCTAGTTTGTCCAGTTTGCTAGCATATAAATATTTAGAGTATTCTCATGATTTTTTTGTATTTCTCTGTGATATCAGTTGTAAATTGTCCTCTTTTATTTCTTATTTTGTTTATTTGCATCCTCCTTTTTTTCTTAATGAGGCTGGTTAAAGTTTTATCAATTTTGTTTATCTTTTTCAAAAAACAGCTTTGGTTTCATTGATCATTTCTTTTGTTTTCTTTCTTTCTTTCTTTCTTGTCTCTATTTTGTTTATTTCCTCTCTGATCTTTATTATTATTCCTTCCTTCTGCTGACTTTAGGCTTTGCTTGCTCTTCTCATTCTAATTCCCTTAAAGAAATTAGGTAGGTTAAGTTGTTCATTTGAGATTTTTCTGTTTCTTGAGGTAGACCTGTGTCACTATAAACATCCCTCTTAGAAATGCTTTTGCTGCGTCCCATAGATTTTGGAATATTGTGCTTTTATTTTCATTTGTCTTGAGGTATTTTCTGATTTCTTCTTTGATTTCTTTATTGACCCATTGGTTTTTTAGTAGCATGTTGTTTAGCCTCCACATGTTTTTGGGGTTTTTTCCCCATTTTCTTCCTGTAATTGATTTCTACTTTCATACTGTTGTGGTTGGGGGAAAAATACTTGATATAACTTCTATCCTCTTAAAGTTATTGAGACTTGTTTTGTGGCCTAGTATATGATCTATCCTGGAGAACGTTCCATGTGCATGTGAAAAGAATGTGTATTTTGCTGGTTTGGATGAAATGTCCTATAGATATCTATTAAGTCCAACTGGTCTTATCTGTCATTAAAGACCATTGTTTCCTTATTGATTTTCTGTCTAGAAGACCTGTCCATTGATGTAATTGTGGTATTAACATCCCTAATATTACTGTATTATTGTCAGTTTCTCCCTTTATGTCTGTTAATATTTGCTTTACTTTTTCAGGTATTCGTATATTAGGTGCATGTATGTTAACAAATGTTATATCCTATTCTTGTATTGAACCCTTTATTATATAATGCCTTTTTTTGTCTTTTGTTACAGACTTTGTTTTAAAGTCTACTTTGTCTGAGGTGAGTGTTGCTACCCTTACTTTCTAGTCATTTCCAGTGCATGAAAAAGCTTTTCCACCCCCTAATTTTCAGTCTGTGTCTTTTTTTTAATTGAAGTATAGTTGATGTACAATATTACATAAGTTACAGGTGTACAATATAGTGATTCACAACTTCCAAAAGTTATACCCTGTTGATAGTTATTACAAAACACTGGCTATATTCCCTGTGTTATACAATATATTTCCATAGCTTATTTCATACAGAATAGTTGTATCTCTTAATCCCCTACCCTTATTTTGTCTCTCCCCCTTCCTTCACCCCACTGGTAACCACTAGTTTGTTCTGTAAATCTGTGAGTCTTCTTCTTTTTTATTATATTCACTAGTTTGTTGTATTTTTAAGGTTCCACTTAAAAGTGATATCATACAGTATTTATCTTTCTCTATCTGACTTATTTCACTTAGCATAATATCCTCCAAGTCCATCCCTCTTGTTTCAAATGACAAAATTTCATTCTCCCCCATGTTTTGTGTTTTTGATGTCATATTTAACATCTTTTTATCTATCCCCTATTTATTGTAATTATATTGGATTTTACAATTTTTGTCTTCTAACCTTCATACTCATTTAATTAAGTGGTTGATACATAGCCTTTTTATATATTTGCCTATACTAGTGAGAATTTTCTTTTTCTATCAATTCTTAGTTCTTGTAGCCTTTTCTTTTCTGCTTAAACAAGATCCTTTAACACTTCTTGAATGATCAGTTTAGATGAACTCTTTTAGGTTTTTCTTCTGAAGCTCTTTATTTCTGCTTCAATTCTGAATGATAACTCTGCTGGGTAGAGTATCCAAAGTTGTAGATTTTTGCCTTTCAGCACTTTAAATATATCATGTCACTTCCTCTGGCTTGAAAAGTGTCTGTAGCAAAATCAGCTGATAACCTTATAGGGCTCCCTTGTATGTGACCCTTTGTTTGTCCCTTGCTTCCTTTAAAATTCTGTCTTTAACTTTGCCATTTTAATATGATATGTTTCAAATCATACCAATGTTTTCTTAGGTCAGTTTCCAAGGCAATAGAAATAAAAGCAAAAATAAACATATGGGATCTAATCAAACTTATAAACTTTTGCACAGCAAAGGAAACCATAAACAAAATAAAATGACAACCTCTGGACTGGGAGAAAATATTTGCAAATGATGCGACTCATAAGGGCTTAATTTCCAAAATAAACAAACAGCTCATACAACTCAATAACAACAACCAAAAAAACCCCTCACTTCCAGGGAAGATAGCGGAAGAGTAAGACGCGGAGATCACCTTCCTCCCCACAGATACACCAGAAATATAGCTACACGTGGAACAACTCCTACAGAACACCTACTGAACACTGGCAGAAGACCTCAGACCTCCCAAAAGGCAAGAAACTCCCCACGTACCTGGGAAGGGCAAAGCGGAGAGATTCCCGCAAAGAGGATCGGTGCCGACCGGCACTCACCAGCCCGAGAGGCTTGTCTGCTCGCCTGCCGGGGCAGGCGGCGCTGGAAGCTGAGGCTCGGGCTTCGGTCAGAGCGCAGGGAGAGGACTGGGGCTGGCGGCGAGAACTCAGCCTGAAGGGGGCTAATGCGCCACAGCTAGCTGAGAGGGAGTCCGGGAAAACTCTGGAGCTGCCGAAGAGGCAAGAGACTATTTCTTCGCTCTTGGTTTCCTGGTGTGCGAGGAGAGGGGATTAAGAGTGCTGCTTAAAGGAGCCCCACAGACGGGCGCAAGCCGCGGCTGAAAGCATGGAGCCCAGAGACGGGCGTGGGACACTGGGGCTGCTGCTGCCGCTGCCAAGAGGCCTGTGTGCGAGCGCAGGTCACTGTCCACGCCGCCCTTCCGGGAGCCTGTACAGCCCGTCACTGCCGGGGTCCCGGGATCAAGAGATGGCTTCCCTGGGAGAACGCACGGCGTGCCTCGGGCTGGTGCAACGTCACACGGGCCTCTGCCGCTGCAGGCTCACCCCGCACTCCGTGCCCCTCCCTCCCTCCCAGCCTGAGTGAGCCAGAGTCCCGGAAGCGACTGCTCCTTTAACCCTGTCCTGTCTGAGCGAAGAACAGACGCCCTCTGGTGACCTACACGCAGAGGCGGGGCCAAATCCAAAGCTGAGACCCGGGAGCTGTGAGAACAAAGAAGAGAAAGGGAAATCTCTCCCAGCAGCCTCAGAAGCAGCGGATTAAAGCTCCACAATCAATTTGATGTACCCTGCATCTGTGGAATACATGAATAGACAACAAATCATCCCAAATTGAGGAGCCAGGAGTCAGTGCTGTGCCTCTGAGGTGGGAGAGCCAACTTCAGGACACTGGTCCACAAGAGACCTCCCAGCACCACATAATATCAAACGGCGAAAATCTTCCAGAGATCTCCATCTCAACACCAGCACCCAGCTTCACTCAACGACCAGCAAGCTACAGTGCTGGACACCCTATGACAAACAACTAGCAAGACAGGAACACAACCCCACCCATTAGCAGAGAGGCTGCCTAAAATCATAAAAAGTCCGCAGACACCCCAAAACACACCACCAGACGTGGACCTGCCCACCAGAAAGACAAGATCCAGCCTCATCCACCAGAACAGAGGCACTAGTCCACTCCACCAGGAAGCCTACACAACCCACTAAACCAACCTTAGCCACTAGGGACAGACACCAAAAACAACGGGAACTACAAACCTGCAGCCTGCAAAAAGGAGACCCCAAACACAGTAACATAAGCAAAATGAGAAGACAGAAAAACACACAGCCGGAGAAGGAGCAAGATAAAAACCCACCAGACCTAACAAATGAAGAGGTAATAGGCAGTCTACCTGAAAAAGAATTCAGAATAATGATAGTAAAGATGATCCAAGATTCTATTTCCAAGATCCAAAATCTAGGAAATTGAATAGACAAAATGCAAGAAACAGTTAACAAGGACCTAGAGGAACTAACGATGAATCAAGCATCGATTAAAAACACAATAAATGAAATGAAAAATACTCTAGATGGGATCAATAGCAGAATAACTGAGGCAGAAGAACGGATGAGTGAGGTGGAAGATAAAATAGTGGAAATAACTGATGCAGAGCAAAATAGAGAAAAAAGAATGAAAAGAACAGAGGACAGTCTCAGAGACCTCTGGGACAACATTAAACTCACCAACATTCGAATTATAGGGGTTCCAGAAGAAGAAGAGAAAAATAAAGGGACTGAGAAAATATTTGAAGAGATTATAGTTGAAAACTTCCCTAATATGGGAAAGGAAATAGTTAATCAAGTCCAGGAGGCACAGAGAGTCCCATACAGAATAAATCCAAGGAGAAATACACCAAGACACATATTAATCAAACTGTCAAAAATTAAACACAAAGAAATCATATTAAAAGCAGCAAGGCAAAAACAACAAATAACACACAAGGGAATCCCCATCAGGATAACAGCTGATCTCTCAGCAGAAACTCTACAAGCCAGAAGGGAGTGGCAGGACATAATTAAAGTGATGAAGGAGAAAAACCTGCAACCAAGATTACTCTACCCAGCAAGGATCTCTTTCAGATTTGATGGAGAAATTAAAACGTTTACAGACAAGCAAAACCTGAGAGAGTTCAGCACCACCAAACCAGCTTTACAACAAATGCTAAAGGAACTTCTCTAGGCAAGAAACACAACGAAGGAAAAGACCTACAACAACAAACCCAAAACAATTAAGAAAATGGGAATAGGAACATACATATCGATAATTACCTTAAATGTAAATGGACTAAATGCTCCCACCAAAAGACACAGATTGGCTGAATGGATACAAAAACAAGACCCATATATATGCTGTCTACAAGAGACCCACTTCAGACCTAGAGACACATACAGACTGAAAGTAAGGGGATGGAAAAAGATATTCCATGCAAATGGAAACCAAAACAAAGCTGGAGGAGCAATTCTCATATCAGACAAAATAGACTTTAAAATAAAGACTATTAGAAGAGACAAAGAAGGACACTACATAATGATCAAGGGATCAATCCAAGAAGAAGATATAACAATTGTAAATATTTATGCACCCAACATAGGAGCACCTCAATACATAAGGCAAATACTAACAGCCATAAAAGGAGAAATCGACAGTAACACAATCATAGTAGGGGACTTTAACACCCCACTTTCACCAATGGACAGATCATCCAAAATGAAAATAAATAAGGAAACACAAGCTTTAAATGATACATTAAACAAGATGGACTTAATTGATATTTATAGGACATTCCATCCAAAAACAACAGAATACACATTTTTCTCAAGTGCTCATGGAACATTCTCCAGGATAGATCATATCTTGGGTCACAAATCAAGCCTTGGTAAATTTAAGAAAATTGAAATTGTATCAAGTATCTTTTTTGACCACAATGCTATGAGACTAGATATCAACTACAGGAAAAGAGCTGTACAAAATACAAACACATGGAGGCTAAACAATACACTACTTAATAACGAAGTGATCACTGAAGAAATCAAAAAGGAAATTAAGGGCTCCCCTGGTGGCGCAGTGGTTGAGAGTCCTCCTGCCGATGCAGGGGACGTGGGTTCGTGCCCCGGTCCGGGAAGATCCCACATGCCGCGGAGCGGCTGGGCCCGTGAGCCATGGCTGCTGAGCCTGCGCGTCCGGAGCCTGTGCCCCGCAACGGGAGAGGCCACAACAGTGAGAGGCCCGCGTACCGCAAAAAAAAAAAAAAAAAAAAGGAAATTAAAAAATACCTAGAAACAAATGACAATGGAGACAAGACGACCCAAAACCTATGGGATGCAGCAAAAGCAGTTCTAAGAGGGAAGTTTATAGCAATACAATCCCACCTTAAGAAACAGGAAACATCTCGAATAAACAACCTAACCTTGCACCTAAAGCAATTAGAGAAAGAAGAACAAAAACATCCCAAAGTTAGCAGAAGGAAAGAAATCATAAAAATCAGATCGGAAATAAATGAAAAAGAAATGAAGGAAATGATAGCAAAGATCAATAAAACTAAAAGCTGGTTCTTTGAGAAGATAAACAAAATTGATAAACCATTAGCCAGACTCATCAAGAAAAAAAGGGAGAAGACTCAAATCAATAGAATTAGAAATGAAAAAGGAGAAGTAACAACTGACACTGCAGAAATACAAAAGATCATGAGAGATTACTACAAGCAACTCTATGCCAATAAAATGGACAACCTGGAAAAAATAGACAAATTCTTAGAAATTCACAACCTGCCAAGACTGAATCAGGAAGAAATAGAAAATATGAACAGACCAATCACAAGCACTGAAATTGAAACTGTGATAAAAAATCTTCCAACAAACAAAAGCCCAGGACCAGATGGCTTCACAGGCGAATTCTATCAAGCATTTAGAGAAGAGCTAACACCTATCCTTCTCAAACTCTTCCAAAATATAGCAGAGGGAGGAACACTCCCAAACTCATTCTACGAGGCCACCATCACCTTGACACCAAAACCAGACAAGGATGTCACAAAGAAAGAAAACTACAGGCCAATATCACCAATGAACATAAACGCAAAAATCCTCAGCAAAATACTAGCAAACAGAATCCAACAGCACATTAAAAGGATCATACACCATGATCAAGTGGGGTTTTTCCCAGGAATGCAAGGATTCTTCAATATACGCAAATCAGTCAATGTGATACACCATATTAACAAACTGAAGGAGAAAAACCATATGATTATCTCAATAGATGCAGAGAAAGCTTTTGACAAAATTCAACACCCATTTATGATAAAAACCCTGCAGAAAGTAGGCATAGAGGGAACTTTTCTCAACATAATAAAGGCCATATATGACAAACCCACAGCCAATATTGTCCTCAATGGTGAAAAACTGAAAGCATTTCCACTAAGATCAGGAACAAGACAAGGTTGCCCACTCTCACCACTCTTATTCAACTTAGTTTTGGAAGTTTTATCCACAGCAATCAGAGAAGAAAAGGAAATAAAAGGAATCCAAATCAGAAAAGAAGAAGTAAAGCTGTCACTGTTTGCAGATGACATGATACTATACATAGAGAATCCTAAAGATGCTACCAGAAAACTACTAGAGCTAATCAATGAATTTGGTAAAGTTGCAGGATACAAAATTATGCACAGAAATCTCTGGCATTCCTATATACTAATGATGAAAAATCTGAAAGTGAAATCAAGGAAACACTCCCATTTACCATTGCAACAAAAAGAATAGAATATATAGGAATAAACCTACCTAAGGAGACAAAAGACCTGTATGCAGAAAATTATAAGACACTGATGAAAGAAATTAAAGATGATACAAATAGATGGAGAGATGTACCATGTTCTTGGATTGGAAGAATCAACATTGTGAAAATGACTCTACTACCCAAAGCAATCTACAGATTCAATGCAATCCCTATCAAACTACCCCTGGCATTTTTCTCAGAACTAGAACAAAAAATTTCACAATTTGTATGGAAACACAAAAGACCCGGAATAGCCAAAGCAATCTTGAGAACGAAAAATGGAGCTGGAGGAATCAGGCTCCCTGACTTCAGACTATACTACAAAGCTACAGTAATCAAGACAGTGTGGTACTGGCACAAAAACAGAAAGATAGATCAGTGGAACAGGATAGAAACCCCGGAGATAAACCCACGCACATATGGTCACCTTATCTTTGATAAAGGAGGCAGGACTGTACAGTGGAGAAAGGACAGCCTCTTCAATAAGTGGTGCTGGGAAAACTGGACAGGGACATGTAAAAGTATGAGATTAGATCACTCCCTAACACCATACACAGAAATAAGCTCAAAATGGATTAAAGACCTAAATGTAAGGCCAGACACTATCAAACTCTTAGAGGAAAACATAGGAAGAACACTCTATGACATAAATCACAGCAAGGTCCTTTTTGACCCACCTCCTAGAGTAATGGAAATAAAGACAAAAATAAACACATGGGACCTAATGAAACTTAAAAGCTTTTGCAGAGCAAAGGAAACCATAAACAAGACCAAAAGACAACCCTCAGAATGGGAGAAAATATTTGCAAATGAAGCAACTGACAAAGGATTAATCTCCAAAATTTATAAGCAGCTCATGCAGCTCAATAACAAAAAAACAAACAACCCAATCCAAAAATGGGCAGAAGACCTAAATAGACATTTCTCCACAGAAGATATACAGACTGCCAATAAACACATGAAAGGATGCTCAACATCTTTACTCATTAGAGAAATGCAAATCAAAACTACAATGAGATATCATCTCACACCAGTCAGAATGGCCATCATCAAAAAATCTAGAAACAATAAATGCTGGAGAGGGTGTGGGGAAAAGGGAACACTCTTGCACTGCTGGTGGGAATGTGAATTGGTACAGCCACTATGGAGAATGGTATGGAGGTTCCTTAAAAAACTACAAATAGAGCTACCATATGACCCAGCAATCCCACTACTGGGCATATACCCTGAGAAAACCATAATTCAAAAAGAGACATGTACCAAAATGTTCATAGCAGCCCTATTTACAATAGCCCAGAGATGGAAACAACCTAAGTGTCCATCATTGGATGAATGGATAAAGAAGATGTGGCACATATATACAATGGAATATTACTCAGCCATAAAAAGAAATGAAATTGAGCTATTTGTAATGAGGTGGATGGACCTAGAGTCTGTCATACAGAGTGAAGTAAGTCAGAAAGAGAAAGACAAATACTGTATGCTGACACATATATATGGAATTTAAGGGAAAAAATGTCATGAAGAACATAGGGGTAAGACAGGAATAAAGACACAGATCTACTAGAGAATGGACTTGAGGATATGGGGAGGGGGAAGGGTAAGCTGTGACAAAGCGAAAGAGCGGCATGGACATATATACACTACCAAACATAAGGTAGATAGCTAGTGGGAAGCAGCCGCATAGCACAGGGAGATCAACTCGGTGCTTTGTGACCGCCTGGAGGGGTGGGATAGGGAGGGCGGGAGGGAGACGCATAAAGGAGGGGATATGGGAACATATGTATATGTATAACTGATTAAATTTGTTAAATAAAAAAGAAAAAAACAAAAAAACAAAAGGGGCCGAGAGGGTCAGGGAGAGGTACTAAAATAAATTAGTTTAGAAAGCCCGTAAAACCAAAAACAAACCAAAAAAACCACCAAATAACCCAATCGAAAAATGGGCAGAAGACCTAAACAGTAATTTCTCCAAAGACACACAGATGGCCAATAGGCACATGAAATGATGTTTATCATCACTAATTATTAGAGAAAGGCAAATCAAAGCTACAATGAGGTGCCACCTCACACTAGTCAGAATGGCCATCATTTAAATGCCTACAAATAACAAATGCTGTAGAGGGTGTGGAGAAAATGGGACCCTCCTACTCTGTTGGTGGGAATGTAAATTGCTCCAGCCACTATGGAAAAGAGTATGGAGGTTCCTCAAAAAACTAAAAATTGAGTTTCCATATGATCCAGCAATCCCACTCCTGAGCATATATCTGGACAAAATTATAATATAATTTATCCAGATAAAATTATATGGCACTATTTACAATAGCCAAGGCATGGAAACAACCTAAATGTCCATCAACAGATGAGTGGATAAAGAAGATGTGGTATATATATACAATGGAATACTACTCAGCCATAAAAAGAATGGAATAATGCCATTTGCAGCAACACGGATGGACCCAGAGATTATCATACTAAGTGAAATAATCAGAAAGAAGAAAGACAAATACCACATTATATTACTTATATGTGGAATCTAAAATATGACACAGGGCCTCCCTGGTGGCGCAGTGGTTGAGAGTCCGCCTGCCGATGCAGGGGATACGGGTTCGTGCCCCGGTCTGGGAGGATCCCATATGCCGCGGAGCGGCTGGGCCCGTGAGCCATGGCCGCTGGGCCTGCGCGTCCGGAGCCTGTGCTCCGCAACGGGGGAGGCCACAACAGTGAGAGGCCCGCGTACCAAAAAAAAAAAAAACAATAAAAAAATAAAATAAAATATGACACAAATGAACATATCTATGAAACAGAAACAGATTTACAGATATAGAGAACAGACTTGTGGTTGCCAAGGAGGGTGGGAGTGGGAGAGGGATGGATTGGGAGTTTGGGATTTGCAGATGAAAACTATTACATATAGAATCAATAAACAATAAAATCCTACTGTAAAGCACAGGGAACTATATTCAATATCCTGTAATAAACCATAATGGAAAAGGGTTTTTGAAATGCGATATGTCTTCATGTGGGTCTCCTTGGGTTCATTTTGTTTGGGATTTTCTTCAGGTTCAGGAAATTTTCAGCCATAATTTCACCAAATACATTTTCAACCCTTTCCTCTCTCTTCTCCTTCTGGGACCCCTATAATGCAAATGTTAGTATGCTTGATGTTGTCTCAGAGGTCTCTTAAACTATCTTTATTTTTTTAATTTGTTTTTCTATTTGGTGCTCTGATTGGGTGATATTCATTTTTCTATCTTCCAGATTACTTATTCATTCTTCTCTATCACCTAGTCTGCTGTTAATTCCTTTTAGTGTATTTTTTATTTTAGTTATTTCATTCTTCAGTTCTGACTGGTTCTTTTTTTTATATTTTCTAGTTCTTTGTTAAAAGTCTCACTGTGTTCATCTATTCTTTTCCCATTTTGTTTTAGCATTTTTATTACTATTGCTTCAACATTTTTATCTGGTAAATTATTTATCTCCATTTCATTGAGGTTTTTTCAGGGTTTTTTCCTTGTTCTTTAGTTTGAAACACAGTCCTCTATCTTTTTATTTTGTTTAACTTTATCTCTCTCTATGAAACTAGGTGAAACAGTTACCTATCCTGGTCTTAAAGGGATGTCCTTGGGTGGGAGCATTACTATGCAGTCTGCTTGTGCCCAGTGGCTTTTGTGAGATAGTTGGATCTGAAGTGAGCATGGGTCACATCTACCCCCAGGGTTTGCTGGCAACCACCACCTTGGTGGGAGGTAGGGCTGGAGGTGGAGGGGTAGAGCCAGAGCCAGATGTGAGCTGGGGTTTCTCCTGTGCCCAATGGCAGTCACCACCCTATCAGGGGCAGGGGCAGGGCCCAAGGGTTTGGAGCAGAAGCCCTGAGGGAGCTGGGTTTTTTCCCGTGTGTGATGGCAGTCTCTACCTTGGTTGGGGTACTGGAAAGGGCCTGAGGGCTTGAGACTGCATATCAATGCTGGGTCATTTTATTCCGCATTGTGCACACTTTGGTTAGAGGCTGGGTCAGGCCAGAGGGTTTGGTGCCTCACTACTGAGCTGATTTTGCTCCTGCTGGCAATGTCAGTCTCTACCCTGGAGCTAGTTTAGCTCCTCCTAAAGGTGGACCGGAACATGTGTGCTGGCAAAGGCTGCCTCCACCCTTGTCCGAGGCAGGGTTGGGTCCGAGCTGGTTCTGTTTCCTCTAAGTGTACATACTCTCCTTGGTAAAGGCAGCCTTCACCCTAATGGAGAGCAGGGCCAGAGCAGGAGAGGCTACAGCAGGCACCCAATGTGGCTAGGGTACACACTGGGGCTGCCCTGGCAAGCTGGCCAGAGCCCTGGCAGTTTTCAATCTGCTTCTTCCATGCTGTGCCTGGGAGTAAGCAAGCATGTGCAGTGCTTCTCAAGAGTGTTATCTTGGTTTCTTTCAGCTCTCTAGTAAGTCCCACTGGTTTTCAAAGAGGATTCATCTTCCCGGTGTTGGACCCTTGTGCTGGGGTACCTCAAAATCCTTGCTCCCCAGGGAAGATCCCTCAGCCCATGATGTCCCCCTCCTCTTCTGTTTCCCTGTTAAGGGTTGGGTCCTGACCTGATAGCTTCTCCTCCCTTCCT
The DNA here is from genome assembly GCF_025265405.1 of Mesoplodon densirostris. Lineage (NCBI taxonomy): Eukaryota > Metazoa > Chordata > Mammalia > Artiodactyla > Ziphiidae > Mesoplodon > Mesoplodon densirostris. The sequence goes on from NC_082665.1 coordinate 59,954,291, forward strand.
AACCAACTTCATGGGGATCTTTCTTTACAGTGTTGGTTGTAGAAGAGCCTTTCTACCAGTCTCCAAGTTGTTTTCAGTAAGAGTTGTTCCACGTGTAATTGTATTTCTGATGTGTTCACAGGGGAGGTGAATGTAGCATCCTCCTATTCCACCATCTTAATCTCCCTCTCTATGTTTAACTAATTGAAAACTCACCAAACTGCTGTTAACAGTGACTGCACCATTATACACCAGCAATATATAAGTGTTCCAATTCCTGGGACTTCCCTGGTGGTCGAGTGGGTAAAACTACATGCTCCCAATGCAAGGGGCCCAGGTTTGATCCCTGGTCAGGGAACTAGATCCCACATGCATGTGGCAACAAAGAAGCCCACATGCCAGAACTAAAGATCCCGCATGATGCAACAAAGATCCTGAGTATCACAACTAAGACCTGGTGCAGCCAAAATAAATAAATAAATAATTTTTAAAAAGAGTTCCAATTCCTCTGCAACCTTGCCTACACCTGTTTTCCATTTCAGTAGTAGTAATAGTAGTAACATCCTAGTGGGTGTTAAGTGGTATCTCATTGTGGTTTTGATTTGCATTTCCCTAGTGACTAGTGATATTGACCATCCTATCATGTGCTTGTGCCTACTTGTATATCTACCTTGGGAAAATGCCTATTCAAGTCTTTTACCCATTTTTAAATTGGGTTGTTTGGTTTGGAGTAGTACAAATTTTTTATATATTCTGAATACTTAAACCTTATCAGATATATGATTTGCAATTTTTTTCACATTCTATGCATTGTTTTTCACTCTTTTGGTAGTGTATTTTGACATAAAACTTTGTGTACAAAGTTTTTAATTTTGGTAAACTCTGATTTCTCTATATTTTCTTTGGATGCTTGTGCTCCTGATGTCATATCTAAAAATTGTTGCCAAATCTAAGGGGATTGAAGATGTTTTCTTCTAAGAGTTTTATAGCTTTAGTGCTCATACTTAGGTTTTTTAAATCTACTTGGGGTTAATTTTTTAATATGATGTGAAATAGGGATCCAAGTTTATTCTTTTTCATGTGGTGATCCATTTGTCCCAGAACAACTTGTTGAAGAGACTTTTCTTACATACAGTGAATGGTCTTTGCACTTTTGTTGAAAATCAATGGGCCATGGGAGAATGGTTTTATTTCTGGACTCTCAATTCTTTTCCATTGGTCTACATGTTTATTCTTTGGCCAGTTCCAAACTGTTTCAAGTACTGTAAACCTGTAGAAAGTTTTAAAATTGGGAATGTCAGTTCTCCAACTTTATTCCTTTTTCTCAATATTGTTTCGATTATTTGGGGTCCCTTGCAATTCCATATGAATTTGAGGTTTTTACATTTCTGTAAAAAAAAAGAGGCTACTGGAATTTTGATAGAGATTACATTAAATATACAGATGTCTTTGAAGAGTATTGTCATTTTAACAATTATTACGTCTCTTATACATGAATACAGAATGTCTCTCCATTTATTTAGATCTTCTTTAATTTCTTTGAGCAGTTTTACAGTTTTCAGTATACAAGTCTTGCAACTCCTTGATTAAGTTTATTCCTCAATATTATATTCTTTTTGATGTTATTGTAAATAAAATTGTTTTCTTAGTTTTCCTTTAAGATTGTTCATTGCTAGTGCATAGAGATACAATTCATTTTTGCATGTTGATTTTGTATTGTGCAACTTTGCTGAATTTGTTTATTAGCCCTAATTTTACTGGTGGGGGAGTACTACGTTTAGGATTTTCTACATATAAGAAGATCATGTCATATGTGAACAGAGATAGTTTTATATCTTCCTCTCCAATGTGGACATCTTTCATTTCTTTTACTTGTTTAATTGCCCTGGCTAGAACTTCTGGTATAATGTTGAAATTCCAAAACATAGAAGTAGCAAAAGTGGACATTCTTGTCTTGTTCCTGATCCTAGGGATAAAGCTTCCAGTTTTCATCACTAAATATGATATTAGCTGTGGGGGAGGGGTTATAAATTCCCTTTATTATGTTGAGGACTTCCATTCCTAGGTTGTTGAGTGTTCTTATCATGAAAGAGTGTAGATTTTGTCACATACTTTTTCTATATCAATTCAGATGATCATGTGGGCTTTTTTTCCTTCAGTCTACTCAAATGATGAATTACATTGATTGATTTTCATGTATTGAACTAACCTTGCATTCCTAGGATAAATCCCACTTGAACATGGTGTATCATTCTTTTAACGTGCTACTGGATTCAATTTGATAGTATTTTGATGGAGATTTTTACATCTATATCCATAAAGAATGTTGATCTGTATTTTTCTTTATTTGTGATGTCTGTGTCTGGTTTTGATATCAGGGTAATGCTGTCCTCATAGAATGAGTTGGTAAGTGCTTCCTTCTTTTCTGTTTATTGAAAAAAAATTGAGAAACATTGGCATTAATTCTCCTTTAAATGTTTAGTAGAATTCACCAATGAAGCCATTTGGCCCTGGACTCTTATTTGTTGAGAGGTTTTATATTACTGATTCAATCTTTTTACTTATTACATATGTTCAGATCTTCTACTTCTTCTTGAATCAGTTTTGGTAATGTGTGTGTTTCTAAGGGTTTATCAATTTCATGTATGTTATCCAATTTGTTGGTATACCATTGTTCATAGTATTCAATAAATAATAATACTTTTTATTTCTGTAAGTTTGGTAATACTGTCCCTTTCATTCCTGACTTTAGTAACTTGAGTTTTCTCTCTCTTATTTTTTAGTCAACTGGCTAATTTTATTGATCTTTTTAAAAAAATACCTTTTGGTTTTACTGACTCTATTGTTTTCCTATTTTTTATTTATCTCCACTCTAATCTTTATAATTTCCTTCTTCGGTTAGCTTTGGGTTTAGTTTGCTCTTCTTGTCTTGTTCCTTAAGATGTACATTTAGGTTATTGATTTGAGATTTTCTTCTTTTTAAACATAGGGTTTTACAGCTATAAATTTGCCTCTGAGCACTGTTTCCATTTTCTGTAAGTTTTAGTATCTTATGTTTTTATTTTTATTCATCTCAATGTATTTTATAACTTCCCTTGTGATTTCTTTTCTGTCCCATTATTAGTTTTAAAAAATTATGTTTAATTTCCACATATCTTTGAATTCTCTAGTTTCATTCAGTGATGGTGGTCAGAGAAGATACTTCATATGATTTCAGTATTTTTAAATATTGAGACTTGTTTTGTGGCCTAACACATAGTCTGTCCTGGAGAATGTCCCATGTACACTCAACAAAAAATGTGTATTCTGCTTTTTGCGGGTGGAGTGTTCTGTATTTCTGCTAGGTCTAGTTGGTGTATAGTATTGTTCAAGTCTTCTATTTCCTTATAGGTTATCTGTCTAGTTGTTGTATTCATTATTGAAAGTGGGTTATTGAAGTTTCCAGCTATTATTGTAGAACTGCCTATTTCTCCTTTCAATTCTGTCAAATTGTGTATATGTTTATAATAATTATATCCTGCATATGTTATATCCCACATACTGACTTTGTTCTCAAAACTTAGACATTTTTATTTGCATTGGAGGTAACCTATTTCCTATTTGCCAAAATCTGTTCACTTTCAAGGTCACTTTTGGAGACTTTGCAGTCTTTCATCAACATGGCTTAAGCTGCTTCTGCTTGGACATATCTGGGGCTCCAGGTAGTCTGTCACCCTCCACAATCAGCTTGACTCCCTGCACTTCTTCCCCAATTCTCTGGACAGCCTTTCTCATCTTTCTCTCCTACCTGCCTTTCTAAAGTGCATATTTTAAACACTGAAATAGTTACTTACATGAATTTCCTGTTCAGGCTGATTCTTACCACAGATATTTCCACCACTAATACAAACATTTTATCTAATATCTTTAAACACATGAATGGAAATATACCACATACACACAAACCAAATATTAGGTTTTCACCTAATATTTGTGGTCAATTGTGGTCATCGTAAACATCATGGCTCAGAAGAAATTGTTCTTTGCTTATTTCTCATCTGAACCACAGGCAAGGTGGTTGGTTATGTTAATGCTATAATTGCTATAACTGTTCTAACATTTTAGCAATATATTATTTAATCAGTAGTCCCTAAATTGTTGTGACTATGAATAAGACTTTGTTAGTATGTTTTATTTTATTTTGATCCTGAGAGGGGTTTTTTTTTAATCTCTTTTTCTCAGAAGGAAAACTAGCTCTGCTAATAACTCCATGATTACACTGTCAGATATAATAGATCCTACCACACATTCAGTGAGTGGCATGACAGATAGACATACTCTGGACTAGGGTGAGCTACAATGGGTTATTGTAGATGGTGATATCCCACCAAAAAAATATAAATAAAAATTCTAAATCATGATTGGTGATGAACAATAAATCCATTTAAATGTATAGTTAAAACTAAATACTTGAGAGAATTATGTATAAAGAACACAAGTGTTTTAAACCTTCAAAATGTAAAAATAATATATAACCAACAAATCAGAAAGTGGGAGGAAAGGCTGTTTGAAGAAGTGTAAAGTTGGTTTTGGTCTTATCTCCCTGTTGGCAGGGAGTCAACAAACACAGTGACAGTGAAAATACAGGTTTAAAATGTACAGTTACATCATCCTTTTAATATTGTTCACAATCTTTTTTTAACTTACAGAACTCCTTTAGAAATGAGTGTCTCATCTGGTAAGGATATTTTTTTTCAATATTTAGGGGGCAATAGTCCAAACTCACTGGAATAGACACTTTCTCTACTTGACATGCTGTGCTTTTGTTTTGGTTTTTAGTTTATTGGCTGCCTTATACATCATTATGATACACCAGAAAATATTACTTCTGCAAAGGAGCTTACTTTTTTATATTTAAGCTAAATTTTTTTAGAGCAGTTTGAGATTCACAGAAAAATTAAGCAGAAAGTACAAGGAGTTCCCGTTTGCCCTCTACTCCCACACGTGCATAGCCTCCCTGATCGCAAATATCCCCAGCTGAGTGGTACATTTGTTACAATCAGTGAACCAATAATGATGCAGCATTATCACTCAAAGATCATAATTCACATTAATGTTCACTTTTGTATGTGGTAGAGACATTTTTATCTCACATTCAGCAATGACTTCTGCTTCTTTCACTAGCTTAAAATAAAGTAACAATAAGCATAATAATTTTTATGTAAAGTAATTAATTTTTATTTAAACATGCTTATATGAAATAATTTTTATAAAATAATTTCTGTCTTTCCTTCTTTTTACATATAGTCATAGAAAAGTGTTCAGCTAATGTCATCACTGGTTGTTTTGAGTGGTGGAATTTGAAGAAATTACATTTTTCTGTATTGCCTGAATGTCCTATTATAAATATGTTTCATCTCACAAAAATAAAATGTCATTTTTAAAAAGAAAAAACTAAAGAGAAAATTATACACCTTAGGGACCACTGATAAATATTTCCACAGTAAGTGTTAATGCTGATTTATAACATATTTGGCAGAATTGTCTTAGAAAGCTATCTTGAAAAACAGCAGGAGACTTGAAAAAAAAAGAGAAAGATATAGTAAACAATTCAATTTGGGAAGATAAGAATAAGTGGGATAAATGGAATATTTCAAATGTTTATTTAGGCTAAAAATAGAAAGTATTTACATCAAACATAACCCATACTTAAGGCAGGTTAGACCAAGTCCCATAGTGTTCTCATCTGCTATGGCAGCAGTAACAAAATACCACAGACTGACTGTTTGGCCTAACCACATGGTGTTTGTCCAAAAGGCAGGTTATTAAGGTTGGAAGGTGTGTTTGTTGGTAGTCAACAAAAACTGAAGTTATGCTTGTGTTAATTTTAAAGAAAGTGACCAATAAAAATCTAAGTGATTATTTATAAAACACAACAAAAACAAAAAAGAGAGGAAGCTCTGAAGCTAAGGAATGAGTTTTAGTCTTAACTATCAGAACCTGTTATAACTCTAAAAAAAAAAAGAGAGAGAGAGAGAGAGAGAGAGAGAGAGACTCACAGCCAAGAACTCAGTAATTTACAATCAATTCAGGTAAACCAAATGATACAGCTTATGAATTTTCATTATTTTTTCACACTTGATAATATTTTATAATTTTATATAATTTTCTAAAGTTATGTTTTCCAAACTTAAAACTAATTCAGTCATAAGTGATCCTAATATGTATTTCATATCAGCTAAAACAGCAATTCTCAGGCTTTTTGGTCTCAGGATTTCTTTATACCCTTAAAAATTGTTGAGAATCCCAAAGAATTTGCCTTAGAAAAATTTGGAAACACACACACACAAATACACAAATACTCCATAAGCCATTAAGGCAGTATTATCAACATATGCCATGTAGCATCTAGAAAACTAATGTGCACTCATGTAAGAGAATGTAAGTGCCAAAAGCAAATAACATATTAGTATTATTATGAAAATATAAACAACCTTGAAAACCTCCTGCAAGGGTTCCTTGGACCACATTTCAACTAGAGCTAAGCTAAAACAACCTTGAAAGCTCAGATTATTCTTCTTTTATCCATTTGTGTGCCAAAAAATGTTAGGGAGGAGAAAAATGTAGAAAAAAGAAAAATGTAATTTCATTTATTTAGTCCCATTATTTTTAATTTAACAATTCTAGTTGGCAAAGCAACTGTGAATAAAAAGCTCTTTACACTTTGAAAGAGAAACCTGCTTTTTTTTATTATATGTTATTTTCTCCCACCAAGATCACTGCTGTACCTTGACATATCCAAAAATGCATGCATATAAGACATAAAAGCTTTTCACATAAATGGTCAGTTACCCACAATATTTAGTTCCATCCTTGTCAATAAGAAAAAAATAGTTTAAGTGACATGTGAGGCATGTGGTATGGTGCCTGGCAGAGTAGTAAACATTCAAATAATGACAGCTATTGCTGTTTGCTGTAAATATTGAATACTAAGACTACAGGGGTAGCATAGCAGGATCACAAATTTTGTTGCCTATGAATTTCCCATTTAAGTAAACGTACTTTGAATTCACAGTCCATTTTAATTAACTAATAGATAACTTGCATCCAGTAAACTTCCAGAAAGCAATGGATCCCACAACAGGCAGAATACCCAGAAGGAAATAGAGACTTATGCAGACTCCAGGGGGTGGAATAACCTGGAGGCTCAAGACCTTTAAATACAAGCACAAGTAATGCCTTAAAGGTACATTCCTTATTGACAAGTCAGGTTGATCTATAGTGTATTATTGACACTAATAATGCTTTTTGCTCAGAGTAGCAAAGGAGTCTGGAGAAAGGTGTTTTGCTTTTCTCTTAAAAATTTAAGAATTTCTAGTGAAATTTTGCCTAATGTTCCACAGAACTTCCTTGTAAAGGAGTCTGTAAATAAGATATCAAATGTTAGCATTCTGATCAAAATATTTTTGACCAATGTGCTATTTAAAATTATTTAAAGAGTTTTATTCTTAGAAAATGAATATTATGATATTATACAAAAGAACATTAGTATGGTATTTTGGGATATTTCCTGATATGATTCACAATATTTTTTTTTAAATAATCAAAAGTTGCCTGAAAAGCTAGCCCTCCCCATCCCTACACAGTTCCTCTACTCTTTCCACCACCCCCCAAAACTGCTTTTATGACAGTCATCAGTGATCCAATGATTGATTCAAAGAACATTTAAAATTCCTATTCCACCTGACATCTTGAAGGAACGTGAAATTTTTGCTTCTTCCTCCCTCAAACTCTTCTGTTGGTTTCCATAGATTTTCTTTCCCCATGGACTGCATTCTGCCTCTTTTATTAGATTCTCTTCTTTGGCCCACTCCTAAAAATGTGGTGTTCCCCAGATTCCATCTTGTGCTTGCTTCTGTATCCAACTCAACATCCTTCCCTAAAAAAATTTGATTCATTCCCATTGGCTTATCCATTGCTTGAAAGAAGATGACTCCCAAATCTGAATCCCACTTTAACTTCCTATGTTTCAAACCTGTGTTTCCAACTCATCTGTAAAACAGATTGAATCCAAACAAATCATCTTCACTTCATTCTTTGCATTCCTTATGTAAGCAATGGCATCATCATTTACATTTACTGACATAAAATACCCAGTCATGTAACTCCTACTTAAGTCCCATATTTAATTGATATAAATCCTATTGATCCTGCAACCAAAATACCTTCCAAATATTTTATATTACCATTATTTATATCCAAGTCTAGCCCTTATTATCTATGTCCTAGACTATTAAAATAGACTGCAAACTAATCTCCTTGCCACTAACTTCTTTTAATCTTAGCCCATGAAAACCATATCATGTCATTCCCTTATTTGAGACCCCCTATTGCCTTTCTATTGCTTATTGAATAAAATATAAATTCCTTAGAATGGCATAGAAGGCTCTTCACAACTGGGCCTTAGTTTATTTTTCAAGACTTATATCTAGTCGAGAGATTAGAAACACTGGTCAAATCTAAACTGCAGATACGTGAATTTGTTTTGAGCTCATACAACAACATTTTTCAAATGAGAAAATTTTACATAAAAATCTAGATGTCAAGCTCTTTTGAGAAATTTTAAGATGTGGCAATACTGAGCCCTCATTTTCCAATGGAAATCATCTGCTGGACCTGAAGTGTTAAATTACTCTTATACATTCTCACACGCTTTACATGGAATATTGCTCTCCATTTTGCCACAGTTTACCATCTAGCTCACTTAGACTCCTCTATGTTAGCTGTCTGTCTCCTAAAACTCCTTAACACCACTGACCTAGTCACCATCCACTCTCCCCACACTGCATTTCTTTCAAGTGATTTCAAGTAATTTGATGATTCTAAGTCTTTGTATATTCAGTCATCTTTATTTAAAATGCCCTCAAACAGATGGAGAGATACACCATGTTCTTGGATTGGAAGAATCAATATTGTCAAAATGCAATCTACAGATTCAATTCAATCTCTATCAAATTACCAATAGCATTTTTCACAAAAAATTTTATAATTTGTATGGAAACACAGAAGACCCCAAATAGCCAAAGCAACTTGAGAAAGAAAAAATGAGCTGAAAGAATCAGGCTCTGTGACTTCAGACTATACTACAAAGCTACAGTAATCAAAACAGTATGGTACTGGCACAATAACAGATCAATGCAGCAGTATAGAAAGTCCAGAGATAAACCCACACACCTATGGTCAACTAATCTATAACAAAGGAGGGAAGAATATATAATGGAGAAAAGACACCCTCTTTGATAAGTGGTGCTGGGAAAACTAGACAGCTACATGTAAAAGAATGAAATTAAAACATTCTCTAACACCAAACACAAAAATAAATTCAGAATGGATTTAAGACCTAAATGTAAGATGGGATAGTATAAAACTCTTAGAGGAAACATAGGCAGAACATTCTCTGACATAAATTGCAAGCAGGATCTTTTTTGATACATCTCCTAGAGTAATAAAAATAAAAGCAAAAATAAACAAATGGGACCTAATTAAACTTAAAAACTTTTGCACAGCAAAGGAAACCATAAACAAAATGAAAAGACAACCCTCAGAATGGGAGAAAATATTTGCAAACAAAATGACCGACAAGAGATTAACCTCCAGGGGCTTCCCTGGTGGCGCAGTGGTTGGGAGTCCGCCTGCCAATGCAGGGGACGTGGGTTCGTGCCCCAGTCTGGGAGGATCCCACATGCCGCGGAGCGGCTGGGCCCGTGAGCCGTGGCCGCTGAGCCTGTGCATCCGGAGCCTGTGCTCCGCGGCGGGAGAGGCCACGGCAGTGAGAGGCCCGCGTACCGCAAAAAAAAAAAAAAAAAGAGAGATTAATCTCCAAAATATACAAACAGCTCATGCAGCTCAAAAAACCAAACAACCCAATCAGAAAAATGGGTGGAAGACCTAAATAGACATTTCTCCAAAGAAGACATACAGATGGCCAAGTGGCACATGAAAAGATGCTCAACATCACTAATTATCAGATAAATGAAAATCAAACCTACAATGAGGTATCACCTCACACTGGACAGAATGTCCATCATCAAAAAATCTACAAACAATAAATGCTGGAGAGGGTGTGGAGAAAAGTGAACTCTCCTACACTGTTGGTAGGAACATAAATTGGTAGAACCACTGTGGAGAACAGTATGGAGTTTCCTTTAAAAACTAAAAATAGAGCTACCATATGATCCAGCAATCCCATTCCTGGGTATATATGAAGAAAACCATAATTCGAAAAGATATATGTACCCCAATGTTCATTGCAGCACTATTTACAATAACCAGGTCATGGAAGCAACCTATGTGTCCATCGACAGAGGAATGGATAAACAAGATGTGGTATATATATAGAATGGAATATTACTCAGCCATAAAAAAGAACAAAATAATGCCATTTTCAGTGACATGGTTGGACCTAGAGATTTTCATACTGAGTGAAGTAAGTCAGACAAAGACAAATATCATATGATATCACTTATATGTGGAATCTAAAAAAATGGTACAAATGAACTTACTTACAAAACAGAAATAGAGTCACAGATGTAGAAAACAAACTTATGGTTACCAAGGGAAAAAGGGGTAAGGGAAGAAATAAATTGGGAGATTGGGATTGGCATATACACACTACTATATATAAAACACATAACTAATAATAACCTATATACCCCAGGGAACTCTACTCAGTACTCTGTAATGACCTACATGGGAAGAAAATCTAAAAAAGAATGGATACATGTATATGTATAACTGATTCACTTTTCTGTACACCTGAAACTAATACAACATTGTAAATCAACTATACTCCAATAAAAACTGAAAGTAAAATAAAATGCCCTATTTTTACTTTGTCAGTCTAATTAACTTTTTAAACTCTTATCTATCCTCCAGGCCTCATTCAAATTTTATCCCTTGTATAAAGTACTCTCTAAATTCTCCCCACTCCCATTTACCATTTAAGGGTCACTGTTTCTTCTATAATTCTGTAATTCTGTTACAGCAACCAACAGGAGAATTGGCAACACAATAACTAGAAATAATAGGATAGTACCAAAACCACCATAAAGTAACATAAGGTTAACAAGGTTAAAAAGGGAAAAGAAGAAACAGAAAATAAAATGAAAGAACTGAACTTTTAAAATGAAAAATTCAATCATTGGAATTAAATCTCAGTGGGTGGATTAAAAAGCAGATTAGACACAATTGAAAATAAAAATTGTAAAGTGGTAACATAACCTGATAATTAAAATGCATTGTCAGAATGCACTAAAAATTGATAAACAGATAAAAAATTAAAGTGGAAAATTGTTCTGAGAAAATCAACCTCAGTTCAATAATAAGACATAAAGCAAAGTAAAACATGAAAGAGGGAATAAAACAAATGGAAGACAGAATGGAAAAATTCAATGTAAGTCAATTAGAATTTCCTGAGGAGATAACCGAGTACATAAATAGGTGATGACTTGTTTGGTAAGAAGTTTTGATAATCAGATCAGTTGCTGCAAGCCTACTCACCTATGGTTAGACTCTTATTCCCATACAACTGTAAAACAAAGCAGGTCACATAAGATACATTGTTGCCTACCCAGTGGCATGTGCTCTGGACAGTCACTTTCCTGTTAATCGGAGATTCATACTCAGTGATGCAATCTCCTTATGGGGCTCAGAAAATCTGTGCTGCTGGCTTCCCTGCAAGTGCTTTGCACACTGAAGTTTTATTCTTCCCCAGAAGAAGGGTCACCTCTGGAGATGCTGTAGATGAGGACAGAAAAAAATTGTTCAAGTTTAAGGGCCTCCCTGGTGGCGCAAGTGGTTGAGAGTCCGCCTGCCGATGCAGGGGATACGGGTTCGTGCCCCGGTCTGGGAGGATCCCATATGCCGCGGAGCGGCTGGGCCCGTGAGCCATGGCCGCTGAGCCTGCGCGTCCGGAGCCTGCGCGTCCGGAGCCTGTGCTCCGCAACGGGGGAGGCCACAACAGTGAGAGGCCCGCATACCGCAAAAAAAAAAAAAAAATTGTTCAAGTTTAATATTAAAAAAGCAACAAAGTTTTATCCATGAATATTTATTAAGGATCTACTTATAGTACATGTTGGTTAAGGGCATGGGCTCTGGAGTTAGATTATCTGGGTCCAAATTCTGCCACAACTGTTTCCTAACTGTGTAATCTTGAACAAGTTTCTGTGCTTATCAAATAAAAGATTGATACTAATTTGTAATGTATTAATTATGTAACAGTAGGAAACAAAAATTCTGCCAATTACTCATGACATGTTCTCTACTGTAAGATGCATCTTGTGCTAGAATATCCTCCGTTTTCTCCTCCAGATCAATTCTTCAATCTCTTCTGCCATTCTCTGGGTCCTAAGAGGCTGACTTATTGGAGGAATTGGCAGTAAATGTAGGTCAAAGGTGGGAGGAGAGTGAGGTCAGGGTATTATATCTTTCCTGTGGTGGTGTCAGGGTTTGCCTATATACCACTACAATAGCCATAGTCCTCTAGGCAGCCCTCTCAAAGCCACTGCTTTCTTCAGCTTCCTTCATCGTGTAACTTCAAGCCAAGGAGTGGAATGCCTTCCAGAGGGTGCAAGCCACTAGGTCCTTCATTATCTCTTATTGGTTAGGGAAACCACATCTTTTTAAAGCATGCATACTCTTATAAAACTCTCCTCAAGTTACTCAAAGTGTGCTGTTTGTTTATTGCTGCTGCTCTGACTGATGCACATCCCACTTTGGAGATGTTAAAATGTGAAAAAAATATTGCAGCTAAGATATAGTGAAATATATCACTTAGCTTCTCTGTGCCTCAGTTTCATTTCTCTTAAATAGAAATAATATTCCTCTTAGAATTAGTATGACTAAATGCACTAATGCATGTAGAGTACTTAGAAGAGCATGTAGTATGTAATAAGTTCTCAATAAATATCATCATTAGTATATTTAAAACATTGTGATAGGTGCCATGAATTATACAAAGATGGGTAAAGTACAAAGCATCCTGGTCATCTTAGTAAGTGACAGCTTAAAATCAGTTATTTTGACCTAAAGCCCAGTATTCTTCTATCAAAACTTCCTTGATAATCCAAAATAACTGGAAAGAAGATCACTCTACCTTAGTGCAAAAGCACTTTTAAAACACTTTTTAGAATAAGTGGTGTTATTAGTTTTAATTATGTACAGTAACACAATGTAATAATTAAAATGCATTGTCAGAATGCACTAAGAATTGATAAAAAGATAAGAAATTAAAATTATCTTGAATGTAAAAATGGTAGTTATTTATAAATAAATAGATTCTTCAAAAGATAGAAAAGTGATTAGAAAACTAATCTTCGTTGAGCATCCACTATGTGAGAGGCACTTCAAGACTGAGTACTCACAAACTGTCTAACAGGGAGAAACGGCTACCCCGGTTGTACAGATGAGGAATCTACCTCTGAAGGGCAGAGCAGAGACTCAAACCCAAAGCTTCCACAGACAGCACGGGGGAGCACAGGGAACAACCATGACTTTTCTATATCACACTGCCTCTGGAATGCTTTAAAAAATAAAATCCCCGGGCTTCCCTGGTGGCGCAGTGGTTGAGAGTCCGCCTGCTGATGCAGGGGACATGGGTTCGTGCCCCGGTCCGGGAAGATCCCACATGCCGAGGAGTGGCTGGGCCCGTGAGCCATGGCCGCTGAGCCTGCGCGTCCGGAGCCTGTGCTCCGCAACGGGAGAGGCCACAACAGTGAGAGGCCCGCGTATCGCAAAAAAAAAAAAAAAAAAAAAAAAAATCCCCTAACATGGCTTAAATAACACATACCCACTTATAAGGAGATTTACGTTTACGTGTGAGTTTGTTCTTAGTCTCCTTTTTGGTGTTTCTGTCTGTTTCTTTGTTTTTGCAAATGACACAAAGATGCAGTCTAAGAATTATCACAAGTGTCTTTTTTCAAAAAACAAGACTTCTTTAAAGCCTTGCTACTGAGTATGATCTACAGACCAACAGCAGCAGTCTCACCTGGAAGCTTGTTAGAAATGCAGAACATTAGGCACCCAGACAAGGACTGTTGTAAAATTGCTAGCCAAGGAAACTAGAAAGAGAAGAATAAAACTGAACATTTTCAAAGACAGAAAAATTCTGGTGGAAAACAATCTAAAATATCTTTCTCATCATGGTTTCCTCTATTTCACTCCAATACCTTTCACCCTTCCCACCACCACTCCAAACAAACTTACCAGCTGTGAAAGGGAGAAAAATTGTGAAAAGTATCCCAAAAGCTGAAGACATATTCTGAAGGGAGTTCCCACCTTCTTTTTTTTTTTTTTTTTCCTATCCCTACCTCTCTGTTTTCCTTCCACCATACCATACACCTAGCTGTGGTCTTTTTCTTCTCCTGATCTCTCTCATAAGCACTGATGAGAAATCCCCTACTGTCTTACTCCACTGTATTTCTGGCTATTGAGCAATTTAAGAAGAAGCATTTCCTGTTTGTAGAGTTGAGGTGATAATGACTGAACTTCCTGGTTTGTGCTTTTATACATTTATTTCTCTCCAGCGAAGCATATATGTTTGACCCACTATTCAGATCCAATGGTAATCACTTGAGTTATATCCCAGATAATGTTAAAATGATTCTTGGAGCTTCCCTGGTGTCACAGTGGTTAAGAATCCACCTGCCAATGCAGGAGACACGGGTTCGAGCCCTGGACAAGGAAGTTCCCACATGCCATCGAGCAACTAAGCCTGTGCACCACAACTACTGAGCCTGTGAGTCACAACTACTGAGCCCATGTGCCACAACTACGGAAACCCATGTACCTAGAGCCCGTGCTCCCAACAAGAGAAGCCACCACAATGAGAAGCCTGCACACCACAACAAAGAGTAGCCGCAACCAGAGAAAAGCCCACGTGCAGCAACGCGAAGACCCAACACAGCCAAAAATAAAATAAATAAAATAAAATAGATAAATTTATTTTAAAAAATGATTCTTATGAGGCATGTATCAGTATATTCATTTTTATAAATAAAGAAGTAGAGAAGTTAAGTAACTTATCCTAACTTGATTAATGACAGAGCTATAGAACCAGGATAGAAACCGTGATCTTTTCATGGATAGTTTTCCTTCCCTTGCACTGTATTGTGTGTGTGTGAGTGTGTGCATGTGTCTATGTGTGTCTATGTATATCTGGTAATTTGTTGTGTGGTTTATGAGAGACGACAAACATGATCTCTTCCTCTAGAGGTATGCACTTTAATACAAAAAACACTGAGGCAGAGAGTATTTAAAAGTAAAACACTCCAAAAAACCATAATACAAATAGTTCTCCACTCATATGACCCCTTCCAAGTAGAAAGCTTGGACTGGAGCTAGAGGTCAATCTGCATTCAGGAATTAAAGCCCAGCTGAGGAAATTTTACTTTGATCCATCCAAGAAATCCTATGCACAAGCCCTGGGCTTCTGTCTTCTGCAGGTGAGGAGGGGACCAGGTACCATGATAATGCTGCATCTGGCATTTCTGAGGCACCTCCAACCTGGCTCCAGCACAACTGCCCCCTTGCTGTTTCTGAACATGGCCCTAGTGGAATGTCATCCCTGCCACAAACTACCAGAGGACACCACTGCCCACTGCACAAGCTCAGACCTTTCATGGGAGAGGCCAGGTCCTCCTTGCCTCCACCCGACCTGCCTAAACATTCACCCTTACACTTTCACACCCTGCTGATGATGTTACCCTCTTCTACTTCATAATTTCCACTTTATTTCTTTTTTCTTCTTTATTCTGTTTGTTTCTGGCTAAGGCATTTCGGGATATGCTGTCTTCTACCACAAAATAGAGGGTGGCATGGTAGGGGAATCAATCTACAGATTCAATGCAATGTTAACCTGGGTTTTCTATGTGGAAGAGACAGTGAAGGCTGAGGGGCTGGACTGGTAGGCAGAAGTTTCTGCTTATAAATTCTCCTTACATCTTCTTGAACAGATGATAATCCTTCCGTTTGGGTTTGTTCTATTAACAAATGGTTAACATAGGTTTCAGTTTGATTATCCAAAGGAACGATTAATGAAAACTTCTTGTGAAAAACATCAGGATCAGCTTCTTGTCACCAGATAGATAATTCCTCTACACATTTGAAGATGAAAGTTGGGATTCTTTTAATTGGTGAATTTTATTACCGTCAATATCTTGGTTACTGTCAATATAGTATAATTTAGCAGAATGTTATCATGGGGGTAAACTGAGAATGGTGCACAGGGATCTCTTGTGTTATTTCTTACACTTACATGTGAATCTATAATTATTTAATTATTTCAATTTAAAAAAATTGAAAGTCAGGTGTGGCTGAGGGAGGAGAAACTCCCTGAAGGTTATAGTCAAAGCGTTTATTAGGACTGGCCTGTGAGAGACATGGACTGAAGGAAGATGGAGAGCCTCTCTTCCAGTGTGATTTTGATCATGGCCTTTTCCAGAGCATTTGAACTAGTTGCTGGATTGGGTCACCATGAACTTGCCCATCAATCACAGGGAGACCTGGCCTTCAGAGATGATGGCCTTCAGTCCTGGGAGGAGCCTGCAATTCCTCATCAACCTTCCCAGTTTGTACCATCCATGGGAATCCAGGACAGTAAGGAGCTAAACAGAACCTGCTGTCTGTATGGGGAAACCTGCATCCTGGGGTCCTTTTTGCCTGCCCTCCCTCTTTCTATGGACGGAACTGTGAGCATGACTTGCACAAAGAGAACTGTGGACCTGTGCCCCATCACACCTGGTTGCCCAGGAAGTGTTCCATGTGTAAATGCTGGCATGGCCAGATTTGCTGCCTTCCTCAGTCATTCCTACCTGGTTGTGATGGATGACCACCTCACAGCTTCTGGGACTCCAGAATTAACACTGTCTGCATGTGCTCTTATGCTACCTGGCATCTGCCTTGCTATACAAAGTTATAATTAACCCATATTTGCATGCAACGTTTGTCATACAAATTTCATGACCTGTAAAGGCTGTCCCTCCAATGTCCCACCTGAGAGATGATGATTTGTTAGTTGCCTTGAAATAGTGAATAGATTTCCCTAACTCAGTGAAATAGTGAATAGATGGTCCCTAACATTTCCTTAAAGTACCAACTACTTTCCTCTGCCCTGCCCTCTCCAAAAAACTACTTAAAAAAAAAAAGTAACCCATATCTTGTGCCCAAGTCCTATGTTTCTTGATACGTGTAACTCTAGCAAGGGCTTATTAATAGTTTCCTTTAAACAATTGAATTCTATCTTCAGATTATTAAAGATTACTCCCAGTGTGGAACTGAGTATAAAACACTGAATAGAGTTGATCAAAATCAATTAAGATAATATCTTGAAAAGGAAAGGAAAGGAAGTATCTGTAAAGGGAGCAAAGAAGAAGAGAGGGGCAGATATCAGAGGTGAGAGACAGAATGCTGGAGAAACGGAAGTGTGTGTGTGTCCCTAGGAGACTAGATATTAAAGTGGGAACAAATGAGAAAAAGTTGAGAAAATAAAATGGATTACTTGGTTGATCGGATGGGTATAGAGAAGCAAGCTAAAAAGGTAAGTTGAAGGACAAGTTTCTATCATCTATAGGAAGCTGTATAAGACAAGGGCACCAGTTTTCTCAAGGATTTGAAAAGAGAATAAAGTCTCCTTGAAAAAAAATTCTATGTAAAGTCCCCCAATGTATTAAGAGTGCTTAATACATTATGTTTTCTCCATACTATGCAATTATTTTAATGGTGGTAAAAGATAAAATGTTCACAGTATATTTAATTGTAAATGAGGTGATAAAACTATACATTGTAAAGCCCATTTTAAAAATATGTATCTGGTGTGTATCTGGTGTGCCTAGTAAAAGTGGGAAGTACGCTGAAAAAAAAATGAAACTGGGGTCTATATCTCAAATCTTGATGTTAGTAAATTTAGGATAATAGAAAGGAAGTTGGTTGCAAACTTATAGAACTTACTGGCCTAATTTCAGAAGCTGCAACACATGGATGGAATAAAATAATTTGAGGTATTATTATATACATGATCCATCCATAAGGGATACCTCTAATTAATTAGGATATTCTGTAGTTCATCACTACACCTAAGTTTTAGGGGAATTCACACCCTTTCAAAATTGTTCTTTAGTATCTCTGACAGAGATTTAATATAGTATTTGGGAGTTGGTGGTTGTCATTTCTAACATCAGTCATAGGAAGTTTTTTAAAAACAAACTCATCACCTCACATAGTACCTTTCTTTGTATACTTGAAATTAGCAAGTTTCGAGTATACAATACAGTATCATTAACTATAGTCACCACGCTGTACATTAGATTCCCAGAACTTATTCATCTTATAATTGAAGGTATGTACCCTTTGACCAACATCTCCCCATTTCCCCAACATCCCAACCCCTGATAATCACCATTCTACTCTGTTTCTATGATTTTGACTTTTTTTTCCCTTAGATTCCACATATAAGTGATACAATGCAACATTCGTCTTTCTCTCTCTGGCCTATTTCACTTAGCATAATGCCTTCCAGCTTCATCCATATTGTCACAGATGATAGGATTTCCTTTCTTTTTAAAGGCTGAATAATAATCCATTACATGTATATACCACATTTTCTTGATCCATTCATCCGCCAACACACTCTTAGGTTATTTCCATACCTTGGCTATTATGAATAATGCTTCAGTGAAAATGAAAGTACAGATATCTCTTCAAGATGATAGTTTCATTTCCTTTGGATATATACTTAGAAGTAGGATTAGTGAATCATGTGGTAGTTCTAGTTTTAATTTCTTGAGGAATCTCCATACTGTTTTACATAGTGGTTTACCAGTTTACATTCCCATCAACAGTGCACAAGGGTTCCCTTTTCTTCACATCCTTGCCAGCATTTGTTACCTCTTTTCTTGTTGATGATAGCCATCCTAAAAGGTACAAGGTGATAGCTCATCATGACTTTGATTCGCATCTCCTTGATGACTAATGTTGAGCACCTTTTTGTGTACTTGTTGGCCATTTATATGTCTTCTTTGGAAAAATGTCTACTCATGTCCTTTGTCCAGTTTTAAATTAGAGTATTTGGTTTTGTTTTGTTTTGTTTTTGCTATTGGGTTGTATGAGTTCCTTATATATTTTGGATATTGACCTCCTATAGATACATGGCTTGCAAATATTTTGTTCCATTTCGTAGGTTGCCTTTCCATTTTTTATTGAGGCATAATTAACTCATATAACATTATATTAGTTTCAGGTGTACAACATAATGATTTGTTACTTGAATATATTATAAAACGATCATCACAATAAGTCCAGGTAACACATGTCACCACACATAGTTACAATTTTTTTCCTTATGATGAGAACTTTTAAGATTTACTCTGTTGGCATCTTTCAAATGTGCAACACAGGGTATCATTAACTATAGTCACCATGCTGTACATTATATCCCCATGACTTCTTTATTTTATAACTGGAAGTTTATACCTTTTGACTCCCTTCACCCACCTCCTACCCCCCACCTCTGGCAACAACCAATCTATCCTCTATATCTGTGAACTTGGTTTGGGGTTTTTTTGTTTTGTTTTGTTTTAGATTCTACATAAGTGAGTTCATATGGTATTTATCTTTCTTTGTCTGACTTATTCCACTCAGCATAATGCCCTCAAAGTCCACCCATGTTGTCACAAATAGCAAGATATCATTCTTTTTTTATGGCTGAATTATAATACATTGTAGGTATTTACCACATTTTCTTTATCCATGCATCCACCAATGGACACTTAGATTGTTTCCATGTCTTGGCTATTGTAAATAATTGATCCAGCAAAGCAGAGTAAAAGAAAAAATAAAACAGAGCTGGGGGAGGAAACATAGTAAATGAGACATGTAAAGTAAGATTGTAAAAGTATGGCCAAATATGTAAGTAATCACAAATGTGAATGGTTTAAATTCTCTTATTAAAAGTTTAAATTCGCCCTCACACTCATCAGAATTGTCCATCATCAAAAAATCTGCAAACAATAAATGCTGGAGAGGGTGTGGAGAAAAGGAACCCTCCTACACTGTTGGTGGGAATGTAAATTGGTACAGCCTCTATGGAGAACAGTATGGAGGTTCCTTAAAAAACTAAAAATAGAATTACCATATGACCCAGCAATCCCACTACTGGGCATATACCCAGAGAAAACCATAATTCAAAAAGACACATGCACCACAATGTTCATTGCAGCACCATTTACAATAGCCAGGACATGGAAGCAACCTAAAAGTCCATCAACAGAGGAACAGATAAAGAAGATGTGGTACATATATACACAAAATATCATGTGTCGGGTGTCATTATTAGTTTTACATGCAAAATAGACTAAAAATCCTTTTAAGGATAAAGCCTAGAGGAACCAAAATGTCTTCAGGGAGACAAACATTAACAAAACAAAATAGCTGTCTTAAACATTTCAAATGGCACAATTAAAGAATGAAATGGATTTTGTTTTAATTTCTACCATGTTGAAAATTTTTAATTTTCAGTATCATTTTTTCCTGCTATGGAGTAAATAGACGTATTTTTCATAATTAAAACATATATTTAATAATATTAAAAATGATTAATATACACATTCCCAATTTTTTATTCCATAGAAAAATGTAGAAAAAGGTCATGTCATCCCATGGCTATTCCCTTAGCACATAGATCATATTTTATAAATATCCCAAGTCCTCCATAATGCATATTAAGCTGGTTATAAAAATTTGTTATTTGATAAATGCATCACAATAAAGTGCACACCATAAAAATACACATTTCCAATTTATCACATCTGTAAAACTATTAGGCATTAGATAGCAATACCTCTATAGAGATATAAGTTCAGAAGAAGCTAATGTCCTCACGTGTCTGTTCTCCCTCTCTCCCTCCCTCCGTCCCTCTCTCCCTCCGTCCGTCCCTCTCTCCCTCTCCCTCTCTCTCTCTCTCTCACACACACACACACACAAGCATGAAAGAAAAATATAAATTCAGTTTTATTAAATAGTGAAATTCTTATTATAATCTTATATTAGCTAACAGTAGGTTGGCATTTTACAGATATTAAAATAACAGAAAAGGCACATTCAAACAGGGTTGGAGGGAATGTAAATTGACACAGTTTGACATATTAGTCAATAAAAGAAATGCACAAACCCTTTGACCTGGCAATTTCACTCAAGGAAATTATCTTACAAATATATTCAAACACATACAAAGAGATATAGTCACAAGAAACATTCTATGTAGCATTGTTTATAATAGCAAAACAAACAAAACAATCTAAATGTCACTCAAGGAAATTATCTTACAAATATATTCAAACACAAAGAGATATAGTCACAAGAAACATTCTATGTAGTATTGTTTATAATAGCAAAACAAACAAAACTTAATCTAAATGTCCACCACTAGAGTTGTGGTTAATTAAATTAAACTCCATTACATACAATGGAATTTTTTGTAACCATTAGGAAGAATGAGGTAGCTCTGCTTGTGTTGATATAAAAGATCTTCAGGATATATTATATTATTAGCTTTCTATAAGTACAGAACAAAACTATGGTATGTTCCCATTTGTGTCTTGACAGGATATGTGTATGTATATGTAAATGGACATATAAGTGCACACATATACCATGCACATATAGATATGACATATGCACATAGAAATTTTCTAGAAGATTATATAAAAACTGTTGGTTAATTGTTCTTCTGTGGAGTTACTTGAGGTAACTCAGTTTTCATCATTTACTGTATTGAACAATTTGAATATTTTATCGTGAGCATGAGCTTTCTTTGTAATAATATCAGTTCTTCAAAGAACTACCTAGTAACAGCTAAAATTCTAAAATTTCAAATGTATAAGGATATGAATGCAAATCCTCTAGAATGTCTCTGTCTTCTAAGAATCTTTGAAAAGCTAATTTCAAAATAAGCCTTCCATTCCAGAACTCCAAGAAAATCAAAACAGTATCTGTACTGTATCTTGATTCATTTGTCCTGGCACTACACTTCAGGAATATATACAGTATGGAGACTCATCCCATCAACTTCACTTTGTAACACCTTAGACATCTTCACCCTGTTTGTAGTATCATAAAGTGGGTTGTTCTTCTCTGTGTAGCTGGCATAGGGCTGCATTTCATCCTAAGAAATAACCCAAAGTTAAAATCAATTCAAAAAAGCCAGAAATCACTAACCACCTATGTTTTTCTAACAAGGGCCCACAGCTTTAGTGTCTACCAATAGTAGTCTCTGGGCTTACATGAACATAAGAGCAAGATTTTTCTAATATTTTATCAAAAAATTATTGATTATTTAAGTCTCAGTGTGACATGATAACAGTTGTCTGAAAGTAGGAGTGGAGAAGAATGGAGTGATATGAGAAGTATTTCAGAGGAGAGTGTCAAAGACTTAGTAAGCTATTGGCTATAAGAGATTATAGAGCTGGATAGGTTTTAAGCTTGGGTAAGAGAAATGATGATGGTATTGAAAAAAGGAGGTCAAGAATTAGAGCTGGTTTAATGGGAGAGGAAATACCAATTCAACTTCTCCAAAGATTACAGCCCAAATGAGGCAAACATTATGTCTTTTGTAGGATGCAGTTCTTGAAATAAAAATATGGATTTGGAGTGTATATAAATAGTACTTGGTGGATAATTAACAAAATAAGTACACCTGACAGCACTGTAAAGTTAGAATTTTTGCTTTTCAACTAAAATACTAATAATGATGCAAATTACAAATTATGTGACAAGATTTTCATACTACATAGCTTAAAAGTTTGTAAATATTCTTTTTAATCTTATCTTACCTCCTCAACAACTGAAGTATGTTCTGTTTTTTTCAATTTACATTTTCTGCAAAAATAAAAATTAGCTGGAGTGAATGTCAAAACATTATTATTCAGATTGAAAATGGAAAAACAAAACAGTATGCTATTGACAGTTGTGGTTCATTTTGATAGAAGCCTTAATAAATCAGAAATGAACTACCGGAAATGAGTGAAGAATGCTGCTTGTAAGTTAATTTGTCCAAATAAGGTAATTCTGGATTTTGGAAAGGGAAATGAAATTATGCAAAGAAGTTTGATGTAATAGAATATATGTGACACCTCATATTTGGTGTATGAAATGAATTATTGTAATTCTTTTCTCAAATAGAAAATAGCATGCACTGTCTCTCCCAAGATCCTGCCCTAAGTGGGCTGTGCTTGCATGTCTAATTCACTATGCTTGCATGTCTAAGTAACCTAGAAAAATCTCCCTCATCATTAGTGTAGTCCAAGTCTGTTATTTTCAGGACACACTTATTGATTATGAGAGAACTGAGGTTAACCTCTTTTTTAAAATTTTTATTTTATGTTGGACTATAGTTGATTTACAATGTTGTGTTAGTTTCAGGTGTACAGCAAAGTGATTCAGTTATACATATACATATATCGATTCTTTTTTACATTCTTTTCCCATTTAGGTTATTACAGAATATTGAGCAGAGTTCCTTTTTTACCTAATCAATTCCATTTTTCTGACTCTTTTTAATCCAATAAAGCAGGAGAAGTGAAAGCATCAGTCAGTACCTGCAGCCACTGATTTTCAAAAGCCAAATGGATCCAATGATGACCAAGATAATAAAAATAGGGGAGACGATACGTAAAATTCTTAAGGGTGCTGATGCTTTGGCATCTGTAAATGTAGACACAAAAATACATGATTTACTATTATTCAGCAGTAGAAAGAAATGAGCTATCAAGCCATGAAATCATGGAGGAAAATTAAAAGCATATCACTAAGTGAAAGGAACCAATCTGAAAAGGCTAAATACTGTATGACTCCAACCATATGACATTCTGGAAAATACAAAACTATGGAGTAAAAAGATCAGGGGTTGTTAGAAGTTAAGGTGGAAGGAGGAATAAATAGGTGGAACATAGAGTACTTTTATGACAGTGAAACTACACTATATGATACTATAACGGTGAATACATGGTATTTACACATTTGTCAAAACTCATAGAATGTGCACCTAGAATGAACCCTAATGTAAACTCTGGACTTTGAGTGATAATGATGTGTTAAGGTAGGGTCATTCATTATAACAAAGGTACAACCGCGGTGCGGGGGGATTTAGATAGACAAGGAGACCATGCATGTGTAGGGTCAAGGGTTATCTGGGAACTCTGTACTTTCCACTCAATACTCCATCATCATAAAACTGCTCTAAAAAAATAAAGTCTGTTTAAAAATTTTATATATAGCATGGTTCAAGAATGTCTCACAGTACATGAAATTCATTTCTGTGATTTTATTTGAAAAACTTTTGATGCATTTATAGTTCAAATAATTGTTATAATTAAATTGCTTTATCACCTCAGACTCTTAAGTTTTCAACAAGACATCATCTTGTGTCAGTATTTTGTTGCTTTAAGGATTCATGTGGTGAATTCCTGTAAGAGAGATGTGAAATTTACACCTCTCTGTTACAGTAATAGAGTGTTTCTCATCTCCAGTATTCAGAAATAAATAGAGTTGTAAGGAAGCTATTTGGATAAATAACCCTAATTCTGAAGTCACCTTTCTTCCAGGGCATTGAAACTGAAATGAATGCATGGCAGCAACTTTAAACTATTCACTGACTGCTGGCAGCAATACAAAGTTCAATCTGACAGGAGGACAAGTCAACCAAGGAATTGCCAGCTCTGAGAGGTTTTGAGACTGTGCTCCTGGTGTTTTGTGAATGCGGCTGGGGCAGCAGAGGGAGGTGAGTGGAGGCCACATCCAGTCCCTCCATCTTCCTTCAATACTTTGTTTTTAAACATTGGATTTTTATTTGAAAAAGTTTGGTTTTGCATTTTAAAATGACAACATTGTTTTGAAACCCTCTCTTTCAAACTAATGGGCTCTCTTTTATTGGAAGTGCACTAGCACAGGTGAAGGTCCACCCTGCGAGGAAGACATATCTGCACGGGGTGGGAGTGAACTAGAGAGTCCCTCCAGTTCTGAGATTCTATAAATATGACATCATATTGTAATACTGGGTGGTCGGACTTCATACATAACCAGTGGCAATTACTCTTCTCAGTAAATACTGCTAAACTATTAATATGTATATAAAACTTTAAGAATAGGTATTAGAAAATTGTGGTTTAAACCCATGTGTTTTCCTCTTCTCCTTTCTTAACACTTACTAAAATATCATCAGAGAATTTTTTAAAGTATAGACTTGCAAAGACAAAGAGAACATGGATGAAGACAAGAGCAGATGAAAGATTTCAACTTGTTTTTAGGGTGAAAAATGAACAGAAGAATGGCCAATAATTCAGAGTGAAATAAGTATAAACCTTAGTGAACTCCAGGAAGACTCTAGAGTAGGAAAGGCCAAATATAGAGAAGGGGGAATGTAGGGACTGAAGCGTGGAGCTAAAGTTAGAAGCTTCCTTGAAGGTCTGTATTAAGAACAGATGGGCTGCCAAGTCTCCTCCCAGCCCACGCAACCAGGTCTCACACCTTCCCCGACCAGCAGAAAACAGGAAGTGTGGCCCAAAAAAGATGAACTGGAGAAACTCCAGAGTGTCAAGGATCCAGACATAATGGAGGGTGAAGATGAACTTAAAAGAAAGTTGAGTTCTGAACAGTCACACACACACACACACACACACACACACACACACACACACACACACAGACACACACACACACACACACACACACACACACACACACACACTTCCCTCTCCTCCCTGCTCCCAGAACATTGATAGTCAGGATTATCCCTCCCAGGCAAGAGACTGGAGAGTTATTTTCTGCAGAGTCTATATAGCCTCAGAGAAAAGACCTTCAGGTATATAAGGAAATAAGGAATCCCCAATTTTAAAACAATCACCTGTTTTCACCCTATAGAAACCTACTAGCTAACAAACCCACTCACAGATAATATAGCTTCCAATCAGCTCCTTAGTGCTCACTTTGAAGTGAACGGATAGCCAAGGAGTTAAGGAAAGCCTTGTATGTGGAAGAAAGATTAAAACAAACAAATGTCAGGAAGGCAGAAGGAACTCAGATTACACAGACGTGGCATCAACCAGAGGACTGAGGGAAAGAGAACATCCAGGACAATAGCTGTGCAGCATGTCTCGTGACCAACCAGGCCAGATTAGAACAAGAGCGTGTAAAAACTCAAGAAAGAATGTCTTCAAGAAAAAAAAAATGGAACTGACATTACCTAACAAATCTGACCATGTGGAAAGCAGTATTAAGAGGCATTTTCTAGGGTTTTGTTTTGTTTTGTTTTTAGTGTTAGTGATCATTAATAATAGGTACATGCATTATTAAGGAAATGAAAAAGGAAAGCAATTAAGGCCAGGAAAAACAAAAAGTTATTCAAAAATGAAAGTATGAGTTTATTTCTTGATTCAGAGCTTAACAAAACATACATGTTCAAAATAATGTAAACACTGGCTATTTAATTTAACCAAAAATTGCCATTTTACTATATATGAATGGTGAGGGAAGAGAAGGTAAAGTTAAATCCTCATCTACCGTAAGAGGAAGTGGGTACACTAGGTTTAAATTTGCTATATTAAGAAATAGCAGCACAACCATGTTGTTTATAAAAACTGAGTCAATTACTAGAAGAAGCACTTGAAGATCTGAAAGTACTTGTCTCTGGAGAGTTGTGTAAAAATGGAGAGGTGGGGTTGGAGAGGCAGAGATGGCTAATGTTTTTCATGGTAGCCTTATAGAACAACGTAGACTTTAAACTATATGAGTTATGTTGATTAGAATAATATTTTTTATAACAAAAAATAAGAGTAGATGGGAGCAGAGAGTAGAGAAACTAAACTGTAATGAACTGAATCATAGATACTATTATAAGACATTAAAGAAATTTCACTGGAAGAGCCTGGAGGAGAAAATTCTACCAGACTGAAAATTCATGAAGATAATTTATGAGCAACATTATTCTTCTAATAAAATAATAATTATTTGTTTAAAATTACCCATTATCCTTCTATTAAAACCATAAGTATTTATGTAAATGTACACTACACAAGCCAATTTAGTAGTACAGAAGAGAACATTAAAAGAAGAATAAATTGGGAAGTTCACTAGTGGCCTAGTGGTTAGGATTCAGGCTTTCACTACCATGGCCCAGTTCGAATCCCTGGTCCCAGAACTGAGATCCCGGAAGCTGTGCAGCATGGCCGAAGAAAGAAGTAGAATAAATTGCATTTGATAATATGACTTTTTACAATAAATTTTTATATTATTCTTCCAGGCAATCTCTTTACTTTGAGGAGGAAAGGGAGATAAAGTGGAGGGTGGAAAGGACATCCTTGAATGAAATTTCTCTGCACACTCCTTTTTCCTTCTTAAGGTAACTCTTCTGAAAGAATGGAAAGATCAAAAACAAAACTAGAAAAATTACTAACCTTGATCCAGCTCTATGGACAGACTCTTGTTGCCAGTCAAGTGGGAGACAGAGCAGGACACATTAGGTACACGGCGGCCCTCCCAGTGGCATGTACTCTGGATGGTCACTGTGCCATTGCCCCAATGACGTTTTTGCTCAGTGACACAATCTCCCTCTGGGGTCCAGGAGATCTGTGCAGCTGGCTTTCCTGCAACTGCCTTGCACACTGCAGTTCCATTCTCAGTTTGAACCAGGGTCACCTCAGGGGGCACTGCAGAAATGTAGGGGAAATGCTTCAGTCTTAACACATGGGACATGGGATTCGGAGATTTGTTTCAGCCCAAAATCTGGTTATCTGAAACACCACAATATATGACGTTCCTTACCTAACACTTGGAGGTGATATCCACGATGGAAATTCCCATTAGGTATTACCATTTGACACCTGTAATACCCATCATGAGTGATGGCCACTGGATCAATCTGAAGGGCAGGATTCTCGTCAAGTCTGGAGGCCCAGGTTATTCTCTCATCGGTACAATTTCCTCCCTTGGTCTCATTTGTATCACCCCTGAAGGCTCTGAAGCAGGGCAACTTGTCTCTGAGGACTATTTCCCATGTTGTTAGCAGTATACTTGTCCACAGCACAAGAGGGCAGGAGAGCACAGTCTTTGTACCCACTAGTACTGATAGTGAAGTGTTAACTGTACACACACACACAAAGACACACATGCACAAACAGAGAATAATAAGAGAAAAGCTTGATAAAGAATTTCAGTGTTAAAATTTATTCACAGCATATTACATGAAATTGTACTTGAACATTACTTTGCATGGTCTTATTCCAGAAATATTAGACTTACGTAAGAAATTAACATTCATGAAGTATACATAAAGTTTTAAACCCATCCAAAGATTAACCAACTTCCTCCAGTATTATGCATCACTAGGAAAACAACATGAATTATATATGTGACAAAATTGTTTAAAGTGTTATGAAATTAATTCAGGAGATTTGATCTATAAGACAAACAGATGAGAATGCAGAATCTAAATTAAAAGACAAAGGCAGTTTTCTAAATCTAATCTTTTGGCTTCAGAGACTATTAGATTTATCATACAACTCATGCTCCTCAGGGGGGGAAGAATTGACTAATTAGTGATGTGGTTTTCTCCTCCTAAGTTCTGATGAAAGTGAAAAATCAGTAACATCAAAACTAAACACCTATCCTTAAGGGTGGCAATTCAGACAAACATAAATGTGGAAAGATATGGTACTTTCATTAAAAATAGCTAAGATGGCAATCAGGCTGAACAAGGTGGAAATTATTTTGTTTAATTTTTATTCAGAGAATCACAAAATCAGTTAAATCAACAGATTTTATTTATTTATATAAAGAATAAAATTTCCTTTATTCTTCCTAACACCTCAGATGTACTTCCTAAGTCTACAAAACAACACTGAAAAGCACTTGCTCTGTCTTTCAGATGTAAATATGCACACTTAAGTATGTATTTACATACAAACATGCATATTTTAATTTATATATATATATATAAATTGAGATGTATATTGCATATCATACTGTGTATATTTTCCTAAGTCTTTTGCTTTTTTGTTGATATATAATAGACCTATCACCATATCAGTATACCTACATCAATCTCACTCTTTTTTTTTTTTTTTTTTTTTTTTTTTTTTTTTTTTTTTGCGGTACGCGGGCCTCTCACTGCTGTGGCCTCTCCCGTTGCGGAGCACAGGCTCCGGACACACAGGCCCCGCGGCCATGGCTCGCGGGCCCAGCCGCTCCGCGGCATGTGGGATCCTCCGGGATCGGGGCACGAACCCGTGTCCCCTGCATCGGCAGGCGGACGCTCAACCACTGTGCCACCAGGGAGGCCCTCACTCTTTTTTTTATTAATAAATTTTTATTGGAGTGTAGTTGCTTTACAATGTTGTGTTAGGAAAACTGGACAGCTACATGTACAAGAATGAAATTAGAACACTCCCTAACACCATACACAAAAATAAACTCAGAGTGGATTAAAGACCTAAATGTAAAGCCAGACACTATCAAACTCTTAGAGGAAAACATACGAAGAACACTCTGCATAAATCGCAGCAAGATCCTTTTTGATCCACCTTCTAGGGTAGTGGAAATAAAAACAAAAATAAACGCGTGGAACCTAATGAAACTTAAAAGCTTTTGCACAACAAAGGAAACCATAAACAAGACAAATAAACAACCCTCAGAATGGGAGAGAAATTTTGCAAATGAAGCAACTGACAAAGGATTAATCTCCAAACATAGAAGAAGCTCATGCAGCTCAACATCAAAAAAACAAACAACCCAATCCAAAAATGGGTGGAAGACCTAAATAGATATTTCTCCAAAGAAGATGTACAGATGGCCGACAAACACATGAAAAGATAATCAACATCACTAATTATTAGAGAAATGCAAATCAAAACTACAATGAGGTATCACTTCACACCGGTCAGAATGGCCATCATCAAAAAATCTACAAACAGTAAATGGCAGAGAGGGTGTGGAGAAAAGAGAACCCTCTTACACTGTTGGTGGGAATGAAAATTGATACAGCCACTATGGAAAATAATATGGAGCTTCCTTAAAAAACTAAAAATAGAACTACCATATGACCCAGCAATCCCACTACTGAGCATATAGCCAGAGAAAACCATAATTCAAAAAGACACATGCACCCCAATGTTCATAGCAGCACTATTTACAATAGCCAGGACATGGATGCAGCCTAAATGTCCATAAACATTTATGGAATAGATAAATAGAGGAATAGATAAAGAAGATGTGGTACATATATACAATTGAATATTACTCAGCCATAAAAAGGAACGAAATTGGGTCATTTGTGGAGACGTGGGTGGACCTAGAGAGTGTCATACAGAGTGAAGTAAGTCAGAAAGAGAAAAATAAATATCATATATTAATGCATATATGTGGAATCTAGAAAAATGGTATAGATGACCTTACTTGCAAAGCAGAAATAGAGATACAGACATAGAGAACAAATGTATGGATACCAAGGGAGAAAGGGGCGGGGTGGGAGGAAATGGGAGATTGGGATTGACACATATATACTATTGATACCATGTATAAAATAGACAGCTGATGGGAACATATTGTAAAGAACAGGGAACTCTACTTAATGCACTGTGGTGTCCTCAATGGGAGGGAAATCCAAAAGAGAGGGGATATATGTATATGTATGGCTGATTCATTTTGATGTACAGTAGAAGCTAACACAACATTGTAAAGCAACTATACTCCAATAAAAATTAATAAGGGCTTCGCTGGTGGCGCAGTGATTGAGAGTCTGCCTGCCAATGAAGGGGACAAGGGTTCGTGCCCCGGTCCGGGAAGATCCCACATGCCGCGGAGCGGCTGGGCCTGTGAGCCATGGCCGCTGAGCCTGCGCATCTGGAGCCTGCGCATCCGGAGCCTGTGCTCCGCAACGGGAGAGGCCACAACAGTGAGAGACCTGTGTACCGCAAAAAAAAAAAAAAAAAAATTAACTAATAAAAATAAACAGATTTTTAAATAATCTGTAATTTCTTTAGTTTGACCACCTCACAAAAATGAAAAATGATGATGCCAAGTGGTAAGGGATGCTTAGAAGTATTTTTCTAGAAAAAAAGTACTATAGTATATAAATACAAATCAGTGCAAAAACAAGGATTAGTTTCCTCTGTAAATTTTCTATAAAAAGGATTTTATTGCAAGCATGTAATAGTGTCAAATATGGCCTTTCAGTGAGTTCCCCTTCCTTCCTATTCATTCACACATATACTCCCTGACAGCTTGCTGTGAACCTTGCTCACAGATTTTGTTTCCATACATTCAATATCATTATCAGGATTAAATATAGCATTGACCTATTTTTCCATATTTTAAAGTACAAATTAAAACCAGCAAGCATCTCCTAATGTAGAAGCTCACGCTTTCCCATAAGCTGACATGTGTACCTGACAGAAAGGGGTTTGCTGACAGGTGATTAGGTGTATCTGTCACAAGTCACCTGTAACGAAGGAGAGCATCATTGATTTCATCAGTTTAACATGAACAGAACCAGCTGTGGTACGGCAAAATTTTTATGTGGATGAAGCTTATTTTTTCTAAACTTTGCATTTAATATTTCTCCTATCCTCTTTTGGTGTCATCTTCCCCCTCTGTGATGTACTCAAGCCTTTGCATTTCATGGCCATATAAAGATCATATTACTAGATGAAGGAAGAGGGAGGATTTTAATGCAGATCTAAGAGGGCAGGCAAATCCATGCTCTTCCCATCACTCCAAGTGGCACCTCCTCATAGCAAGAAAGTCCAATTTGGCAAAGGCTTGGAGAGAAGCAAGAACATGGCTTGTTAGAGAACTGCTAGAGGTCGGGTGTGGGAAGCACATATGTGCATAAGGGAATCGTGATTAAGATAAAACCAGAAAAAATAAGAGACTGACGAGATAGCAAGTTGTGAATGTCCTGTTGTTCTTGGGATTTGGAAGTTTAGCTTATAAGCAGTATAAGGCTTTAATATTTAACCTCAGTATCTGACTCATTTTTGTAAAAGAAAGTTCTTGCTAATCAAACAAACATGTATTTGAATAGGGGCACAGTATCCGAAGAAGTAACTCTAATGGTGAGGATTCCAAGCACTGCAGATATTCTCTGTTCTTTCACTTTCCTCCATTCTATAAACTTCAGTCAATCACCCTACACCTATAATGATAGTTCTTATGTTATTGTTATTTTTTCACTCTTTCTTCATCCTCTTCTTTCCTTTTTCATACCTGTTGTGATAAGTTACACAATGGCCAGTACCTCTACAACACTCAGTGGGTTTGGCACCTGTCTGACAGATATATTCTCCATATGCTCCTGTGATCAGCTAGGGTGATTTCACTTCCTGCTTCACTGAGAAGATAGTAGATTCTCATCTCTGCTCCCAAACCAGCAGTCACATCCCATCTTTTCTGCATCCTTTGCCTACGAATATCTTCCAGTCTCATCCAGCCTTATGCACACTGACAAATTCTTATTGGCTTTGGGGCATTTCCTTTCTTTTCTCACAACCATAGCCTAGATTAAGTCCTCATTGCCATGTACCTGGATTGCTGCAAAGGCCTCCTAACTTCTCTCTCTGTCTCAAAACCCTTCTCCTTTCAGTTCATACCTTACACTGCAGCCAGTACTTCATTCTGTAACACAGATGTGATTCCCTCAACTCTAAAACCCTCCAGAGATCTCTCACTGTCTGAAGAATAAGTTCAAATGTCTTCGTATTGGCTTTGAAAGCCCTCTTTTTCACATTGACTCACTTTGCAATCTTATCACCCACTACATTCCCCCAAAACTGCAGAAAAAAACACCAAGCACAATTCCATTTCTATGTCATTTCTCACATCGTTTTCACTCTCTAAGGTGCCCTACATGATGCTCTTTTTCTATTGAAGTACTCTACCTTTAAGACCTGATTCACATGCTACATCATCTGTGAGGCCTTCTCTAAGCCTTGATGCTTAATCACTCCCTCTGTACACTCGATGTGAGTGCTTACCTCCTCTGCCTGTGTGATAACTGTGCTCCTGTCGGGGTTCCCCCACAAAACTGAGCTCCCTGGGGGCTCTCTGATAGTCTTGCTCATCTTGCTTATCTTCATGTTCCCCACAAAGCCTAGCACAGTGCCTGATAGAGAAAGCTCCACAGTCTTCCAGTGGAATTGAACTGTTTTAGGGGAAGATGGGTGAGGTCGTTCAGGTCCCTCATCCCACAGCATTCAGATCACCATATTCTTCAACTGGGCACAAGGCTGGACTTGGTCCAGACCATCGACTATGTTTCTAAGGAAGCTCAACATTCCATGCTTCAGTGCTGGCCTCAAAAAACAAACAAACAAACAAACAGCATACTACCTTCTGCAGGGGGTGTTACAGTGCTCTGCTTTCTGTCCATAGATGAAGTAATTGTTGAAGCTAGAAAATATTCAGAGGAAAGTAGGTGAAATCAATTTTAGATATTTAAATGGAGTGAAAACCATTATTTCTCCACAAGACTTGTATGCAACATGATAGAAAATCAACAAACCATAACTAAAGTTACACAAAAATCCTTGAAAAAGAGAAATTAGAAGCTGTTCCATCACTATATGGAAAAAAACCTGAACATTTGAAAATTACATTTATAAGCTGTTAATCAATAATTCCCCATTTATGTGACACCTCATTTTATACGTAAAACTATTCTGTACAAGGTAACGCAGCCTCCACCCATTCCCTAGTCATAATGGATTCGTCCATCATGGGCACCTCACATGAGTTGGGCTGATGATAGTCCTCCTTCCAGATGCCACACCCTGATTAAAATTGTCTGGTCCATTGGTAGGCACCTCACCCAGCAGGACAAATCAGAGTACTTTCTCAAGAATTTTGAAACCAGAATTGAGAAGAATAGTTCATCCCTCTTTCTCCCCCATTTTTCTACTGTGACAGTTAATTTTATGTGACAACTTGGCTAGGACACAGTACCCAGGTACTTGCTCAAAAATTATTTGAGATTTTTCTGTGAAGGTACTTTTTATCAGTAGACTTTGAGTAAAGTAAATTACCCTCCATAATGTAGGTGGGCCTCATCCAATCAGTTGAAGGTTTTAATAGAAAAAGACTAACCTTCTGGGAAAGGGAATTCTGCCAGCAGTCTGCCTTCAGACTCAAACTGCAACTCTTCCCTGGGTCTCTAGCCTGCTGGCCTACCCTGCATATTTTGGACTTGTCAAGCCTCTGCAATCATGTAAGCCAATTCCTTAAAGTAACACAACCTCTCTCTCTCTCTCTCTCTCTCTCTCTCTCTCTCTCTCTCTCTCTCTCTCATCTCTATCTCTATCTCTCTCTGAATCTCTCTCTACAGGATGTATGCCCAACACACATGTACATCCTGTTCTGTTTATCTCAGGAACACTGACTAATACACCTACCTTGGGGTTAAAAAGTAAAACTATACATGAAAACTATACAAGCATCAAGCATTCTTCTATTAGAATTATCATTAAAAGGTGAGCATTACCCCAACTGTAATTAACCTTGACCATCTGCTGCATTAATGAGTTGTTTGATGTAACAAGATCTTCCATTACTGCACTTATGCATTCTGAAAAGACATATGGAGTAAAGAGAGGAATATGCATTAGTATTTCTGACTCCTACCTAAAATCACATTTTTTTCACATCCTTTGGGCTATTTTAGGGTTGCAGTTGCCAATAAATACATAAATTATGACAGGCAAGCAAAAGTCTCAGAAAAATTTGTCTCAGTATGAACTTCTGAATTGATCTTCCTACCTGTTTGGCATACCCCTACTTTCAGTCCAGAGTGCCCCTTACCACCCTCCTGTCTTTATATTCAAGTCAAAGTATTTCTTCTCCCAGGCTTATATGCATTTAATCTATCTCCAATTGTGAAAAAGTGTTTTACTATCTGGTACAGATTTTTCAGGCACCAGTGATGAGGTAGAAGAAGTTTAGAAGTGATGTGTTGGTTGGATGCTGGTATAGAGCAAAGAAAGGAGCTTCCTAAACATTGTTGAGATCACATCATATAGACAACTGTCTATTAAGTTCAAATTTTATAAGGCGAGCTCTAAGTGAGAACAAGCATTTTTAGCGTATCAACTCTTGGCAAATACTCACTAGGCATAGAGACATCATAATAAACAATAGCTTCTTCCCTCCATGAGCCTAAGGTCCAGGCGAGAAATTAGCTATGTAAACAATAATATCATAAAGTTGTTGGTATGATGATAGCAGTATACATAGTGTCCAGAAGATAAAAAGAAAAGATGTTTCATTCTAAGAGTGCAGTAGTAAGAGACTAGGAAAGACTCTACAATAGATGATATTTGAGCTGGATCTTAGAAGATCAGTTTTCTAGGAAGGTAGAAGGAAAAAGAAAATTGCACAAAGAATGCCATTTAGAGGAAGGGATGAAACCATGGGATTTTCAAAGAACTACACATTATGTATTATATTGCTATTATGTGAGAAAAACTGGATGTGTGATTAGATTTGAGGCTGGATATTGGCGGGCTCTAACTATGGAAGACACAACACTCCTAAAAGTTTTCACAAGGAAATGATACACTTCTAATGCATCTACAATGGATGTATCTGTCCAGCAAAGAGAAACATTTTACAGTAAAATTCAGTGCACAGTGTTTTTCTGGAGAAATTTTGAATACACTACTTCTCTTAGCTACCATTTTCTTTTACAAAACATTGATAAATAATAATTTTTGAACACATGTTAGAAACAGATTTTTGGTAATTTGCACATGTTATTCATTTTAGTCTCTCCACATTGACAGGTATTATCATCCTCATTTTAGAGATGGAAGAAATACAGATACACAGTGATGAAGCAATTTGGCCAAGGCCGCCCAACTTATAAGCTGCTCCAATTGCCCAATTATTTTCATGTGAGTAGTTCTTCCTGCAGTGAGTAGGAACCAAGGGTTGGATCCTAAGAAATACACCAGGATAAATACACTACCCAAATTGAGAGAGTTGGAGAAGAAAGTCCAAGCCATGTTTCTGTAGAAACACTGATAGACAACGGTCTGAAAAAGCACATCAAAAGGCAAGTCCATAAAATCAGGATTATAATGGCACATGGATACAAGCATTATGAATGCTGGATCTGAATGGGAATAGTTAAGCTAAGGAGGAAGA
This sequence comes from Mesoplodon densirostris, assembly GCF_025265405.1. NCBI lineage: Eukaryota > Metazoa > Chordata > Mammalia > Artiodactyla > Ziphiidae > Mesoplodon > Mesoplodon densirostris. Next base: position 59,990,483 of record NC_082665.1, read on the forward strand.
TTTGAGACAATTGCCAAAATTCATGGACCAAACCCACCACTCCCTCACAAGATTGTAAGCTCCAGGAGGGCAGGGATTTTCATCTATGTTGTTCATTCTTCATCCTCAGTGCTTAGAAGAGTGATTTGCACAGCTCCCTTGCAGGTGTCTGGCTCAAGGTGGGTTTAAAATAAAGGTCAACACAACCCTATAGCAAGCTGGACTAAAGATATGGACAGTTAGTTTACAGAAAAAGAAGTATACATGTCTCTTAGTCATTTAGAAAGAAGCACAGCATCATTTATGGTAAAAGAAACACAAATTAAAACTATGCAGAAATGCCATTTCTCACCAATGAGATCGTCAAAACCCAGAAGTTTGACAACATACTCTGTTTGCACAACTGTAGAGAGATAGGCATGCCAATATACTGCTGGTGGGAATGTAAAATGTTACCGATTCGATAATGGAAAATATGACAGTAAATAGCAAAGTTACATATGCATTTTCCTTTTGAAGCAGCCATATCACTTCTCAGAATCTATCCCAAAGATATGCAGGCAACCGTATGAAAATATATGTATACAGAAGACTCGTCATTACAACATTGTAATAGCAAGACTTTTAGAAATAACCCAAATAGCCACCCATAAGGAACTAGTTGTCTAAATTATGGGACATCCACAAAATGAAGTATAATGAAACTTCTAAAAAGAATGAGAGATATCTTTATATTACTATTATGGAGTGCTCTCCAGGGCATATTGTTAAGTGAAAGAAGAGGGACAGATAAAAGTGTATACAGTATCACATTTTGTGATATGCAGCTAAAACAAAAATAAACAGCTTACAGAAAAAATAGCTTTAAATACTAATTACAAAACAAGAAATATCTAAAATCCACTTAAAGAAGCTAAAAACAAAAGAGAAAGAAGAAAATAAAAGAGCAGAAATCAACAAAACAGAAAACAAGCAAGACAAAAATTAGCAAAATCAAAAGCTGGTTCTTTGGGAGTTCCCTGGTGGTCCAGTGGTTAGGACTCAGTGCTTTCACAACCGGGGGCCGGATTCAATCCCTTGTCGGGCAACTGAGATCCTGTAAGCCGTGGCGTGACCAAAAAAAAAAAAAAAAAAAAAAAAAGCTGGTTCTTTGAAAAGTTCTTCAGTATTTATAAACCAATAACCATATTTATCAAGAATAAAACAGAACACAAATATCAGGAGTGAAAGAAGGGACGTTAACATAGATACTACATTCATGAAAAGAATAACAAGCAAATATTAAGTACTTTATGCTAATCAAATTCAGTAACAGATGAAATGGACAAATTCATTGAAAGACACATCTTTCAAACCTCATTTGGGATTAAACTGATAATCTGAAGAGCCTTATACTTATTAAAGAAATTAAATTTGTTGATAAAAATCTTCCCATCAGATTGGCTACACTGACAAATTTAAGCAAACATTTAATAAAGAAGTAATATCAGTTCTACACACAAACCCCCTTCAGAAAATACACAAGGAGGGAACACTTCCCTACTCATTTTATGAGTGTAAAATAAACTGTTCACCAAAACCAGGCAAACACATTACAAATAAGAACGACGGAGCAGTAACCCTTATAAACTTTAAGACACAAAAATTTTCACAAAGTATTATCAAATCTAGCACTTGTAATACAACATGATCATACAAGGTTTCTCTCAAGAATGCATGTTGGGGCTTCCCTGGTGGCACAGTGGTTGAGAGTCCGCCTGCCGATGCAGGGGACACGGGTTCGTGCCCCGGTCGGGGAAGATCCCACATGCCGCAGAGTGGCTAGGCCCGTGAGCCATGGTCACTGGGCCTGCCATCCGGAGCCTATGCTCCGCAACGGGAGAGGCCACAGCAGTGAGAGGCCCGCGTACCGCAAAAAAAAAGAATGCATGTTGATTAAAAAAGAATGCATGTTGATTGAATACTCAAAAAATCAATGAAATTGACCACATTAACACAATAAGGGAGAAAAAACATGATCATTTCAGCAGATGTAGAAAAAGCGTTTGACAGAACTCACCACTCATTCATGATTTTTTAAACTCTAGGAATAGAAATAAACTTCCTCAAACAGTTAAAGAGCATCTATGAAAATCCTATAGCTAACATCATACAAATAATGAAATATTTCCCCTCTAAAATCAAGAACAAAGCAAGAAGTTCTGCTCTTCTTTTCAATTTTGTACTACAGGTTCTAGAGATTGCAATAAAGCAAGAGGAAAAAAAGGCATATAGATCAGAAACAGAAACATAAAACTCTTTATTTGCAGATGACATGATTGTTAGAAATCTATAAAACAGCTCCGAGAATTAATTGAAATTAGTACGGTCATAGTATTAAAATGCTAATAATATTTTAAAACAATTATATGTTTATATACTAGCAACACATAATTAGAAAATAAAATTTTTACATCAATTCTATTTGTAGTAATGCAAAAGAAAAAACTTAGGAATAAATTTAACAAAAGATGCACAAGGCTTATACACTGAAAACTACAAAATATATTACTGAGATAAATTAAAGAATACCTATATATATGGAGATAAATACCTTGTTCTTGGATGGAAAGACTCAAGAGGTCAACTCTCCTCAAATTGGTCTACAGATTCAACACAGTCTTAATTAAAATCTAGTAGCCTTTTCTGTGAAAACTAAGAAGCTGAAATTTATGTGGGAGTGCAAACCTAGAATAGCCAAAGCAACAGTTAATAAATGAATAAGACTGGGAGACTCATATTACCTAATTTCAAGCTTTACTCTGAAGCCGCACTGATCAAGGCAGTCTGGCATTGGCTAAAGGATAGGCACATACTTCAATAGAGCAGAATAGAGGGTCCGGAAATAGACTCACACATTTGTGGTCTATTGATTATCACCAAAAATGTTAAGACAATTTAAAAGGAAAAGGTCTTTTTTACAACTGATGGTGGAACAACTAGATATCCGTATGTAAGATGAAAAAAAGAACTTTAACCACTACTTAATACCATACACAAAAAATTACCTTAAATTTGATTATTGACTTAAATGTAGAAAGCTGAGACTGTAATACTTCTAGAAGAAAACATAGGAGATAATCTCTGTGACTTTGGCATATACAAAGATTTCTTATAATACAAAATAACAAACCATGAAATAAAATTTGATAAACTGGACATTATCAAAATTTAAAACTTTTGCTCTTTGAAAAAGAACATTAAGAAAATGAAAAGGGAATCCACAGATTAGGAGAAAGTATTTATAATACATGTATTTAACAAAAGACTGCTATGTAGAATATGTGAAGAACTTTTACAATTCAATAACTTTAAAAATCAATATTAAACAGGAAAATTACTTGAACAGACACTTCACCAATAAGACATTCAAATTGCCAATAAATACACAAAAAGATGTTCAACATTAGTAATCGTAGAGGAAATACAGATTTAAATCACAGTGAGATAATGATTACACACCTATCAGTATGGCTAAAGTTAAAAAGACTGATAATATATATTGGCAAGAATGTGAAGCAGTTGGAACTCTCACACATTATAAATGGGAATGTAAAAAAGTATAACTGCACTAGAAAATTTCTGGCAGTTTTTTTCAAAAGTCAAACACATGCCCATTTATAACCTCACCATTCCAATCCTAAGTATTTACCCAGGAGAAATAAAAACATATGTCCACACAAAGACTTGTGCATGAATGTTCATAGCAGCTTTATTCACAAATAACCAGAAGCTAGAAACAACCCAAATGACAGTCAGCAAATAGATAGATTAATTATCCATACAATGGGATACTATTCAGCAACGAAAAGGAATACACACAACATTGATGAATCTCAAAATCATTCCCTTGAGTGAAATAAGGCAGACACAAAAGAGTACACTACACAGTACACAAAAGAGTACTACTAATGTAAAATGCTAACGAATTTATGGTGACAAACGGCAGATCAGTGGTTGCCTGAAGATATGGGAATGAAGACAAGGATGGACTATCAATATACATTGAGGAATATTTTGGGAATGATAGAAATGTTTTGTATCTTGTTTGTGATGATGATCACAGATATATACAACTGTCAAACCTCATCATAATGTACCTTTTAAATGGATGCAGTTAATTGTACATAAATTATCCCTAGATTTAATTAAAAATAATATCGAAACATCAGGTTGTAACACATAATATTAGAACATGCATCTACACAAACATAAAAGAAAATACAAATGAAAAACCTTGGCACTGAAAATAATGTTTAAAAAAAACCCTTTTCCATCTAAGTCAAAATCATCAGTAGAAGTAAGATGTTTTGTGATTTGACTACTAATGAAACCTCTTAGTCACTTTGAGTACTCACTTTGAGTTTTCTTTCCCAAATCGTCCTTGTCATATACCTGAGCAAGCATATACCACCCACACAATAGGCACTGTATAGGCATTGACTGTGCAAACCCATACTCCAAAGGCTTCCTCCAGAGAGTGAAAAAGGCTCTCAGAAACAGCACATGGTTTTTTTGTGCTACTTAACAGTTTTTATCTATTGTAAAATCCTGTGCTCTGCGGGGCTCTACTGACTAAAAAAGTTAGAGATAGGCATTTCTGATAATTTCACCATTCTCAATAAAAACCTCTGATTCAGTAACTGTTGTTAACCAAAATAGAACATGGATTATGCCATACTTAAATAGTCAGTATAGTGCCTTAGATGATTATTTCTAATGTATGAAGATGGAAGACAAAAAATTAAAGATTTTTCTGCCCTTTGATTCATTGGCAAAGTTTTGGGAGAATACAAACAAGCAGTAAGGAGTCTGATCAAATGAATTTTAAGCTAAAAGAATTCTAAAATTGAAGGAAAACTGTAGCTTAAAGTATCTGGCTATGCTCTAATAAAATTACCATATAGCTGTAAAAGAGAATAATGGAGAATAGCTTTATTTTTACATTTCTTCTGATATTTCTCTCCAAAACTTGAGGCTTCTATGCTAGTATTGAACTAATTAGAAGTTATTCTTATTGCTTATTATGGTCTTTGCATCTTGTCATCTTTATTGTTATTTAACATTTAATGAACTTACTATCAACTCTTTTAAAAAGAACATAGAATACAAATATATTGAATATATTTCAATACACTGAAATCTGTGGGAATATTCTGATATTTTACACAAGGAAAATATTTGGTGTTTCAAGCTCTCAAACTTCAAAACTCTGCAAGTTATAATAAATACAGAACTGGACGATTTTGGATTAAGCAATGGCAGGAAAATATGAGGGATATGAGTTTTGCTTCTTACTCTGCTTCTTCCCTGAATCATTATAAATAATTAAATGAATTTATTTACTCTAGTTCTCTCCTCTGCAAAACACAGACTGTCATCCTTACTTAATAAGTAAGGAATAACTAGTGAAAGGTATCCAACGAACATTACAAACTGAGGTTTTAAACCCAGTAAAAAGGAAACCATACATCTCTCCTAAAGATTCAAGTTTCATTTAAAATAAATGCAACTTTGAGACTGAGATCTTAATCACACAAAGCAAATTAAAATTACATTGCTGGAAGAACTTTATTTAGCTATACTGAGCACATAACTTTTTCTAATCACCAGTATCGTGAAGTAAATACAGTAGAGAAAACTTTACTATAACTTTTTGGCTCCAGAAAGCTTAAAATATCAATCTTAACATTTTAGTTAGTATGTTTGTACTGTGTTTTATAAAACTGCATATTGTGGATATAGGTTAGACTTAAAAGTATTATTTCCCAGCAGTTTTTAGAGTTATGAATGGATTCAAGCAAGAAGAGACATTGAATTGTTTTCTTTAGAGGTACTGAAAATAAGATGAATTGTCATCCAAATAGTCTAATTCTATTTCTGCTTCTAATGCAATGATTTTCATGTTGGGAACGAGTGGAAGTCCATGATAATTGGCCAGAAAATCCATAAACTTTGTAACTTTGGGGAAAGGGATCCTAATTTACAATTTTTTTTCTGATATATAATTTAAAAGTACTCCCACCCCTGTAAGAATAATTGAAAGCATAGCCAATTTTCCCCAAAATTTTATTTTCTAGATAGCAAACAGGAATGGTTGGAATAACAGACTCATGTGATCTTTTTCTCTACTAAAGCTACCTGAAAAGGAATGCACGAATTTTACTAGAAATTTTGGAAGAAAGGAAATAGGTTTTTTTCTGCCTTTTTTCACTAGTTTTCATTGAGATGGTATCTTAGTGACCACCTATCACATATATAAGAGCTTTTGGACTGGTGGAGGGAAGCTGGAAGCTGCATTAATAATATTTATTTATTCAATTACAATAGCTAGGCACTCAATAAATGCCCATTTATCATGGAGTTTTCAATCTAATGGGGACAATACACATTAACCAAATAATCAAATAGTTATGTGAAATTGCATTAGTAATAAATGAAAAGTACATAAAATGTATCTTGAGTAACTTATCCTAGTACTGAGGCATGGTAGGCACCCTCTAAGATGGCGCCTACTGTTCCCCCTTCTTGGTACTTGGGTCTTTGTAAAATCCCCTTCTCTTGAGTGTGGGCTGGATTTACTATAACTCACTTCTAACAAATAGAATACAGCAGAAGTGATAGAATGTCACTGATAAGATTAAGTTATAAAAAGACTGTGGCTTCTGTCCTGGTGTTTTCTCTCTCACTCACTCTTGGCTCACTGTGAGAATATAAATATTTGTTAGGGGGTAATTTATTATGCAGCAATAGGTGATTAATACATGGCCTAATGAACAAGAACCTGCTAATAAGAAAGAGAATGAGAGGAGAACATTCCAAATAAAAGTACTTTTATGTGCAGAGAACATGTATCTGGAGGGAATATACTAGGATCTGAAGAAAGACCAGGGCTAAAAAAAGATAGTTTCAGCTTTTGCTATAAATCTAGTCTCCCATAATGATTTCAGGATTTTTTCCCTGAGACAAATGTAGTTTCCTACAGAAAGAGAAGAGAAAAAAAAATAAATGTTTGCCATTTTGGTAATATAAAATGGAACATGCCTTTTAAAATTAAAACTATCTCCTTCATCTGTCTCATAGCTTAATATTTCAATTAACATGATCCTTGCCTCCAAAAAGGAAAGAAACTGAAATGCAAAATAAGAAAATTTTTATGTTAAATCATAATTGTTATTTCTGCACCAGAATTTTTCCAGGGGAAAAAAACTATTTTGCAAACATTTGAAATTTTATGATAAAAATTATTTATATTAATGAACAGCAGCTACAAACTTAAATATAGTTAAATCTCAAACATAATATTGAGTAAATAAATGTAGTTATAAAATAATATACATAGTATGATTCCATTTATGCACAATACCAAAAAAAAAAGGCAAAATAAATTTTTTTGTTAGGGACTACATCATATGTACATGGTAAAATGTAAAAAAAAACAGGGAATGATTATACACCAAAGAGAATGATTATCCCAAAAGATAATGGCTACCTTTATAGCAAAGTTTGGGAGCTAAAACTGAGGAAGAATTGGCAACAGTCTATGTCTTAATTTACATAGATATTCACTGTATAATTGTTCTTTAAAATGCACATATATCATACTCTGCAATATATATTATATATGTCACTATACAAGAAAATTAAAATAAGTACGAAGAAACACAAGAATACTTACTTTTTTTAACATAATAATGTCAACAATTGATCCTGGTATCACAACATATATTTCGTGGTCTTACACTTTATGAAAGTGATTTACGTTTTAAAATACATTAATTTAGTAGCAGACAACACCTAATTAGGTGTTCAGTAAACAAAATATTGGGTAAAAACCCAAAGTTTTAGCAGAGACAAAAATAGAAAAAAAACACCAAAATTAGAGTAAGAAAATCAACTAACATTTTGGCTCTTCCATTTATTACCTCTGTAATCTTGCACAGATTACTCTCTGAACCTCAGATGCTTTATCTACACATATGGGAATTTAGTATCTGATAACAGTGGTCATTTAAATTTGTAAGGGGAAGGATGATTATTTATATCACTGATAAATGATACTAAGAGAACTAATTAGCCATTTGGAAAAGAAATATGGATAGGATACAATGCTAATAAAAACCATATTTCTGGGAATAATTTTTGTGTGTGTGACTATAGTCACAAAGTCTGCATCATTTTATTAGGACACAGTATTAATGAAAGCCATATTGTTGGGCTAATTTTTTTGAGGCAGTTACCATCACATAGTCCAAAACTAGTTAATGAAGACAGATTTGTTCCCTAGCTCATAGAAGATATTGTACAAATGTGTATCAGTGATCACAAGGGTCAGTGCGTTCAGTGGACAGATCATGAATATATATGCATATCAAATGTACAAAGATACAGACATACCTCCTTTTACTGTGCTTCACTTTACTAAGTTTTTTACAAATTGATGTTTTGTGACAACCCTGTGTTGTCAGATGATGGTTAACATTTTTTAGTAATAACGTTTTTAAATTAAGGTATGTACATTGTTTTTTAGACATAATGCTATTGAACACTTAATAGACTACAGTATAGTGTAGACATAGCTTTTATATGCACTGGGAAACCAAAAAGTTTGTATGACTCACTTTATTGCAATATTCACTTTATTGTGGTGGTCTGGAACTGAACCCACAATATCTCCAAGCTATGCCTTATGTTATAAGATATTAATTCCAGCATAGTTTTTAATTCCAAGAAAAAAAAAAAACTAGAAACAACCAAAAAGTCTATCTGTAGGGGCCAATTAAATAAGTTATAAAATAGTATCTATGAAAGTGCTTTGGAAACTGCAAAATAATTATTGATGCGATTTTTTTTTAATGTTTGTAAAATTCAGACACAGTATTAAGTGTTTTATATACATCATTTTGCTTAATCCTCACAGCAACCCCAGACACTATCTCAGGTTTTTTGGGTAAAATCTCCCAATTTAAAAATATTGGCAACAAATTAAAATTTTTAAAAATAGTACATGAACCAGTCAAAAGTCTCTTCAAGCCAGATCCAGCCCATGGGCTGCCAAATTGCTGTCTCTGTTGTGGAAATTAGAGAAGAGGCCACAACCAGAGTCTTGAAAACATTTAAAATTAGGGATCTGTTGGAGGAAGTGAAGTTAGCAGAAATGATGAGGAAAAGTAGAAAGTAAATGCAGTGTCTTGCAGCCAGGGAAAGAGATTTCAAGACAGAAATAATCAAGGTCAAATCATGTATGAAAAGTCTTAAAGTAAGGACTAAGAGGCTTTATGGTTTGCTAACAAGGTCATCAGAGACATTTAAGAGCTGTAAGAAAGTAGTGTTATAGTACAGAGTGATGGGTAGAACAGATTGCAAGGAACCAAGCAGAAGCAATTGTCAACAAATGTAGACTTGCTCTTTCAAGAAGTTTGACCTTGAAGGTATGGGAGATATGGGAGAATGGGACAGTGGCTTTATCCTTTCATGTCAAACCTGAAAGAGAGATATGGGGCAATATCTGGAACTATGAGGACTGAGGGTATTTAAGAAGAGAGGAGAACATAGCATATTTGTAGACAGAAAGAGGGAGCACTAGAAGTTACAAGAATGAAGGAGGCTAACTGGTAAAGCAGGATCCTAAAGGTAGCGGGAGGAGATGAGACAAACGCAAAGTGGAGGCTTGCTTTTGAAGACTGACACTTGGTTTCTGAAAGAGAAGCATAAAGGGCAAGAGTGGTTACAGAGGCAAGAGACATTTTGAGGAAGTTTACGTTGACAGACGTTTTCTGAGTATACGTACTCAGCTTCAGGTAGCTGTGCAGAGTTCTGGGGATGGTAGAATGAATAAGGCAAGGCTTTGGCCCTCAGAAACCTTATCATTTGGGGAAGTTAAAGTCCACATTGGATGATGGGTAAATCTGAAGGTGAGCAGAATCTGATCCATAGCAGCCTGTAGATCTGGGACAACAGGGATAGTTTGGGTAATGAAGAAAGACCTAAAACAGTGTTCTTAATCCTAGCTCCCATCAGAATAACCTGCAAAGATTTGTGAAAGTCCAGATGCCCTAAAAGGTCTGATTAAGTAGGCTTAAGATACCACCACTGTATCTTTAATATTTTAGGCCCTGCGGGTGACTCTGTCTGGCAACTAGCTTAAAATTACTGGCTTAGAACAACCTCTGGGTAACATGTAGGAGAGAGCCAATAAAAGGCAGATAGAATGATATTTTGGAGAATAAAAACAACTAGATCTAATAATTTTGAATCTACCACTATTTACTACTTGAACATTTTTTCAAAAATTGTCAATACCACAAAAATAAATCCTATAACCAGATACTCCCATATGACGTAATAGATAAATTGTAGGGAAAGATGGCATAGTATTTCATGGTAAAGTAACAAAATGGCAAGGGCAAAGAAAAGAAATCACTAAACAATTTAAAACTGCATAAGCGAACACCCTGTTTGGGAAAATATCTTTACCAAATCACTGACTGTTCTCCAATGATACAGTTTGAACACACTCAGGCTCCCCCTATGTTGACAGAAAATTAACATAGAATTAGCCGTCTAAGCCCACAGTCTCAATTTTCCCCCCACCCACTGCATCCTCTATGTCAGCAATTTGTGGTTCTTATACCCTTCCACTCAAACCACAATTTTGAAGGTTACCAGGCCCTTTACAGTCAAACTTTAGACCTTTCTTCAGTGCTTATGTTCCTGAGTTGCTTGGTGTACTTTGATCCTGTTATTTTCCTCTCCCTCTAAAACCCCTTCCTTCACCTCTACCACTACCCTGTGCTTCTCTCTATCTGTCTCCTCATTTGCAAGCCTGCCTGTCTCCTTAGGCACCTTAATAAAGGTATTGCCCCAAGTCTCGCCTGCTCCTCTCTCCCTTTACACCTCTCACCATCCTTTCCCACCTCCAGAATTTGAACTGGGCCTCGACACAGTTGCTTTCTCCTTGTTTTACCACTTCAGTCACAGTTTAGCTCCCTCTGCCCTCATACAGGCTGTTTGACTCTCTGGAATGTTCATCCCCTCAACCCTCCTTGCCTAGCTATTTTCTGCTCATCTTCATCTTAAACCTCACTTCCACAGAGCAGTCTTCCCTGACCCTCAGATCAGATCAGACTTACCAATTACACATTTCCATGCCACCTTATACTTCTCTTTACACATTTCGTATTGTTTAATTATTTGTGATGATTTAGTTAATATCTACGTTTCTTACCAGGTTCTAAGGTTCATGAGAGCAGGATCAATGTCTGTCTTATTCAAGTATCTGCAGCATGAAGCATAGTGTCTGACACATGGCAGACACCCACTTACTTATTGACTGACAGAAAAACTAGCCCGCATGCTAGCCTTGACTTATTTTTCCTAAACAAAAATCTCAACCCTTAAGCTGCTATTTCTCTTCACTTGAATGCTCGCTGTTACTTCAAGTACATCACATCTAAAACACCATAGATTCTCCCACATATACTTGCCACATCCATTTTCCCCTCTATTTTTGGTGCTATGGAGGACTTCCAAGCTCAGCTCATCGACTAAAAAGTTGGGTAATGTCTTTAGTAATTCCTTAAACATTTCTGGGCTTTATTTGTCCATGTATAAAATGAAAGAATTTAATTTGAAGGTTTCTAAAATCCTTCCTGTCTGAAAACTCAATACTTCTCAATAGTGTCATGCATCTCCTTTATTTCACAAATGAGGAAATTACTATTTAAAGGGGGGGGCAAGTATTTCTTAAAGATGACATAGCTAGTGGTTAGAATTATATCTCATGACGGATCTTTAAGTCCAATACAGAGATATATAAGAATCTAGAAAACGAGGGAAAGGGGACTGAGATTTTCTTGAGAAAAATGAAAAACACCAAAATAGTCAAGGCATGGATGAAATTTAGAAAACAAAAAGGCATTTAATAATATAATACATTCAATCTAAATGTCCAAGATAATACAACCAACCAAATCAATATCACTTGGTAAAAACACAATGATATTAAAAAGACATAGATTTGAAGAAACTTCTACTTTGTTTATGGACAAGTAAGCTTCCACACATAACAACCACAAATTCTGGACAAAATAGAAAAACAACTATTTGAAGCCACTGGCAAGTAGAAAAAGCAAGAAGATTCTTGAGAGGTATCAATCCTTGAAAGAAAGAAAGTTTCCCATATTTACCACTTCTAGTCCCAGAAAAGGCTGCAGTTGGCATGACACTGGACAGCTAAAACTCTAGTAGAAAACCCACAGTTCTCTGAAGAACAAGAAGATAAATTTCAGGGCAACCTTGGTCTCTTGAAATTGAGAGAGGCAGAGAGCTAGAGTTCTAAATTCTGTGTATAAACTGTACCCACCTCTCTGTCTGACCCCAAGCCCCACATGGCAGGGCACACTTGAAGCCAACTAGCTAAAGGTAAAAGCACCGAGATTTAAAATACTGTCCAAGAGATGGGACTTCCCTGGTGGCCCAGTGGGTAGGGCTCTGTGCTTCAATGCAGGGGGCCCAGGTTCAATCCCTGGTCGGGGAACTAAATCCTGCATGCATGCCGCAACTAAGATTTCGCATGCTGCAGCTAAAAGTTGCATACCGCAACTAAGAAGTCCACGTGCCACAACAAACATCCCGTGTGCCACAACTAAGACCTGGCACAGCCTAAATAAATAAATAAATAAAAATTTTTAAAAAAATAATGAAATAAATTAATGTCTGAGAGAGTTTTTAGTTTGAGTTCCACCAAGGTAAATGTTTTCTGGGGGAAAAAAATCAACAAAGTAATATAACAGAATATAGCCTCTAAGACTTAATATTCACAATCTAAACAAAATTACTCACCCTACAGAGAACCAGGGAAATGTGGCCCATTCTTAGAAGAAAAAAAAAACATTAAAGGGAAATCAACCTCAAATTGACACAGATACTGCAATTATCAGAAAAGGACCATAAAGTAAATATTAAACTATGCACAGTGCTATAAAAGAAAATAGACTCACAATGAATGAAAAAACAAAAAATCTCAACAGAATGAAAAGAGACAAGTTACGAAATAAATGGAAATTCTAAAATTGAAAAATACAATATCTGAAATAAAATATTCAGTGGATGGCCTTAAGAGAAGTGAGAGAGGAAATTGTTAGCAAACTTAAAAATATATCAATAGAAGTTATCCAATCTGAAGAGCAGAGAGAAAAAAAAAACTGAAAAAAACAACCTATAATAGCTATAGGGACCTGCAATTAAGTAGCATAGAAAGTTGATAGATAAAATATTTGAAGAAAATAGTGATTAAAAATTTCCCTAAATTTGCTGAAAAGCATAAATTTACAGATTCAAGAATCTCAGTAATCCTCAAGCAGGATAAATATGAAAATAACTATACATAGACACATTATATGTGGTGGAACTGACAATAAGGAGAAAATCTTTAAAGCGGCCAGAAAAAAAATGACTCCTTGGGCTTCCCTGGTGGCGCAGTGGTTGAGAGTCTGCCTGCCGATGCAGGGGACACGGGTTCGTGCCCCGGTCTGGGAGGATCCCACATGCCGCGGAGCGGCTGGGCCTGTGAGCCATGGCTGCTGAGCGGGCGCGTCCGGAGCCTATGCTCCGCAGTGGGAGAGGCCACAACAGTGAGAGGCCCGCATACCACAAAAAAAAAAAAAAAAAAAAAAAAAGACTCCTTATAGTCAGAGGAACAATGTTTTGAGTCTGCCAACTTCTCATCAGAAATGGTGAAACAACATTTTTAAAGTGCTGAAAGAAAAAAAAGTCAGCCAGACTTCTACATCCAGCAAAAATATTCAAGAATAAATATGCAAGAATGAAGCATATTCAGATAAAAGGAAACTAAGAGAACTCCTCACCAGCAGAACTTTACTACTAGTGATGATAATAGAAATTATTTAGGTTGAAGGGAAATAACACCAGACAGAAACTCAGAAATTCAGGAAGGAATGAAGAGCCCTGGAAATGGCAGCTATGATGGAGATAGTATGTGTACGCGGAATCCTATTCGAGGAATGAGTTTCTGCTCCTGCTGCTAGGAGCACTGTCAGCAGACAGCCTTCAGTTCTCAGCATCTTCGGAGATCAACTCAGTTATCTCACACACAGTCAGACTTTTCCCAGGGCAGTCCACATCCGTTGACTAATTTGGAGGTATAAAGCTCCAGCCATTTTGATTCAAAGCAGAGTCTCTCTGGAGCCACTCTAACTCTAGAGACCCCCATGAGGGGTCAGATGAGGGTCATGGTTAAGATTGCTGGTGGACTTCTCCCTCTGCTCCCTTGTCCTACTTTCCAGCTGTTTCTTCCAAGGGTCCTCACTAATAAATATTCTCTGCTCAAAACTCAACTTTTAAAGTTTATAACTATAAAAAAAAGTAATGGTTTGATTCTTAGGAGCAATTAGCATCACACAGTCCAAAGTCATTTCATAACCACAGATCTGCTCCCTAATCCCATTTAGGAATTATCAAATGTGTATTGATGACAACAAGGGGGAAGAGGCAAAAGTATATATTAAAAGTTACTACATTTTGGGCTTCCCTGGTGGTGCAGTGGCTGAGAGTCCGCCTGCCGATGCAGGGGACATGGGTTCGTGCCCCGGTCCGGGAAGATCCCACATGCTGCGGAGCGGCTGGGCCTGTGAGCCATGGCCGCTGAGCCTGCGCATCCGGAGCCTGTGCTCCGCAACGGGAGAGGCCGCAGCAGTGAGAGGCCCGCGTACCGCAAAAAAAAAAAAAAGAGAAAGTTACTACATTTTAATCACTGTACAGATTGATTTTTCAGATACAACATAAAACCAAATGAAAACTGAATTATGTTATTAACTAGCACCATTAACTGAAATACTCATGACTTTATTGGGAGGGAATTTATCTACCGTGGAACTCTCATTTGTTCCCATTTCCTTATTTCTATCCTCAACCTATTAGCATCCTTATATCCAGCTTCTCATCTTACTCTGCAATTTCAGAAGAGTTTCTGTCCTCTTATTTAAAGTGAAGCATTCCATTTATATGGCAGATTGTCTCCCTTCCCGTCTCTTCTCAGATCTTACTCTCTGTTATAGAGAGGAAGAAATAATTATCACTCCTAGGATCCAAATCCAAAAATCTCTAGAGTTTATTCTATTATTTTTATCTCTTCATGTGTACTCTCTTTGTGGGATCCTCCATCCACAAATTCTGGATGTGCTATACTTCCAAGTACTCATAAGGATTTTCATCCTATGTGTTTGCCCTCTCTGTACTGAATTTAACATCTTCCCCTGCAAAGAAACTTCCCTTCTCAGCTGCCAGTGTCTCTCAGTAATATCATGGGCCTTCCTAAAATGTAAACTCAAGGGTAGGAGCTCTTGCCCCTGCTTCAAAATAAAGCTTTACCAAGTGCCACTCCCACTCAGTGAGCTACCGATGACACATTTTTCTCCAAAATATTTTTTTATTATATTATTTTCCTGACTAGTGTACGGTATCCAAGTTTCTTTGTTTAGAGATCAAGGACCCCTGAAATTCAGCCTTATTTCCTGCAATCATATAACAAACAATCTCTGATCCATCAAGCTAAGAGTTTTTTTCTCCCTGAACAACCTTGCCTTTGATCATGCTACACGTCTCCTCCTCCCACTTTCTATCTCTGCCTTTCTGCATCTATCCAAACCTATCATTCAAGACCCATCTCTTCCATAAAGTCTTCAATAAGTCCAACCCACCATAATTTCTCCTATCTTTGGATTTTTACTAGATTCATACACAATTTCAAGACTGACTGATTGAAAATGTTCTCCGCTTGTTTCATCTTAGCTTGATCTCTCTAATTTAGATTGCTAACAATTTTTAGGCCCTATTCCCCCCCACACACACACATACACACACACACACACACACACTCTCTATATACAAGACTCTATATAAAGACTTTTGGTTCATTTATTAATTGTTTAAGCATGGATGTTTAGAGGAAACCACACCTAAAAATTACTATAATGTGTAAATTCACAGCTATCACAAATTAGAAAAGGAAGAGAAGACAAATTAATGAGGACAAGCGCCTTCTTTTTCTCAATTGCTTTTAATCTCTTTTTCGTTTTTTTGCAAACCTGCTGAAGCTACCTAACAGCCCTGCCATGATTTTTATCTCCTCTTCTTGTTACTGCCTGCCCCCTACTGGGAGATAATAACAAATGGTCAAAATTAGCCCAAAGAAGAAAAAAGGTGGAGGATTCCTTTTCAGTAACTCATAATCTCAATATCTGTGAGATTATATATCTTTATAAAAGATAGAATCTTTTATAAAAGATTTTGATGGGGATGTCAAAATATAATTTGAACACAAGAAAAAAATCTAGAAGACAATAGAATAAAATAAAAAAGAAGTGGTGTGGGGTAAAGGGAGTTTGAGGGAAGGGGACCAGACACAGGGTTCGAGAGCTTTACTATGCAGTGGATGATTAGCATTGTTTTTATTTTTCCCTCTCAGGTATTTTCTTAATAAATCTTGTCTATCAACTTTGTCTATCAACTACCACACTGCTTGAATTTATAATCAAATAAGTAAAAAAAAAAGTGGATTTTTTAAAATAGTATGTTGTTTACAGTGAAGTCATTAGCTCTCCTCCTTTGTGAGTTTGTCTTGTATAATAAAGTGAGTAATTTCTGTTTGGCAGCATTAATAACAAAGAAGTATTAGTGATAAAGATATAAACTCATGCCCCAAGTGCTTTACATATCATTATTCGGAATTATTTCATGGTGAATTTATCATGCGAAATCACTGCACATAAAGTAATTTGCTTTTCCATATCTTTATCCTAAACATTCTGATAACACTATAATTATAGAAGCACAGACTTCAGAGATTTGATATTTGTAGTATCGCCTAGTTGTGGTTAGAAATAGTTTTAAAATCCAAACCTTTAAAGCATTAAATTCAAAATTATTGATTATGTTTTAATCTTGATCGTTTTTCTTTTACCCAAAAGTCATAGTGCAACTTGACATAAATAGCTCATTGCCTAGCTGATATTCCCTGCCAAGTTGGGTCCTGCACAGGTTTCTTTAAAAACTTTCTACAACAAGACCTCAACTATTGAAAGATTCAGATCAATTGATTTTTTTTTTAAGTGAGTAAATACTCCATTCAGTTTATAACTAAGTATTGGCTTAGTGGCACTGTTAGTGAAAAGCATAATGACTAAGTATTGAGGAAAATTGCCTATTCAAATCTTTAGTGATGCTTACAGATGTATATTATTACTGGGTATGACTGTCATATACTAGTAGTGTAACCTGGGACAAATAATTTCACCTCTCTATGCCTCAGTTTCTACCTTTGTAAGATGGAGAAATGTCTTCTATGCCTGCTTCACTGGGTTGCTGTGCAGATCAGAGGAGAAAAAGTATGTGAAAATGCTCCATAGAAAAGTACAGTAATACAGTATAGTTACTTTACGTGTGCTCACCAGTAAGATTAACATGCAGAAAAACAGATGTTTTGCTGGAAGATAGACAGTATTTTAAAGTCATTTATATGAGAAAAAATACTTTTCTTCCTTCATTTACCAAACTATAAAATTTAAAACCAAATATTTCCTTGCAGCTGCTTCCATCTACTACAAGTGAAACCTGAAAAGACCCTCCCACTCCTACCAACCTTCTACCAACCCTACCAACCCGGACAGCCCCACAATAGCCCCAAGTTCTCCACAACTCCTTCAGGAAAGTAGATGTTGAAGAACGTGTCTTCTAACTCAGAAACTGTCTCCGACAGCCCACACATGTTAAAGATAAATACAGACCTACATCACAGACGCACCACCAAACTTGGGAACGTATTATATTTTTAAAAGTGCCTGGTCATCGAAAGTGACAAGAAAGCAATAAACTTTCCTAATTTATACTGTTAACAATATGGACATAAATAAGTTGGGATTATTATTTAAGTTTTTTAAGAGGGGGAGACGAAAATAGCGCCACTTTTTTCAGGTGACTTGAATTGCTACTAGAAATTAATTTATTCTGTCTCACTCAAAAAAGGGGGAGGGGGAATAAGGAAATGGGCAGTGGGGCAAATTATAGAGATATGTAGAGTGTAGTAGGACACAAAATAAAATAAGACAAAGAGGAAAATAAGAATAATAAAGTGAAGTAAATTTAGAAGGAAACCCCATCCCCCATATCTCAGATTGAATTTATCGTGCTCTGCTTAATAAGAAAGGCAAAGAAAGCTCAGGAAAATCTTAGACCAGGTTTCTCACCAGTCATTCTCCTGTCACCCTCCCAAAGAGAATTCAAACCCACCTGCAACTAAGAAGAGAGTCAAAATCAGTAGTAGCTGAAGATCAGAAGTTATCCATGTGCAGGGCATTTCTGTTTTCTTATTTTCTTCCCTTCACTAAGCACTGTTCCTCCACACAGGTGTAAAAGGAGCTATGGACATGGTGAGGCTCTCTCTCGTCCACTTCTCCGTGCTGGATCCTCTTAGCCCATTAGCAGCACGGCACTTCTTTCCTCCTAGCCCTTTCCGTCAACTCTATGTGTTTCAGCCTGATTAGTAACTTGGAACAGAAGAAACTTCTCTGGAACTTGACACGGCAATAGATTTCCTGTATGAAGCACTGAAGCAAAGACGGAGGAAGTGGATTGATTGAGTTATCTTTCAGCTCATTGGTCCTCTTCTCACTTCTGCTGTACACAGATAAACTTTACAGTAAGGCATTGAACGTGCCCAAGATAAACTGATTTGTCTAAATTTGGTTTAAAAAGCAAAACAGGATATTTCTCCATATTTGACCCATCCTGTAAATTTCCCAGTCATCATAACTTTTAGCAGTTATCTCCAGTTTGAAGAGGTGTACAGCCTCAGTAATCAAGTTTAGAATAAAAGATATTCCCTTGAAAATTCTTGTGTGATTACTGTCTATAATGGGAGTCACATAAAATTCTAGAAGCATCATAAGTGTATTACTACTGTAATAAATTACCACAAACTGAATGGCTTAAAACAACACAAATTAATTATCTTACAATTCTAGAGGTCTGGAGTCCAAAATAGATCTTATAGAGCTAATATCAAGGTGTTGGCAGGACTGTGTTCTTTCTGGACACATGGAGAGAATCTGTTTTTTGCCTTTTCCAGCTTCTAGGGGTCACTTGAATTCTGTGTCTCATGGCTGCATCATTCCCACCCCTGTTCCTTTGTTATATCTTCTCTGGTGGTAACTCTCCTGCCTCCCTGTTATAGAGACCTTTGTGATTATATTGGACCACCCAGGTAATCCAGGATCATATCCCCAGTTCAAAATCCTTAACTTAATCACATCCGCAAAGTCTCTTTTCCTGTGTAAGGCTACACATTTACAAGGGGTTAGGACACAGACATCTTTGGGGGGAGCATAATACTGTCTATCACAATTCAGTACTTATTCCCATTCACTTTCATGTTTGAAGAGCTAGAATGATCATTTGAACCAAATTACAAATAAATACTCATCTTTAGTTGCCACACATCTGGAATTTAGAGTTACCAAAAAAAAAAAAAAAAAAACCACACAAAAGAAACACCTGCCTTAATGTGACTATTCATAGGTATTTAGATTATGTTTGGGAGGAACAAACTCCTCTATGTACTAAGAGTTTCCTACCCCAAGGCAAAACTCCCCAGGAAGGGGAAGAAAACATTGCAAACAGGAAAAAAATTAAATAACATGCATTTTTTTCTTTAAGCTAACAGTTCCATCTTGCCTCTTGCCAAAGAGTAAACAATATATATTTCCCCTCTTCCCCTTCTCAAGCTTTCCTTCCACTGAGTCAATTTAAGACAGTGAAATCAGGTGCTTGAGGGCATGGAATACTTAAAAAGACCATGGGTTGAGTCTCTGCTGGACAATTACTAATCTGATGATACTAGGCAAGTTTCTTAATTGAGTCTATGACCTATTTTTTCCAGTTAATATTATATTGAGATGAGCATTTTCTCATGTCATCAAAAATTCTTGATGATCATTTATGTTAATGCCTGTTGAATGACACAGCCAAAACTAAAGCACAGAAGGGTTACATGATCTGCCTGAGGTCCCAAAGTGACTTGGTGACAAAGCTGGGAGTAAAACTCACATTTCAAGTTCACTAGCCCTCTGTTCTTTCCAGTTAACTTCTCTCGTTTGAAATTTCAGGCAACAACTTTAAATAGACACACTCCTATGCCCTCATCTCAGGTCCAACCACAATGTACAATCAGCATTTTAAGAGTCAAGTGCGTGGTGTGAAAAACCATAGAATTCTCAAAGTAGATTTGGCGGGATGAGACCTTCTCTTCGCACTCTTACATCCCCTCCATCCCAAAACCCCATCCCCCCAACCTCCCAACTCCCACCTTGACCTCTTATGCAGAGCAAGTATTTGGAAGAACAATAAAGAGACCAGGAGTTTTTTAGCATAACCATCCACCAAACATAAGCCGTGAAAGTCAACAGAATGAGAGAAAAATGTGCTTGTCTTGTATATGCAGGTCTCTGAAAAATCTCAAAGATCCTCCTTAGGTGTGCCCCTTGGGTCCCAAAAAGCAGAGCAAAAGATGGAAACAAGATCAAGAGAAAGGTAACCCTCAAACCAGAAACTCAAACCTTTTACTCCACCAGTCTTCCAACTCCTCTTCAGTACTGCCAATTATGAATCAGTGCCCACAGAGACACACAGAACAATGTTACGCAGGTTAATGTTGTAGCAGCCAAGGCAAAAAGGCCTAGTAAGCTTTAGTAAGTTAGAGCTGCTTTAAGACATAATGCCCCCAATTTGCTCTGTTGATTTACTGAAAAAAAAAAAAAAAGATTCATCTGCCTATAAATGCTTTTGAAGTAAACTTCTTCCAGTCAGGTGTATCTCTTTGTCTCCTGTCACAGTCATGCTTAGCCACAACTGAAACCAGTCAAGAAGATGTCATCTTGCCCTTGGGACGCCTCCCCATTATATAAAGCCTTTGCATGGACCTTGAATATTTACTGCACAGACTCTAATGGCCTTTTATTTCTGACCCATTGTTCTCCATTGCCTGCTCTTTCACCTCTTGGATTTGAGTCTTGACTGCCTGTAACTGAAGTACCTGCCTGCTCCTCCCTCCTTAGCTGAATTTTCTGGATGTGTATCCTTGGGATAATGGGCCAATGCCTACTTGCCTTGTCATTTTTGCTCTCTGTGAACATTCTGGCTTAGATATGTGACCTGACTTACCCTTCCATTTGCATGTGCGTACACACGCACACACACAAACTCACATGCACACTACTAAACACTTAATTCCAAGTCCCTCAGTTTACCCTGTCCTACTGCCACCCAGTTGCTAACGTAACTATTTCATGGAGGTGAAAGAACAATGCCCAACAGTGTGAAGAATTTCAAAGAATTCAAACTCTACAACACTCCACTCTTTATTTTATTTCCTCCCTGCCCTTATGGTACAATGGTTAGAGATCTAAGGCTAATGAATTACCACAGAGCCACTATAATTCAATCTATGATTGCATAAAATGGCTGGTCTCCTAGCCATTTCCTATTTCCCTATTCTCTAATTCACTTTTCCGCACTCTTCCCTGACCCAAGCTCTGAAGACCCATCTGAAGTCCTGGATCTTCTTCCATGCACAGTCATTAAATGTACTGATGAGTAGCTTTAAAAAGCCTCACAAAATGTGTATTTCTATGTTTTACATTCTACTATGTCATTGATATTTACCTTGAAAATTTTCACTTTCAATATACAGTTGATGCTATACCTCCATAATTCTCCTTTAAAAGTTAGAAGATAGATAAGAGCTAATCATTGTTTTCCAATATAAGTTCATAAATTATACAAAAAGAAAATTTAGAAATAAATATTTGAAAATAAAATGTATGCAATATCAAATAAACAAGTAAAACCAGAAGAGAGAAATTAGTAACCACATTTTATATATTTATATTTTTTTAAAATATCAATTCTAGACCTCACTGGTTCTGTCCATAGTAAATAGTTAAGATCCTGTTCTAAGCATTTTATAAATATGGCCTCATTTAACCCTCTCAACCCTATGAAGTAAAAACATTATTATCCCCATTTTATAGTTTACTAAAGTCAGTAAATTGTCCAGTCACACAGCTAATAAGTGATGGAGATAGAATTCAAGCCCAAGAAATCTCACTCCAAATCTGTCTCTTAATTATGTGGCAAATTACTTTACTACCTATTTTTTAACTCTGTCTTGACTCTAATACATCTCCCACACTTACCACCCTTCCTAAATCTATTCATCTACTCACTCTTTCTATCATTTGGGCACTCTTACAACTTAATAGTTTGTTTTGAAGAGAGAGCGAGAGAGATACATGGACGTATGGATGGAGGGAGAGAGAGAGAGACAGAGATGGAGAGACAGAGATACAGAGACAGAGAGGGAGTAACTCTGTGCTCTGCCTCTAATCACTATTTGCAGTAAGATCACTCTCTGCTGCCCCCTGGGGATAATTTAGTGAAACCAAAGCTAATGTTTTTACAAATAAATTTATTAGCAAATTCAGTAACAGCTACACTTTGAGATTTTGATTACAAAGTATGTTAACATTCTAACATGTTACTCCACTTCCCAAAGAGAACTTGGATGTGGGGGAGGGGGAGGAGTGCTGACCAAAGAAACATCCCTTTTCTGTGGCATTAGAAAGGGGAGGGACAGCTGGGGACCTCCCCAACCCATTTCTCCCTCCTTCCAAACTCCTGACCAGCCCCTCAGTCAGTGTTTGAGCCTCCTAATTCCCCTTACACACCCCTTGGTGAATCTTGGTGACGATTTTGGCAACTTTGGGTAAAACTGGCAATTCTCAGAGAAGAATAAAAAAAAAAACTTCAGAGGAAGTTATGTTATTTTCATCTATGAGTGACAACTGGGACGGGGAAGTCCAGAAGAATACAGAAATGAATTGAAAAGAATGAAAAGCCAAGTCATATACCTTGGCTAAAAACCAATATCCAGGCAAAGTATTCTGAAAAGAGACACATATTATCTAATCTCCAAAATGCCTTAATTACTAGAGTCAAGAAGAAACAGGAACTTTTAAAAATAAATTTTCCAGACTGAGCTAAATGGGATCACCTTAAAAGTTTTAGACAGTATTAAATTAATAAATTATTTCTGTGCAACTTTCTGGTAAAAGAATATGAAACATGAAAATTATATCATTCATAGAAGCTGTTATCTCTCTACAGTTTCATTCAATTTTCAATGGAACTTTTTCACGGAAATGACAAATGTTCTGTTGACCATGGTTTTATTATATCAGTGGCTTAAAATTTATATTTCCAAACTACATATTTGACCATACTACATATTTGTCTATCTTTTATGACATCACATAATATTTTCAATGATTAACCAGAATGTAGTTTAAGTTGGTTAAACTCTCATTAAATTTGGAAGTTTAAGAATGTTGACAATTTTTTTCCTAGTTTTCAGAGTAGCTGTTAAGACCAAAGTTGAACTTCCTGGGTTCAAACTTCAGTTTTGCTGCTTAGTTTTTGGTTACTGCATTTTTTTTTCTGTTCTAGAATGTCTATTTGATTCTTATTTTCAAATCTGCTGTCATTTTTTAATTTCTCATTTTCCACCAGAATTTTGATTTTGTCTTTTGTCTCCTTGAACATAAAAAGAATATTTTAAAGTATCTGGCTGTGAGTGAATCTCTATTATCTGTTGTTTCTATTGATTCTTTCTGTGATGTCGGGTTTCCTCATGTGCCAAGCATTATGTGTTGTTTTCCAAAGTGTAGAAAAAATTTGAGGCCCTGTATGATTTTATCTTTCTCCAGAGAAGATTTTCATTTACTTCTGCCAGGAATCTGAACATTAGCAATCTGGCATCATCTTAATCCAACGTTAAGGACAGATTCTCTAGGCCACCAGGGGCCTGAAAGCTGGGTTGCAATCTACGTGAGGAATAGTTTTACTTTCTCCTTGCCTCCCCACCTCTCCTGCCCCAAGAAACTGTAAATCACTACTTAACTTTTCAGCCAGCTCATCTAGATCAACAAATATCCCCAAGGTAAAAGTAGTTACAGGTGCTAGCCTCACCAATCTGTATTTCTTTCTTTTTCTGGATCTTGACCAGGTAATTCTTCATCACCTTGTGAGTTCTCTGATACCTTCCAACAGATTTATTATTATTATTATTATTATTACTATTCTAGCTTTTCTACTTGTCTTTAGTGGGAAGGTTGGTCTAAATTTCTATCTGGCATTACCTGATACAGAAGTCCCATCCTTTGATTCTTTACTCTTCCTTATCTCCCACAATCCATCAGCAAATCTTTTTGTTTCCTTCTTTAAAATATTTCCAAGTGGCGGGTGGTGGTGGTGGTGTGATGAATTGGGAGATTGGGATTGACATATATACACTAATATGTATAAAATAGATAACTAATCAGAACCTGCTGTATAAAAAGATTAATTAATTAAATTAACTTTAAAAATATTTCCTAACTTGGCCATTCTACCCATCTCCACTGTATTGGATCAGAAAAAAAAAAAAAAAGAGAGACTAAAGTTCTTAATTCAAAAGCACTTTTAAAAAAAAATGTAACTTGTGGGCAGTAGCAAAAAGATAAACAGATACCAGAAGCTGAGGAACCCTTGCATTTGGTAGCTGCTCCGTTTTATCACGACTTTCTGCAATCTGCTCTATTAAAATCTTTGTTTATTTTGGTCACTTGTAGACTTGACTATGTTAATGAAACATAAAAGCTCAGATATTCCATACATCAAATTTAAGAATTTTAAAAGTCAGAAGTCCTACATTATTTTTCCTTGAAATCATTTATGCTGTATTAACATCTGTCTAAATTATGTTCCTGTGACTATTTTCCTACTAGTGACGCTTCTTTCTTGTATGCTTTAATTCATCTTATTTAATATACTGCCAATAATTTCAGAGTGGTTCAGTATGACTTGAAAGTGTGTCTAGGGGAGTTTTCTAATGAATATTTTTATGATCATCTCACATTTGTTGGTGGAGGGGAAGGTTATGAGACTGTTTAGATGTTGAACGCTCTGTATCGAAAAAAGGAAGTAGATAAGATCTATCTGGTTTAGTGTTTCTATATTTTCCTTAGGTGAACATGATAAAGCAATCATACCTATAAGAAGTGGTGCCCTGGTTCTAACAAATTTGTCCTAAGCCAATTATGACTGAGCTCCTGCTGGAGATGTACCAACCTTGGGGAGAATGAATCAGAGATGAACTTCACCACCTGTTGATATATAAACCCTAATTTTTCAAAACAAAAACCCCAGAACCAACGGCAGTGGGAACACAGCAGCCACGCTTCCCTCTTCCAAAGCAAATCATCACCACAGTATCTATCGTGAGGCACCTCCATCCAGAGGGAGGAAACCCGGACCATTAGAATGTCTTGGGAGATACATTTAGGAGAAGGGATGTGGGCAGTGATGTGAAGGGTAGGCTGCTTTTATCTTTGTCCATTGTGCATGTATTAAATAATCTCTCTTCTAAGGTAATGCATTTTATGAGTGCTTAAATCTGGTTTGCTGACGTGAGAGGATCAAGGAAAAAGAGAAATAAACTATTACTACCGCTAAAAGAGTTAAGCTTTCCCAGGAATATGTCATCAGGTATTTAACTTAAATTTTAACTTGGGCCCATTTGGAGGCAAATAACAACTCCTTGAGCCCTGGGGTATCAGTAGTATTGAGAATCAGAGTCAATACACAGATTGGAACTAGTTTTGGGGAAGTGACATGCTGAAAGGAATCTTTTTAAAAATCTTATTTATAGTCTCTTATTCCACTGTTATTCTTCTTCCAAAAGATTGTCCCTTTATTCAAGTATAAATATTAGGTAACTCAGTTATGCTCTATATACACCAATTTGTATCTCTATTAAATGGTATTAAACACAATGACTTTAAGAGGCCATTTGAAATAATTCTCCTACAAGGCAAAGAGATGCATGATATAAAATATACTTTCTATAAAAAGAAACAAAAAGTGGAGAGGGATCAAAATATATTTTTAATGGTTATTATTATAAAAGTAGAATCTTCTTTGCGAAAGCAATTTAAACAGTAGCACAAAGTTATATAAAGTAAAAAATGAAACTATTCCTCCAAATGCTCCAATTTCTACCTGCCTTCCTATTCCCACTCTCCATTTGTGGTAGTCAGAACAATGTTTCCCCCAAACATGTCCATCCTAATCCTTAGAACCTGTGAATAGGTTTCTTATGGCAAAAAGGACATTGCTAATGTGATTAAGTTAAGGAGTTTAAAATGGGGAAATTATTTTGGATTATCTAGTTGGGTCCAATATAATCACAAGGACCCTTACAGGGGAAAGAGGGAGGGAAGCAACTCAGAATCAGAGGGATGAAAGACGCTACATTGCTGGCTTTGAAGATGGAGAAAGGAGACAAGAGCCAAGGAATGCAGGCTGCCTCTAAAACTGGAAAAGGCAAAGAGGCAGATTCTCCTCTAGAACGTCTAGAAGGAACACAGCCTTGCTGACACCTTGATTTTAGCCCAGATAAAGCCATTTCAGATTTCTGACCTCCAGAACTGTAAGACAATACATTTGTAAGACAAAAGTTGTTTTAAGCCATTAAACTGCTGTATTTTGTTACAGCAGCAACAGAAAATTAATACACTGTTTAACCACTGTTATGCTTGTATAGTCTTCCACAATAGGTACAAAGGCCTGCTATGATTTTCTTTTATTATTCTGTCTCCTTTATCAGTCCACTCCTAATATCTGTTGGGCCCACATGAGAGTACAGATGGAGGCCCACATAGCACATGTCTAAATATTTTAAAGTTATAAGTCAAGCTAACAAATTGTTAAATAAAGTGTGTTTTATCCTCCTACCTTAACAAATAGAACTTCAAAACAAAAAAGTTTTAAAATGTAAGCCTATGATATGTATAAGGCCAAATGTTGGCAAAATATCAGAGATGGTCAAATTCAATTACTATTATGTAAGTCTGAGTCTTCTCTTGATGGTCTATCTATGTTCGAAAGAGTCATAAAACATATATAATTCATAAGCCATTGTGTAGTATGTCATAAATCCTTTTCTTGTTTCTATACAATTCAGTTTTCCTCCTCAGTAAACTGACCATTAATATGCTTTGCCTAGCCTTTTCTCTTTCTGCTTGAGTTAACTATAATATTTGTTGATATATTGAAGTTCCTTATATTCAAGATATTAATCACCTCAACTACATCCTGGCTTGGGCCCACCCCATCTGTCTGCTTCCAATAGTTCAAAAGAAGTTAAAAGGCTACATATTTTATTTTAAACTTTGTCTCAAAGACAGCATATACAATTACCTAATGAATTTGAATGTTGCATTTTCATTGTGTTTGTTTTTGTTGTTTACCAATGTGAGAATCGTATCATTTTATGGGTTAGTTTAAACTATTTATATTTATTATATTGTTGTGATATTAGATCATATTTCAGCCATCTTATTTCCAGTTATCTATTTACCATACTTTTAAATTTTACTTATCTTTTTCCAATACTCCCATTAGAAGAATTCCATTTTCTATTCTATTTTAAAAGAT